>NW_022900938.1:3453537-3465881 GCF_012274545.1 Fukomys damarensis | reverse complement strand
AAAAAAAAAAAAAAAAAAAGAGGGATTAAAATAATTTAGCATGCTGGGCATGGTGGCACATACCTGTAATCCCAGCACTCGGGAGGCTAAGCCAGGAGGATCACTGAGTTCGAGACCAGCCTGAGCTACACAGTGAGTTCCAGGTCAGTCTTAACTACATAGTGAGACCCTGTCTCAAAAAAATACCCCCAAAAAACAAAACAAAACAAAAACAACTTAGCATGGCCTGATCTTGCAAATGGAAGACTAAGTGGTTTTAGCATGTGTCTGTGTGGTAAGAAAATTAACATGCCTGGCCGGCCATTCAGATCACTAGTACAATGCTTGCTTCCACATGAGATGCTGAGTTTGAGCCCCAGCACCACAAAAGTAAATAAAATGCGTAACAGTACAAAAGTCTAAAAAAACCCCAAAACAGTACAACATCTAAACTCTTAAAGTAAAAAAATTTAAACACACAAACCAAAAAAAGAGAGCCAAAAAGAATTCAACAAATACTAATGCTACTTCATTCAATAATATTCTGTGGTACTTCACCGCCCAGTTCAGCACTCCTACCCCATTGTCAGCACAAACCGTGACCTCCCGCCAAGTTTCCAAATTTATTTCAGACACTGCGAGCGGCGCTTCCCTCTGCTTCCCAGCCAGTCCCTCAGCTGCTCGCCTCAGAGGCCGCACAGCCCCGGGGCAAGCACCTTGCCGGATGATCTCCATACACATCAAGATGGCCTCTTCTCGCTTCCCCCTCGCGAAGCGGATGTTGGCTTCGCCCATGAGACCTCTCAGCGCCCTGGGGAGTTTGCTCCGAGGCCTCTTCTCCTGCACGGGAGAAAAATGATGACTGGATTAAAACACAGTAAAGTTTAAGGCTCCATCCCAACTACATGAATAAATACAGAACATAATGAAACTGAAACTTCTTTTAAAGCTTTTCATCTTCTAACTCAGAAGCAGAGACTAAATGGTCACAATCCTGAGTCCTTAAAGTTTACAATGCAAGAAAAAGTCAACTGCAGGAAAGAACAGAATTATTCTATGAAATTATGCTATGAAATTTTCCCAAAAGCAAATAAAAGCCTAGGCAAATAAAAGCACAAACAAAACTTCCTAAAGTAGAAAGTTCAAAACATAGGAAAATATTTATGGAAAGCAAATATCAAAGTAGTTAGGAAACTGCTAAGCTACTAACTGGAATAAAATTATTATGCTAGAAAATGAATTTACATGCCAACTTATTATGATATATTCTACTAAAGACCTTTTCAAATTTACCACTCAAAACGAACTTGTTAGAAATAATTGAGATATATTACAGACCTTTTCAAAATAAAATGACCTCATTTTGACCTATACATTTGACATAAAAATTCCCCAAAGGAAACAGGAAAAAATGACAGCTACTTTCTCATAGTATTTCTTTTCTTGTTTGAATGTTTCCCAGGTGGACTTTAGATTTTTCTTTTTCAATGACAATGTCACTTCCTTACACAAACAGTAAAGTAAGTAAGGATTTACTTTCATCATTTTCTTGGTTTCACGGTTGAGAACCAGCTCCAGGGCAAACACCTCGCCCGCAGTGGGCTGCTCAGGGGTCTCCTCCCCTTCCTCCTCCTCCTCCTCTTCCTCCTCATCATCTTCAGTCTCTCCAAGCATGGAGTCAAAGACCTTCTGAACCGACTTGCTCACCCCATCCGAAGTTTCTCCTAAGAGAGAGTGAGGCAGGAACAATAAAAGGCTTTCGATCACTCAGTGGTCTAAAGGAAAAAGGACTTTCCAGTTTGCACTGTGACACAGACCTCAGGACCAACCAAGGCTGCAGGTCAGAACCCACTCCGTAGGGTGTGGACAGCTGAGGGCCGGATAGCAAGGCACCTGGCTTCAAATGTTACCAAAGCATCAGCTGCAGGTATTGGAACTGGGTGATGTGCTCAGAATAGCCCAGCACAGGGTGGGCACACTGAGTGCCACTATTAACACTCAAATAGGATTAAAATGTCACGTGCTTCATTTGCAAGTCAGGATTCCACCACAGGATTTTTGTACGTTCTGGATGATGTCCTTGAATGATCAAGAATAGGCTAATTCAGGGGCGGGATTTAGTTTAGTGGTTCTGCTGCTTGCCTCGAAAGCCCAAGGACCTGAATTCAATCTCCAGTACATCCCACAGAAAAATAGAATAGGTTAATTCAGAAGCTAGTTTTCAGCTGGGTGTGGTGGCACACACCTGTAATTCCAGCTCTCCGGAGGCTGTGGTAGGAGATCACCATGAACTCAGGCCAGCCTGGGCTACACAGTGAGTTCAGACCCTGCCTCAAAAAAAAAAAAAAAAAGCTACTTTCCATTTAAAACAGAAACATATAAAATGTTTCAGAAAAGTTATAATAGTTGAAAATTACTGTACGTACAAAAAAAAAAAAAAGAAGCTACTTTCCATTTAAAACAGAAACATATAAAATGTTTCAGAAAAGTTATAATAGTTGAAAATTACTGTACGTGCACATTTGTCTTCAAAAACCTTATGCTTATTTCCCCTTTGTGAAATACTTCAAACACCAAAGCAGCAATTTTTAAAAAGCCACATGTTCTCAGCAAGAGGGAGTTCTGTGAATTATATTTGAGAATTATGAACATGAAAAATAAAGTGGGCAAAATTTATCACAGGAACAAAAAGAAAAGAAAATCTTACGATCATCTTCACACAAACAAGACTTGTTAAAATCAACATTCATTCCTGATAATTCTTAGTCAACTAGAAATGAAAAGGAATATCTTCACTTTAATAAAAACTTTCCAGGAGCGTTGTCTTGAATTCTGAAAGTTAGGGGGATGACACAAAGATTTTTGCTATTCCCATTTCCATTTTACATTTTCCAGGAGGTCCTAGACAATGCTATAAACTAAAAGGCATAAAGATAGCATGGGAAAAATAAAATTATCATTGCTCACACGACATGATTATATATGTAAAAGATCTGAAAAGATCTACATACAAACTCAGGATACATGAATTAAGCACAGGTCAGTACACAAAAATTAACTGCAGCTGAGTACTTAGTGACTCAGCAAGACCCTGTCTCAAAACAATTGTTTTTTTGGTACTGGGAATCAAACCTGGGCACTTGCACTTCCGAGGCAGGCAGTGGAACCACTAAGCCAAATCTCCATCCCTCTCAAAAGAATTTTAAAGGGTAGGGAGAGGTGATGGAGCTCAGTGCAAAGGCCCTGGGTGCAACCACCAGTACCACCAAAGAGCAAAAACTATTTTACATGCCAACAAGAACAAATTTAAAATGAAATTAAAAGACCCTATGTGTATAGGGTGCAAGAGGAAGAAACACCATCCTGGAGAGCACAAATTCCAATGAGACTTTGCCAGAGCTTGTTCTAAACCATCCCCTTCTCCTGCGCTGAACACATGTTCTCACTCACCAAGTGTCTGGGGCAATTCCTTCTAGGAAGAGGGGCTCTGTGTCTCCAGGGCTGAGGGCCTGATCCCGGCAGAAGTCAGCCGGCTGGGTGCCTGCAGCGCACCATGGCGATCTCAGCTGAGCCCTTTCTTCTAGGGAGAATCTGAAGGCTGCTTGGGTCAGCTGCAGGCAGCAGGAGCAGCTGTCACTGCAACTCCAGACCCCTGTGGAGAGCAGCTTCCCTCCCGACTCCCCCAGCACACACCAAAAGGCCCACAGGTTGTCAGGGCAACTTCAGCCCCTTTCCTGCCCCACTTGCCCAGCAAAGCAAACACTGTGATGCTGCTCTTCTCTCCTCTCTGCCCCTTGTCTCCCACATGGGCCACGGAGGTAAGAATGAGCCTTGTTTTCTGAGTGTGTGCCCTTGTATTATGGCTCCTGTGTCCACAGAAAAGAGCCAGTCTCTCCTCCTGCCTCCCCACACCAGCATAGCTTAGTTCTCAAGGAGACCCCGCACACAAAGCTACAATCTAACTGACAGCTCAGAACCCCAGCTAACTCCACTCAGGGAAATTGACACTAAAAGCTATCATCAGCATTCTGGTCATTAGAACTGAATTCAACATTCAGAACCAATCACTGGAAATTAATCATTTACATATCAAGGTCAACATCAGACTCCAATCAATTTAATTAGTTTGGGTGCACTAACCAGTATATGGAGTTGCAAAGCTAAAAATTGCCTAAAATATGACAGCCGGGAATGATGCTGCATGCCTGTAATCCCAGCACTCAGAAGGCTGAGGCAAGAGGATCACCGTGAGTTTGAAGCCATCTCGGGCTACACAGTGACTCCAAGGCCAGCCTGTAATAAAAAGTGAGACCCTGTCTCAAACAAAACAAAACAAAAAAATACATATATATATATATATATATATCCACACACACATATAGATAAAGGGACAATTTTGTGAAGAATTGAGGGTGACTACTGAGTCTCATTATGCAGCCAACTGGCCAGACCCTTGTCTGACACGTGTGGAAGCCACTTTGTACAAAACTGTAACTGGTTACAAAATGGGCGGGGGGGGCTGGAGGTAGAAGTAGTCACCAACTGAGCGGGTCAATTTTAAAAAATACAGCTCTAGGAAGGCCCCAGCTGGGACAGGAAGGTGATCTCCCCGCCTGCCTGGGCAATGGAGGAAGACTCTATCCCAAAAGAAAAGGACAAGAGATGTAGCTCTGCGCTCCCTGAATGCAATCCCAAGGACACAAAACAGCTAACTTGTTAAATATAAAAGGGCCCCTAAAAACACTGATGTGATCCGAAATACCTTCCAACACTGGGACACAAAATCCATTGACTCGACGTGTACTTACTGACCCAGGCATGCTGCACAGGCCTGCAATCCCAGCCACTTGGGAGGCTGAGGTAGGAGGACCACGAGTTTGTGGCCAACCCCGGCAACTATTTGAGACCCTGTCTCAAACTTTAAAAAAGAACTGGGCACGTACCTGGGTACTTCTAACATTCAAGGCAGGTGGCCAACCGTCTCCACCTACCTTCACTGATCTCTCTGACATGGGACCTGGTAGAGCTAATCCCTGAGGATGATGGGGCTTCAGAGTCATCTGGATTTTCTTCAGCTGATAACTTCCCTTCCTCCTGAAGACTCTGTGATTGAAAATTTAATTTATTCCAAAATCGAATGAAGGTTTAGCCCTGCCCAGTGCAGAAGGCATTTGATTTACTTTTCCGTTTATAAAACCTGAGCCTACACAAGCATAGTGTGTAGAACCTAAACCTGAATTCGGTCAAAGTATTTCAAAGCACTTCACTTAGGTCTTATTCTTCCATCTAAATCATGTTAAAACTCAATTTTAAAAAAAAACCCTAATTAAGACTTAAAATCGCATGATTTAAGTAACCACCAACTTCAAAAGCTTCGATTCTTTTTGTTTCCCAAGGCTTGAATACGTCTCTGCACTGCGTTAGGGAGACGATACGGAGCTAAACAGCTGGGCCACAGCTCCGGGCGACCCGGGAGGGCGCTGTCCCCAGAGTCCGACCCAGCCCGCAGCCAGCGCTCGGCTCGCCCGACGCCAACGGGACCCGGGCACAAAACCCGGGCGGCCCGGCCGGCTCCCCACCTTCTTCTCCCGCGTCTTCCGCTCTTCTCTCCGCCGCTCGAACTCCTCGAAGGATATCTTCCCTTCCAGGTAGTCGATGAGTTCGGGGCTGAAGCCGGACATGTCTGCACCACGGCTCGGGCAGCCCCGGAAGCCCGACGGGGAAACCGGAAGAGCAGCAGGGGGACTGCGCGGCGTCCGCCCGGGAACCGGCCGGGCTGAGGAAGAACGTTCCGGGGATAAGAATGGCTGCAGCCCCCCTTCACTGCAGGCAGACACCGCCTTTCCCCTCGTGAGGTCTGAGAGACTTAAATGCAACAATCTCCCTGGGTTTATAGGGATGCAGCCCACTCCCTACTAAGTTTATTTTAAATCTTGTATGTTGAAGAACTGGATTAGAAGCTGAGTTACAACTGGTCATTTTATATAGAGAGCCACCTGTGATAGGTGGCCACTAGGCTACTGAGCTCTTCCTGTGTTCTGCTTATCTATAATTCGCTCTAGTTTGAGTGGCCCTGTGGCCTGAGGACCCAGGACGCCCTCCGGAAATCCTGGATCCACTTTTCTTACTTCCAATAAAACTCTCCTCACATCTTTTGGTTCACAACTGTCTGGGCTGGTGGCTTGAAGGGAGGCTGGGTTAGGGGAGGCTCCCAAAGAAAAGAACACACATGTATCAGACATTACAAAAGTAGGAACAGCTTTATTTTCCAACAAAATAATTATGGTCATTTTACTAAGACACTGTAAGACAGATCATTCTAGGCAACATTGCAGGCCATGTGGCACATGTCTGGTTGTCTATGCTGATTTTATTACATAACAAAGCTAAATGCAGGAATTATGTCCTCAGGTGCCCTCAGATGCCTTCAGTGGTCTGGGCTTTAACATATCTCACAGCAGCCTCCTACAATGACTTCCTGGATATTTGAGGAACCATGAACTTGGTACATATGGTAACACAACTGGGGGTTGAACTCTCAAGGCCTTTGAACTGAGTTACATCCCTGAGGGAGGAGATTAGGACGTGGTAGAACTGACTGGGGAAGTAGGTTTGATTTGTTAATTACAAAGTCCCAAAACATATGGACAGAACAATTCCCAAAGCCCTGCACATGGACTTCTAGTGAAAACTTGAGTGGGTTTTCCACTGGACAACCTAGACCCAGTGTCAGCCTGAGGAGAGGGTGATACGAACAGGACAGTCCACTGGAGTTTTGGCCACTGTGCTGTCTCTTGCATGGTGGCCTATCCTCATGCTGTAGACTATATTTCTTTTCTTGCTTTTACTTGGCCCCAAATTGCTGTGCACAACCTGTTTTCTTACTTTTAATAAAACTTTGCTATCATTTGTGCTTGTCTTGACCAATTTTTTGCTCAGAACAGAAAGAACCTAGAAAACACCTCCAGAAGGAAACTAGCATTCCCAAACCCAGTAACATCAATAGCTCTTTTTTATTTTGAGACAAAATGGTGCTAATTTGCCCAGGCTTGGGTCAAATTTCCAATCCCCCTGCCTCAAACTCCCAGAGTGCTGGGATCACAAGCACGTGGCACTGTTTTTGGCTTCCTTACATTTCAGGTTTAAGATTATTAGGCAGGTGGGAATAAATATGCTTTAAAGAGACAATTTAAACCAGGGATTTAGCTCAGTAGTTCTGCCACCTGCCTTGAAAGCACAAGGACCTGAGTTTGATCCCTGGTACCCCCCCGCCAAAAGAGAGACAATTTAAATAATTTCCCTCAATTCTTCACCAAAATGTCTTATTCTCTGACCCAATCAGTTTCCTTTCCAAGTTGGCTATATAATTTGGTCTCTGCTATGGTGACTGTTCGCCTTAGTTTCTTTCCACCTGCTTTGCCCCATGTGTAGATGTTTCCTGCTTCAGTTATTCTTTGCTGTGAAAGCTGAAGTCCTCCCCCGTTTACCCCTTAGATACCATCACCTGTGTGCTCTCAGGTTTCCCTGTTTTCACAAGGTGTGGCGGTGCATGCCTGAAATCCCAGAGGCAGGAGCCTAGATGCAAATTCGAGTTGGAGGCCAGCCTGGGTTACACGATAAGTTCTCAAACTCCTCCTTCTTCAGGCTCTGTCTCAGTCTGTCAGTAAGTTCATCTGGACTCCATGTTCTACTCTTAACTCCCACCTGAGGCAGGATAGAAGAAACGCAAACTATGTAGATAGAAAGGAGAATTAGAAATTGAGATTTTACTAACTGTACTTTTAAGGAAAACTGCAGCTTCAGGATATAAGCCTGGTTGTTTTTTCTTTTTCTTTCTTTCTCTTCTCTCAGAACACAATAAACCTGGGCAGTTACTTTTCCTCCTACAAATGGGTTTTCCCATTGCTTGATTGTAAATGATCTAGATTCACCTGGGAATACACCGCCTTTAAAAATTTCCAGTGTATAAAAAAAGACTTCCTGTGGGAATGGACCATTATCTCACTAGGGGTGGGCCATCTTCTCACCCACCAGATAAGACCATGACTGTAGATTATTAAATACCCCAGATTTCCACCACCCCAAACACATCAAGATCCTCAGCTCACAACTGCAGAGCACCTTGTTTCTCTGAGCACCTGCTCTGAGTGCATCACATATATCAACAAACCCTTCTCTTGCCTCTTACTGCAAACTTTTTCCACAATGAGAGTCAGCCGCAAAATAAAAAAGGGTGGGTTAACCTCTTTATTTCAGCCTCAGGGGCCCTCAGACCTGCACTGGACACCACCCAAGTTTTCTTCTTTTCCTAACAGTCAACAAAGCATCGAATAGTTGATATGACTTTCTCCTTGTTACACATCTGGACCATCTGCTATTGTATGCACATGACATATGTCCTTCAGCATAATCCTTAAAAATGGCTACTGTCACTCCCGATGTAACTGGTGGGGCCCAGGTAGGCCTGACTCCACGCTCCAGCTCTCTGGATTTCTGGGTTTGTTCACCTGACTGTGACCAAGAAAAAAGGAAAAGCACAGAAAACAAGTTTATTTACAAGTTGGCCAAGTGGAGAGGGCAGCTAGTTCATCCCATTACTTTAACACAGAAACATCCCATTTTATAGAAGGGGTAGAATGAAAACCAGATGTCTATGTCTATGGGTGGATTTATGTTTTTTTTTTTCCTTTTCTTTTTTTTTTTGTATTGGGGATCAAACTCAGGTCCTTGTGCTTGTAAGGCAGGCGGCAGAACCACTGAGCTAAATCCCCGGCCCTACCGGTAGATTCAGACAAGCTACGCTCCAATAGCTGAAGGTGTTGGGCTTACACTAACACCTCAGTTCTCCATCTGAAAAACACTAACCAGGATCTTTTATTTCTATGTATTCGTGTTTGTTTTGGTGCTAGGATTGAACTGAGGGGCTTGGGCTAATCACTCACGGGGCCTGGTCCCCTATTCAAGTCCCTGCTCCAAATTATATTTTTTCATCTCCTCCTAAAGGAAACATTTTCAGCTCCTACATATTCCCATGATCTGCATTTTACCTGTATTGCAACCTTTTCTCTGCTGACCTACATGAAAGTTCTTTTACAGACACTGTGATGGGCAACCTGACTCCATTTGTGCACAGGGGACTAATTCTGGGTGGTCACCTTCCCCTTCCTGAGCTCCCTCAGCTAATGCATGACAGACAGCTGCATCCCGTGTGAGTTTGCAGCTATGTTATCTTTACCGCCTTGTAAACAGAAGACCCTGCACCTGTGTGATATTTAATTTTAAGTAAACGGTGTGACCCGTCCTCTGCTCCTGTGAAATTCTGCTTGTGCTTCCCCTCTCCCTGAGCCCTCCCAAACAGAAGAGCCCTTAAAAGGACCCCACAAGCTGCTTTTCTTTCTGAAGTGGCCACCCTGGAAATCTGGCTTCTGATAATAGACGACTCTATTTAATTCAGAGCTTGATGCATCTCTATAGCTCTAACTCCCCTGGCCCTACAGCAGTTCTGTCTGTGAGCATCCTGAGAAGAACACTGGCACGATGTATCTTGGAAACTACTTTTAGCCTGTGTGTGTGCTCAAAACATCTCCATTAATTAAACAGGATACAACTGAAAATGCCTGTGTAACTTGGAGCAAGGGAGTTGAGGTGAAGGAAATGTAGGCAGAATGCAGTCAGGTTTAAAGGTAAGCTAGAGAGCTTACTGTGGAACCATCTTTGTAGCAATGCAGGTGAGGGTGAGGGCGTTAGGATGCCAGAATGAGAGGCTAGGACTGGCAAGAGCAGGACAGCCAGGTGGGAAAGCGATATCTCACAGCCAGAAGGCTTCCCCGTTCTCCCAAGGAAGGGTCCTGGGGCTCCCACCTGGATCTTAAATATCGGTGATGCCCAGGTGGGTTGTGTGCAGGTGATGCACAAAAATCACTTGGAGAAACTCTCTGAAGTTTCCAGGCAATCAGGTGTTACTGTTGCATAGGCCAAAAATAGTCCAGGTTCCTGTAAATGGCAAGGAAAGAATTGCCAAGTGTGCTAAGTCACTGCATTTATTGAAGATTGCATGATGATACCACAGGGACAGGTAGAAGGGTGCAGTGGGGAAAAGAGACAAGATAACTCAGGCTTTTGGTACTGATAGGGTCAGACAGTTCTGACGCAGGCGCCTCTCTCTCTCTCTCTCTCTCTCTCCCTCTCTGCCTGAGTTTAGGTAGGGAAGGGAGTGGCTGAGCTCCTCTGTTTATAACTGCACTACAGCGAACTACCAAGAGGTGTAGTCTCCAGCCCTAACTCTCCTACTACTGTGGATGGGAAGATTCCTTAGATATCCTGTAGGCAGTTAGACAGGGAGCCAGCGTGGAGGACAGTCAAGAAATGCTCAACGAAGGCCAGCATTGTGAAAGGAGAGAAACCATTACACCCATGTGCTCTGGCTCCCCGCAGGATGAATAGCAGTAACTGATACTCTAAACAGGCATCAGTCACCCGGGTGGGGAACCAAGCTCTCACCCACCCCTTCCAGGAAAGGTCCCTGACTGAGAATCCTTGTACACCTGCTATGTGACTTGCTTCTGCACTGGATCCCCATCTACCCCATGTTCCCTAAGCAACTGCACTTGTAATCTTATTGGCTGATCCTAGTTTTGCCCACCTTGTGATTTTCCATCGGATCAGTACTATCTAAGCAACTGTACCTGCAGTCTTACTAGTTTACAGTTTTGTCCCTTCTTGAACCCACTTCACCTTGTGCCCCGGCCAGCAGGGCTTGTAATTAGTAGAGCTCGAGAAGGGGAGATACCTGGAAATGGGACACTAAGCAAGCACTTGTAATCTTATTGGCTGATCCTAGTTTTGCCCACCTTGTGATTTTCCATCGGATCAGTACTATCTAAGCAACTGTACCTGCAGTCTTACTAGTTTACAGTTTTGTCCCTTCTTGAACCCACTTCACACTGTGCCCCGGCCAGCAGGGCTTGTAATTAGTAGAGCTCGAGAAGGGGAGATACCTGGAAATGGGACAAGAGAGGCGCAGAGAGAAGGAGACCAAGCAGAGGCTTGTCAAGGTCTCCTTTATTTGCAGGCACAAGCAATATATAAAGGCAAAAACCACAAATTTGTAAGAGGAAGTGGCTAATTATAAAATGATAAAGGAGAAACATATTGTACAGTAACAGTTATGATGAGGTACAGTTGTTATGTAACAGATTAGGTCATTAAATGAACAAGGCCATTAATACAGTCATTGGCACATCTGTGCCAGTGAGGTGATTCAGATATAAACATGGAGGCAGTTATGTTAGGCTCAAAAACAACTCTGAAAATATGAATATTTGGTCTCCTACAACCTTGTAGCTTTGTTCCCTAAAACACCTTTGAGAAGCAGAACTGGGGGACAACCCACTTTCTGGTCCCTCTACTGTCTCTCTTAGAAGCTGTCTTTCTCTCAGTGTGTCCTACTCTTGAATGGGATAAAATAAAATGAAAATTATTAAAAGAACTAAAAAAGAAACAATAACACATAAACTCTTCCTACTCTTAGCCTCTTGTTGTTCCCAGAACTTATTCCTAGATTGTAGAGAACACAGCTTGAGTTTCAGACACCCAGCGTATTGGGCGTTACGTTTCCCTTGTTTGTTTGGATTACTCGTTGCCCTGCGTCACTAGGGGAAAGGAAGAGAACCCTGTGAGGAGGGATGGCTCCTGATGAAGAGATCACGCTTCCAGGACCCCCGCTGCCCAGGCTTTGGCCGGCCTGGAATATAGGAACAAGAATTCAGGAAATACAGACTCAGGTTGAAGAGGAAGGGAGCAGTGAACTGAGAGGGAGGATGGTTTTTCTGCTCAGGGGCATCTTGACGTCATGAAAGTTATTTTAAAGGGCAGAGGTAGCACAATAATGTGGACTTGTAATCTTTCTTTTTCTTTGCTCTAATCCCTTGTCATGATGCGGCCTCTGGTGAGTCAGAAGCACACACATGACCCCAAGATGAAGCAAAATTGTTACAGCCGTCATGGAAACGGCAAGAAAAAAAACATTCTGGTCTTTCAGATCGATATCGGAGAATCAAAAGGGGAACTGGGAAGGAAGCAGAGATTGGGATTTAGGCCCTGGCAGCGGTAAAGAGAGCACGGAGGACAGCCCTGATGTCATCCGTTCTCCTCGCCAGGCGCAGGGCCATGGGAGCCGTGGCTCTCTGCGGGAGCCCGTTTGTCCACGCGCCTCTGGATAGAGGGTGCCAGGTAACTGAGGCTCGCGGCTGTGGGCGCAGACCCCGCACAGGTGGAACACGACGGCTGGGAGAGGGCTCCCGCCGGCCGCCGGCCCGGCCTCCTTAACCTCTTCCCCGCTGCTTGCGCTTGGGCAGCCCCTATGG
>NW_022900938.1:3441284-3453407 GCF_012274545.1 Fukomys damarensis | reverse complement strand
CCTACCGGGTAGTTTGCCTGTGCGAGGGAAGGTGAGGGCAGCGCCTTTCACGAAGGTGGGATGCACTGGGTATTTCCAAGGACCCGCGCATTGCACCGCTGTGCTAGTGGGTAGTGCCGGGCCAGCGAGTAGGGTGAGAGCTCAATGATGGGGACTGGACAGGCTCCCCACTCCACTCCCCGCGTCACGTCGTCTACATTTCGGGGGGCGGGTGGCCCCTGTTCATGTGGCCTTTAGTGTTCGGAATGACGTAGGAAGGTAAGATCCTCCCCCCGGGGTCAGGCTGAGGGTGAGGGTTAGGATGAGGATTCCGGTGAGTGACAGCCTCGCAGTTTCTGCACCTGGGTATCGGCGTGCGGCTTTCCTAGTGAGTATCAGCATGAGATTTCACCTTAGGCTCAGCCCCAGTGGAGGAAGTCGAGGACCACCCTCTGCAAAAGTAGGAATCAGGTGGTGGGTTAGGGTTAGGGTTAGGACAAGGGAGCACGACACGGCAGGAATTCACACAGCAGACAATTTGGGCGTGAGAGGTAAGGTGAGGGCAGTGACTTTTGTGAAGCTCGCATGTATCGTGGTTTTCCCTCGGACCGGAGCCTTGCCGCCTTGACAGAATCGGGAGGGAGGGGCCATCGCCTAGCGTCAGAGCTACATTTAGGGGCTGGAACGGATTCCCCGTTGAGCTCCCCGTGTAGTGTAGTGTGTGACGGAGGGTAAGGCATCGTGTTCTTTGGACCCTGAGTTTTAGGAATGATGTACGAATGTAAGTCCCTCCTGGAGGCTCAGGGATAGGGTTAGGGTTAGGCGGAGGATTCCGGAGAAGGATAGGTTTGGGATTGCGCTGCCTGGGTGTCGGGCTGTGTGTCAAGGCTTGTAATTAGCAGAGCTCGAGAAGGGGAGATACCTGCAAATGGGACAAGAGAGGCGCAGAGAGAAGGAGACCAAGCAAAGAGTTGTCAAGGTCTCGTTTATTTGCAGGCACAAGCAGTATATAAAGGCAAAAACCACAAATTTGTAAGAGGAAGTGGCTAATTATAAAATGATAAAGGAGAAACATATTGTACAGTAACAGTTATGATGAGGTACAGTTGTTATGTAACAGATTAGGTCATTAAATGAACAAGGCCATTAATACAGTCATTGGCACATCTGTGCCAGTGAGGTGATTCAGATATAAACATGGAGGCAGTTATGTTAGGCTCAAAAACAACTCTGAAAATATGAATATTTGGTCTCCTACAACCTTGTAGCTTTGTTCCCTAAAACACCTTTGAGAAGCAGAACTGGGGGACAACCCACTTTCTGGTCCCTCTACTGTCTCTCTTAGAAGCTGTCTTTCTCTCAGTGTGTCCTACTCTTGAATGGGATAAAATAAAATGAAAATTATTAAAAGAACTAAAAAAGAAACAATAACACATAAACTCTTCCTACTCTTAGCCTCTTGTTGTTCCCAGAACTTATTCCTAGATTGTAGAGAACACAGCTTGAGTTTCAGACACCCAGCGTATTGGGCGTTACGTTTCCCTTGTTTGTTTGGATTACTCGTTGCCCTGCGTCACTAGGGGAAAGGAAGAGAACCCTGTGAGGAGGGATGGCTCCTGATGAAGAGATCACGCTTCCAGGACCCCCGCTGCCCAGGCTTTGGCCGGCCTGGAATATAGGAACAAGAATTCAGGAAATACAGACTCAGGTTGAAGAGGAAGGGAGCAGTGAACTGAGAGGGAGGATGGTTTTTCTGCTCAGGGGCATCTTGACGTCATGAAAGTTATTTTAAAGGGCAGAGGTAGCACAATAATGTGGACTTGTAATCTTTCTTTTTCTTTGCTCTAATCCCTTGTCATGATGCGGCCTCTGGTGAGTCAGAAGCACACACATGACCCCAAGATGAAGCAAAATTGTTACAGCCGTCATGGAAACGGCAAGAAAAAAAACATTCTGGTCTTTCAGATCGATATCGGAGAATCAAAAGGGGAACTGGGAAGGAAGCAGAGATTGGGATTTAGGCCCTGGCAGCGGTAAAGAGAGCACGGAGGACAGCCCTGATGTCATCCGTTCTCCTCGCCAGGCGCAGGGCCATGGGAGCCGTGGCTCTCTGCGGGAGCCCGTTTGTCCACGCGCCTCTGGATAGAGGGTGCCAGGTAACTGAGGCTCGCGGCTGTGGGCGCAGACCCCGCACAGGTGGAACACGACGGCTGGGAGAGGGCTCCCGCCGGCCGCCGGCCCGGCCTCCTTAACCTCTTCCCCGCTGCTTGCGCTTGGGCAGCCCCTATGGTACACGCGGCCCTCCTTTCCTGCTGACCTCTTCCCTCTCATCCAGGCACCATTTCTCTCATTCAGCAAATGCGGCTGCTTTTCTCTCACCGTCAGGCACACGCTTTGCAGTTCTTTACCTGCACCGCGAGAGCCTGAAATCCATCTTTGAGTCCACCTCACGGTGACAGACGCCCGTACCCAGTGACCCTGTGGACGCACGGATGCGGCTGCCATGGTGACCCACGAAAAGCGCTGCTTCCCAGAAGAGTGTGGGAGTCAGAGTCGCTGAGCCCCGGAAGGATGGGAGGTTGGGTGGAAAGAGAGGAACCTGCCCAGGCGCTCTGCCTTCTTGAGGAGGATGTGGGGAGCGAGGGCTGGTGCAGCCAGCGTGTCTGGTGTCCCCAGTGTCTCCCTCTGCACACATGCGCAGAGCACATCTCCAGAGACAGCAGCTCCCAGAATTCACCGCCCTTTGCTTCCATTCCAACTCTGCTGTCGAAATGACACTTGCCCTCGTTTGCTGGGACTGTGAGGCCCTTCAGTAGTTTACAGTAAAAGTTGGGATGCAGTTTCAGAAAACAATTTAAAACCAACCTCCTGTTAGATAATGAACTACAATAAAAAATAAGCAAAGTCCCTTTCAAATAAAAATATGGATTAATGGTAATAAATATTAAAAAAAAACAAGTTTAAAGGCAAACTTAAAAAAAATCTAATTTTGGAAATTGTCATCATTTACCCCTGTTATTTTTTTCCCTTCAAATTCAGGCAGTGCCCAACATCAGTATTTATGGTTATAGAAGGAAAAACATGCTGGGCATTGTGACACATGCCTGTAATCCTAGCACTTGGAAGGCTGAGGCAGGAGGATCACTCTCCATTTGAGACCAGCCTAGAGTCTGGACTACACGGTAAGTTCAAGGCCAGCCTGAACTACATAGTGAGACCTTGCCAAAAAAAAGGACAGCCACTTCACAGAACACACATATATCACATATGTTTCAAAGGCCAAGCTTTTTATATGTAGATCTGGAAATACAGAATGAAATTACTACAAATGCACAACCGTGGAGAGGGAAAATACAGAGGTTTAGGCACAATCACAGTCGAATTTTTCTAATGAGCAACTTCTGTAGCTTTACAGAGGCCAGACACCTGAAAGAACAAGAAAATGTTACAATGAGCAGAAAACAAAGAATGCGGTCAACACAAAGAATCCCAAACCAACATATTTCACAGAAACGTTTGTTTTCACTTTCTCATCAGAGATATTGGAATACGTAGCTCCTAACTGTGAAGTACACTCCAAATCAGGAGCCCTGCTCCCTTCACAAAGTTCAGTACTAGCTGGCGCCTCTCAGCTTCCTGTCCGGAGCTGTCGCTCACCCCTTCCACACTCACACGGATTATTTATTTGGTATTTGCTGTAATATTTTCTAGGAGCTAGAGATGAGTGTCTGCAAATTATAGATGGACAAACTGATGTTTACAAGCAACTTCTCTGCCTCACACGAAATCAGGAACTATAATATGAATAACTATCTGCTGTTGGGCATTGGATCCCCTAGGACCCGTGTATGCAAAACAGTCTGGGGAAAGCTCCATTAGCATTATTTTCTATCTGTTTTTGCAAATAGATTTGTGCATCTATTTTCTATCTATTTGTCCATTACTGGGGGTTAAAACTAAGACTTCTCTACTACTGGGCTACATCCCCGGCCCTTTTTATTTTTTATTTTTGAGACAGAGTCTTACTAAGTTGCCCAGGCTGGCCTTGAATTTATACTCTTCCTGCCTCAGCCTCCCAGATAGCTGGAATTACATATATGCCACGATGCCCAGCTATTTTATCATTTTAGGATAATATTCAAGTTCACTTTCCACATGGAAAATTGCATCTCCTTTTTAGAATAAAAACCATCTTTTAAAAACTCATCACATTTAAGAAAAATAATGATGAAAACCTTTCACAAACACAATGAAGTACCAAAACGGTATGCTTCTCCGCAATTTTCACCCATTCACTTTTGGATGAATAGGGGAAGATGTTAATTATGATTTTGACCCCCTTTGTTATTTGGCCAAACAAAAAAATGAATGCCCTAGAATCATAATGCATCTGCTTGGAATGTACCACACTTGCTGCTTTTTAAATGGTACACAGTTATTTGATTAGAATGCTATCATAATAAGAATAGTGAAATTCAAACTTCAAACACACAACTAATATTTTGTTATTTGTGTTTTGCGTGCCAAGGGTCAAATCCAGGCCTTCAAACATGCTAGGCAAACACTCTACCACTGAGTGGTATGGGCACCTCCAGCCCATAAATAAACTAAAACTTTTTCCTATTAGAAAAATTTCATCTTTACCTATAATTTACCGTTTTTTTTTTTTTTTCTTGGTACCGGGGATTGAATTTAGGATCTTGTGCTTGCGAGGCAGGTGGTGGCACCATTGAGCTAAATCCCTGTCACTGTCATTTCTTTTAAAAACCTGACTCAAATATCTGAACCGAATCCAACTATTAATGGTAATGAGTATGATCAGACCTGAGCGCTTACTTCTAGGAGGAAAGAAAATTGTTTCTCAAAATAAATACTTTCCAAATTTCTAATTTATGGCTGAGTTGTATCCTGGGAATAAAAGGTCAACTTTTACCTGAGCTCAGAAGAAAGAGTTAGCTGCTGAGGTCACTGGGAACGAAGGTTTTCCGTTCTTTGTAGTCTGCAAATGCAGATGTGAAATTCTCTAACTGGTAGGAGAGAGGCTTGGGATTCTCATTTATGGTAAAATTATTGGGAAATTTCTTAAAATCAACATCAATACCTCTGCCCTTAAAATATGCCTGAAGGATCCTGAAAAACTAAAAGAGAAGGAAAAGGTTTAGTGCCATATGGAAGTAAAATATTAAAAATATTGAAAAGTAATCCCTCCCCCCGTTACTTCAAGGTTATTTAGGAGCAATGACTTTGAAAATCCAGAGAGAGAAGTACAAAGTATACGCTTTGGCTATCTCTCCTCCTCTCTGCCTGTTGTTGCCGCCATTTTACCTACAACAAGATCATTCACCATTTTGGTGAAAATAGAGGGAGGTATCAAATATTTAATAGCACCAGGGACAGAGGCTTCATTATAAACATCTCTGTGTGCCGAGATCAAAGTAGAATTGAGCTGCACAGTGGTCAGCATGGTGTCTGTCTGTCTGTCTGCAGGGTGGATCCCAGCCATAGTCGTTTCCTGCAGTAGATCCATCCCCCTCACAGGCTTTTCAAGTTTCCCTTTAGAAATGAGCACACAGAAGCTGTGCAAGGTGCTGTTGGTTGGATTCTTTTAATTCTACATTGTTAATTCACATATTTTCTTTAGAAAAACTACAATTTCAAATACTTGTCTCAGTGTTCATTGTATTTATCATACTTTTTAAAGAGAATTTTTACTGATCTTTTGAATTCTATTTTATAGATAAATGTATGTTGAAAATATACTTTGGAAGCTGATAACCGTGCAGGGTCCCTTTCCATATTTTGCAGTTAAGTTCTGAAAATGTTCATCTGTTTTATCATCAGCTCAATCTATGTTGTGCAAAAAGTAATTGCCTGTCACACTCTTGATTTTTGCATATGTGTTACAAATCAAGGCTATAAAGTCAATGCGTGTATACGATCATTTACAAAAACAAATTTGTTTTTCTTACAGAAACAAATGTGAATTGGCCTGAAAGATAGTAGGACCCCCACCTGCAGACCAGCAAAACTGTGGTCCTGCCCTGCTGATGCCCTTCCCAACCCTGGGGATCGCCTCAGAGCAGTGGGTGCAGAACTCCAGGTAGGGCCTCTCCCTCTAAAGCCGGCACTCCAGGTGTGTCCTTACCAGATCATGGTTCTGGGGGTTGCTGAGTGGCTTCCACGAGTCACTCTTTCTCAGCGTGGCTCCATGCACCTGCCCAGGGAGCAGCAGGGCCATACACAGCAGCAGGAAGGGCACCCGAGACATAGTGTGTCACACGTGGGTGACAGCAGGGATCAGGCTCTGTTGAGGACAGAGAGAAAGGGCAGACTCTATAAAGAAGACAAGAAAGGAGGACTGGTTCACCTAAATTTTGCAGTCATCTTTTTCCAGACTCACTTGCAAATGAGCCCCTCCCATTCCAGCTGGTTAACGTGACAAAGTTCCTGATGGCCAAATGTCTGGAACATCTGAATATGACCTTCTCATCTTTGAAAGAATGCATACTTAATTGTCCCCTGTAAGGTCGGGCCTGACTGAGATCACTAGGGCAGGCAAAATCAAAGCAATATGTGATAAGTTTATTGCCCTCTGGGTGCAGACAGGCCAAGGGCAAGAAGTCCATCGGCACTGAGAAAAGGGTGTGCACAATTGTTATAGGGCAGTTTAGGTAGGGGAGGGGTACTGGTCAAGGGGGTGGAAATATTTAGAATCCAAGGGGTGATGGGCCTGGGGCTGGCTGATGAACAGGGCAGTGGTGGGAGCAGCAGAGTGGCTTCTTGTTATCTCTGTGCTTCTGATGATGTGGGCAGTGGGTCTGCTTAAGGGAGGGTTTCCTTTTGGTTGGGCAGGGATCTGACTTGGGAGACTCGTCATCCCTGCCTGTTGTGTTATAAAGAAGAAGAGAGCAGGGGGTGGTGACGCACGCCTATAATACCAGCACTCAGGAGGCTGAGGCAGGAGGATCAGTGTGAGTTCAAGACCAGCCTGGGCTACATAGTGAGTTCCAGGGCAATCTGAACTACAGAGTGAGATCCTGTCTCAAAAACAAAAAGAAGAAGGAGAAGGAGGAGAAGAAGAAAGGAAGAAGAAAAAAAGAAGGAGGAAGAAAGGAAGAGGAAGAAGGGTACGGGTAGGGGGAATAGATTCTCCTGACTTCTTCCAGTGTGACTGGGGACAGCATAGGCATCCTGTGGGGACAGAAATAAGAGGAGAAAGTGGGGGAGAGTGGTTCAGTCTGGGAGAGAGGCAGCAGAGCTATGAGGAGCATGGCGACCTTGTCAGCTGGAGGCTCGCATTGGGCAGTGACTGTATTGGGCAGTCAGGTGGAGTTGTCTGGATGTGACTGGTTCCTGGTTAAAATCTGTCAAGAATTTTATTATGCAGGGTCCAATCAATGATAGTAGAAAGATCAGGACTAGGGGCTCTAAAATGGTTAAGAGCCAGGACATCCAGGCTGCTTGGAAAAGACCTTTTTAACCATTGATAGGTCCACCTTTTGCCCGTTTGTGAGCCTGGCAGCTTGCTAAGCCAGCAGCAAATATAAGGGCCAGGGGTATGTGGGTGAGTAGGAAGGGAAAATGGCAACACATAAGGGTGTTAGGTGTAGCTAGACAGGATCAGGGGAAGGGTGTAAAGGTGGGTTTTGTCTGGGGAGAAGTCACAGAGGGTTTCCTGGAATAAGAGGTCCTTCATTCAGAGGAGGAACCAAACCAGGGAATCAATCTGAAGGTGGGGGGAAGGAGGTGTGCTGCTCAGGGCAGAAGGGATTTCAACAAATAGGCCTGAGGGTAGTGAGTAGAAAGCAATGAGCCCAAAGCAGAGGGTCTTTTGTTTTGTCTGTGACAGGGAAAGTAGCCTGGTGTTTTGTTGAGGAGTTGGAGTGGGCCTTTTATTTTATATTGGGGGTGATATGTAAGGGGTCCAGACCTGGGGAGGAGCCAGAATGGCTGTATTGCTGGCTGCAGACTTGGAAATGCAGAGCCAGCAGTCTTCGGCTCAGGACGGACTGTGCACATTCAACAGGAAATGAGTTAACTACAAGGTTTTGTACAGGTAATTGGGAACAGCAGGGGGAGTGGCTGGGGCGCTGCCGCAGGACTTGGAGAGAAGAGGAACGGCTAACTGGTCATAGGGCATGGGGAGGAGAAGGGAGAGGTTTGTTTGCAAGAGTGTGAGAAGTGGTCCCATTTCTGAGGTGAAAGACAACTGAGTCAGAACTTTAAACAGAGGCTCTGCGATCAATTTTCAAAGGCCGGGAGTGGTGGCACAAGCCTGTCTGAGGCAGGAGCATCACTGTGAGTTTGAGACTGGCCTGGACTACATAGTGAGTTCCAGGTCAGTCTCAACTACATAGTGAGCCCTGTCTCAAAACAAAAAACAAAACAAAACAAAAAAAGTCAAATGGGAGGAGGGTAAGAAGGAAGGAAAACAATTTGGTTTGTTCTGGGGAGAGTGACACAGACTGCCCTGAAAACAGACATGTTTTATCCAGTTAGGACAGGGCTGAAGGGCGGAGAGATGAAGGAGGGCCAATGTGATCGTTAATTTGTACGGTGGCCAGGATAAAATATAAAAGAAAATGAGACGTTTGGGCTTCAGGTCGGGAGTGAGATGAAGAGGTTTGAGATTTTAAGAACACAAGCCAGGGGAGAAGAAGGGGGAATACAGAAAGGGAGGTTGTGCAGAGCGAAGTCTGGTGTGGGAAATGGGGAATTTGGGGAAAAAGAAAGAACATCTTCAGTCAGTTTCCCTGAGGCTGAGAGAGTGGGTGGGTGGCCAAGTCAGGCACCCCCGAGATCGGGCAGCTGTCAGAGTGTGACCAGGACTGGGTTTTGAGAACACTTCGTGCCTAAGCTGGGTCAGACAAAGCACTCTGGGTGAGAGGGGTGACAAGAGAAGGGTGAACAGGCAGACCTGTCCAGAGCAAGAGGGAGTGAGACCCCAGGATATGCGTATTCTGTTTGGCGAGGTGAAGAGGATGAGTAAAAGAATCACTTACCCAACCTGAAGGGAAGGGAAGGTCTGGGCTATCAGCAAGCCACAGAGGAAGAGGCCAGAGGTCGGATGTCAGGGGTGGCCTCGAAGTGCTCGGTGGGGTTCAGGGGAGGGAGCTCAGGCACTCCTGGGAGAGGAGCTCAGACCTCCCTGTATGGGCCACCAAATGTAAGGTCAGACTGAGGAGGCACGATTGAGGCCACTGAGGCAGGCAAAGTCTAAGCAACAGGTGATGAATTTATTGTTGTCTGTGTGCAGACTGGCCAAGGGCTAAAAGGACATTGGCACCGAGAGAAGGATGTGCAGGGCTGTTATAGGAGAGTTTAGGTAGGGGAGGGGCACTGTCTGAAAGGGTGGAAACTTGCAGAGTCCTGTAAGTAATGGGCCTGGGGCTGGCTGATAAACAGGGCAGTGGGAGGAGCAGCAGGGAGGCCACTGGCTTTCTGTTATCTCTGTGCTCCTGTGGATGTGGGTAGTGGGTCTGCTTGGGCGAGGGTTTCCTTCTGATTGAGCAGGGATCTGGCTTGGAGGACTTGTCATCCCCTAAGGAAAGTGGAAATTTCAAAACAAAACTGAATTTCAAAATGTTAAGTTACTTATGTTTTAACATTGCAGTCTTTAAAAAAAGAATGAGCACCCGGAAGGCAGCCTGGGCCCTGATCCACCGCGGGAAGGAGAACCACGCCTGTTCCCGACCCAGCCACCATCGCTCAAGCGCAGGGAGGGTAGCTGCGCGGTCACCCCTGAACCCCCATAAGCCCCCCCCCCGCACTCTCAGACCTCCTGACTGTGCCAGTCTTTGGACCCACTCTGCAGAGGCAGAGGTGGTCATCAAGGGTATTTTTCTGAGTTCCCAACTTTGAACCTCTTTAAAGAAAGGGTGTGGGAAACCTGTAGTACAATGGTGTGGAGTTCAACCATTCAGAAGGTTTGGGAACTCAATCTGGGCCTTGCAGCCCGAGGTCAGTCTGCACGTCATGGGGTTCAGCCATCAGCTAACTGAGATCAGGGGTCTTGCATCCTCGCTCTGTCTGAGCCATTAAATGGTAAATACACTATATTGAGATTTTGTTCACTGCAGACATGTTCTGGACTGCTTCTTTATTTCAATTTAATTCAAATGGTTTAAGGCTGATAGACTAGTGACTACCACAGGTGGTCAGTTTCCAAGTTGGGCTTGATCTTAATGTGTTGCTGATTGTATCAGTTGGGATAAAGGATTGTAGTTGATTTGATGAGCTGTTTCCTCTGATGTTATGAAGGTGAAAATGTCTGTGGGTCATAGAGACCCAGAAGCTAGGGCACAATTATATGAAGAAGATTTGGGTGATAACCCAGAGATTAAACCAAGGACAGTCTGACAACAAAAATAAAAATGAGAAAGCATTTAAGCAAGACACAAAGACAGACTTCCAGTTCACCAATGGCAAACAGTAGGGCAAATGAGGATGAAAAGGCTGATAGTGAACCACCAGGACACCCTGAACTCAAAGCACAGGAAGTAACAAAACAGATCAATCAAGCTCTAGAAAAATTCACAACAGAAGTAATTTCCCAGATAACCATAGAGATAGTGAGCAAAATGGAAGTCATGATTCGAGACTCTAGAGCAGAAACTGACAAAAAAATAGATGAGCTCAGGACCATGATAGAAGCCATGAAGGCCCAGCATAAGAAAGAAATGGAAACAATAAACGCCCAACACAGGAAAGAAATGGAATCCATAAAACAGATTCAAACAGATATCCAGGAGATTAAACACTCCATTGAAAGTGTACGCAACAGAATGAAAGAATGCGAAAATAGACTCTCAGATATAGAAGATAAGATTGCAGTCAGTGACTGTGAAAAGAGAGGTCTCTTAAAAACAGTAAGGGATCATGAGAAATCGATCCAACAACTCCTAGATGATGCAAAGAAGAATAACATAAGACTGACAGGAATCCATGAAGTAGCAGGAGAAAATACAAATGACTTTAAAAAGCTGTTCACAGAATTAATGACAGAAAACTTCCCAAACAGAGGGGAAGAATTTGACATTCAGATAACTGAGGCATATAGGACCCCAACTAGCTACAATCAAAAAAAATCTACGCCCACACATATAATAATCAAGATCCCAGAAACCCAACAGAAGAACAAAATACTACAAGCAGTAAGAGAAAAGAAACAAATCACATGCAAAAGAAAGCCCATCAGAATCACAGCAGACTTTTCAACACAAACCATTAGGGCAAGGAGAGCCTGGAATGAGATATTTCAAGTACTAAAAGAGAACAACCTCCAACCTAGACTGATGTATCCTGCAAAACTCTCTTTCAAAATGGATAGGGAAATAAGACACTTCCACGACAAAGAACACCCGAGAAACTACATGAATACCAAAACAGCACTACAAGCAATTCTAAACAAGATGCTAGAAAAAGACAATGAAGGCAACCACACCATGAGGCCCAACAGAGCAAATCAAATAGGCAAGGCAAGAAACTAAAAGGAGAAGGTGAAAAAGTAAAAAGAGTCAACAAAAGGCCAATAACATGTCAATAAGAAGTCAGTATATATCAGTTATAACCATCCATGTCAATGGCCTCAACTCACCAATCAAGAGAAATAGACTGGCAAAATGGAATAAGAAGGAAAATCCAACAATATGTTGTATACAAGAAACACACCTAGTGCAAAAAGAAGCCCATAGACTGAAAGTGAAAGGATAGAAAACAATTCTCCACGTGACAGGAGCCCAGAAAAAGACAGGGGTAACAATCTTATTTGCAGACAAAGCAAATTTCTAACCAAAACTGATTCTAGTATTATGATGTAGGATGGTACTGTATCATACCTCTGTGAATGTAAAATATCTTGTACCTGCTGTATGATACATAGTAGTGACCATGCTTTATCAGAGCTATATTTAATGATATTACTCTAGAATGTTCTCTTTCCAGATGATGA
Organism: Fukomys damarensis; assembly: GCF_012274545.1. Taxonomy (NCBI): domain Eukaryota; kingdom Metazoa; phylum Chordata; class Mammalia; order Rodentia; family Bathyergidae; genus Fukomys; species Fukomys damarensis. The sequence goes on along the minus strand of NW_022900938.1, from coordinate 3,441,478 downwards.
TTAAGATGCTAATTAAAAAAATGGTGCCAGGTACCACAACAGCAGCAGAACTTTGTTTTCTGGATATTATTCTTTTCTTTGTTTTGTTTTTTTTAATGGAATGTGCTGAATGTCTATAATTTTGTTCAGATGACTGCAGAACCTGGAAAAACTATTGCTGCTATTGATGCATAACATACTGCTATTATTGGTCT
>NW_022900938.1:3402375-3441271 GCF_012274545.1 Fukomys damarensis | reverse complement strand
ATATAAAAAATATATATATATAATTTGAATTTTGGGAAACTTTAATGGTGCTGTCAACTTTGGAAAAAGTTATCCCAATTTACTGTGTTGAGTTGGCATTGTACAGAAATGGACAGCCATATTGGTCTAGAAATGTTAATTATTTTTATTTTTTATTTTTATTTTTTCCATTTGTACAGGGGTAACACACTGTATTAAATATGTAAGGTCATATCTATGTGGGTTTGATTACAGAAACTAATAAAGTATTCTCTAAATAATGAAGAAAAAGAATAAGACTACAAGAGCAAGAAGCAATTTAAATATGTTAAGGGACCATTTTCATCTTCAGAATTAAGGATTATTTTAATCTTACATCATTACCTTTTCTCTTTTACTTTCCTTTTTAGTTTTATTTTAGGATTCCCTATTTTTAATGTTCATACAGAGATTTCTTTAACTGAAATACCGAATAGTTTCTCTGGTGTGAAAAACTACAATAGTACACAAGATCCTAATGAGATAATTAGTAATGTGAAATAGGAAGTGAAGGGCTAAAGGTGTAGGGAAAGTGGGAAGGGTGGGGGAAAGGTAATAAGGGAGGGGAAAAATGTCAGAAATTGAAAAAATGGAAATAAAGTGTTCGTAAATGGGGAGGGGAGGAGGGGTTAAAGGGAGGGCAGGGACAAGGGGAAAAAATGAGAATCAAGACCTATTATGTAAGGGTACAGGATCCCAATAATGAATGTAACTGTATTGTATACCTAGATTGTACCAATAAATTCAATAAAATGGAAAAAAAAAGAAGAATGAAAAAGAAAAGAAAGAAAAAGGAAACAATGACCTCAGATGCTCTAAGCTGAGATATGCCCTGGCACACACAGAATGTCTTCCCCCCGGGACAGAATGGGCACAAAGGGCAACAGAGCTTACCGGAGTGTGACTTCAGCCCTTGTAGGTCGCCTTGCTGACCTCTGCTGAATGACTCCTGGCTACTTATACCAACTGGGTTGGCTGCAGGTTGGAGACACTGACGTAGGCAGAGGGAATTGAAGAATAATGGTTCCATTTTCATCCTTGGCACAAAGATCTTTAAGAGTTGAGATCTTCAAGCTTCCTCAGAGGTAACCTATTTACCTCAAAAATGCAGCGGCCTCTCCATGGGCCACTGAGCATCTTATGTGGGTTTTTTAAAAACATAAGGCACTTCCTCATGGCAAAGTAGCTTTCTCCTTTTTTTCATGTTTAGGAGAAGTTATATCCACAGCAGTTGAAAACATGATGATGATGATCCTATCTAATAGAATGTTCTCTTGGGGATATTAATTTTCAAAATAATAGCATTTTTAGAACAGGAAATCCTACTGTAAGAACAAAAATTGTTCTTTTTGTCTACACCCTGTATTTCTTCCTAGAATCTCAGGAACTTTATAAGTTTGGAAAAGCAGCATGGCTTACCATAATACCCTTCAAATTAGAACCATAAGGTCGCATGGTCTTCATGGAAAAGGGAAAAATTACTATACCCACAGCCTCCCTGTGCTAAATAAATGCCATCTGCAGAAAACAGTTGGGTTGAGGTTTAGGCTCAATGAATATAAAGTCGCTTTAGTGGCAATGACTTGGAACACAGTCCTGGACAAGCTGTTTGCTGAGAAACCTGGTGATCTAGACTGGATTTAGAATACCTGGCTGTGGTTTCATCTTTGTTGAGCCATGCTATATAATTTTTGGGGAAAAAATCATTTCATAATTAAATTTTGGTCAGGACTGTCTGAGGCCCAATGTCACCTTGCCTGTGAGCCACTATGGCATGGGGGTCACAAGTTGAGGCCTCCATAGTCCCATGATGCTGTGATGCTACAGCGCAAGATTACATCAGCTGAAGATATCCTGGTTCCTTGACAAACAAGTAGTGATATAAAAAAATCAAAGAGAAAGGCTTTGCCTGGGGGAAGGACAAACTCCTTATCAGCCTGTTATCTCCTCCCACCTACTACTGCAAGAATGCTTTACCCACAGACCTAAGATCCTCCTCAACAAAAGATTGCGCTGCCCTTGAGCCCCCATACTCCCTCTGAATATTGTGTGCACCCAATAAATAATGGCCAGCTCAATTCAACATTGCATCCCTGTTGTCTTTCTTTAGGCCTCACAGCCCCCCTTTCTGGGCAGATCAGAGGATTGATCAGCCTCAGATAATCTTGACCCTGGGCCATCATTTGCTCATTCAGTCAACAAACTTTCATCAAGGGCCGCACGTACCAGGAATCCCACCGAGCTTTCCAGGTGAAGTGGCAGGATAAATGCAGCCCCGCACCTACTGATGAGACAGCAAGCAAGACAAACATGAGTCAAATCCCTGTGCTGTACGAGGGGATTTAAATGAAGACAGAGTATAAACAGGGAGATGGGAGTCAGAGTCAGGTTTCTTTCTGTGCAAGGACTGCGCTCCAGGCTGTCACAGTAACCACGGGGGCTCCGGGAGACCCAGGGAGAAGAATTTCAGACAGGTGAGCAGCTGCACTGCACGGGGGCTGGAAAGGAACACAGTGCATTGAAGAAACTCAAAGTAAATCGGTCTGACAAGAGGGGAGGGAAAGGGGGGCCGATGTGAGCCACAGGAGAGGCAGTCGGACCCTTCCCGCTGCAAGGAGGGCCGAGTGGATGAAGGGTTTTAAGCATCCAAGTGGCTCTCTCAGAGTGGCGTTTCAAAGAGATTACTCTGGCTGCAGCAGGGAAGGCATTTGGACCTAATAATAAGGATGCTCGAAGCCAGGTAGTGTGATAGCCAACCCGACTCCATCTTGGGCCTCAACACCAGTCTGTACCTGTGCTTGAACAGGGTGCTTGTGGGGCTGGGTCCCCTGCATAGACACAGCCTCCTGGCTTCACTGGGCTCAGCAAGGGCTCCTGGGTCAGAGTTTCACACTGGTGCCTACCGCTTTTCCAGGGTCAAGCCGCACAGTGCCTCTGGGGCTGTGTTTTTAGGGTCCCCAAGGTGGCCCCACTTCCCAGGTTCTACTAGGTGTCCCGCTGGACAGTTTCTGAGGTTGGCTGACCTTGGGGAAGATTTTTCCTGGGCTCTCAGGCAGTCGGACTTTGAAACCTAAGTGGAAGCCAGTGTACCTCTGAGACTGTTGCTTTTTCCAGGCCCATACTGCACACAGGGACACCGGCAAGTCTTACTGCCTGCATCCTCAGGAGGGCTGTGGCTGAGCGCCCTGGCCACAGGTGGACTAGAGGAGCACAGGGAGCAGAGTCCCGCAGTGGCCCTGGGTGCCGAGGCTCGGAGGGTGTCCCTGGTGAGTCCTCAGACCATTCTGCCTGGGACAGGACAAGTAGCACAGAAGACCCTGAAATACCTTTGGGCCCTTTGTCCTGCTGCCCTGATGACTAGCACAGGGTTCCCATGTGCTGATTCTCTCAACAAGAGTCCCTTGGCCACACTCAGAGAGTTCTCTTCCAACATGGCAGGCTGAGAACCGCCCAGTCTGTGTGCCCTGCTTCCTTTTCACCTTTGGGTCATCCCTTCGTTCCTGTACCTCAGCGAAGCAGTTAAAAGTAACCCATGCCCTGAGAAAGGCATGGGCCTGTTCATGAGGGCTCCCCATGCCCTGCACCCCCACCCTGAGGCCTCCCAGCCCTGCGGCCTGGGGAATGAGGGTTCCCCCGCACGGATCTCGGGGACATAACACTTAGCTGAGAACACGAAGCCCTACATCCAAACTGCCTCTAACTGGATTTGAGGAAAACTTTCCCAATCCTCTATCATTTCAGGCCACGTCAACATCTCCAAGATTGAAAAAGGAGTAAAGAAAGTTCTCTAAAACAGAGACAGCTAGACAGTTTCTTAGGTCTTTGCATGCAGATTTTCACGGGCAGACTTCTTTAGTGGAGAGCACGAGGTGGTGGCTTTGCTTGTTGGTTCTGCAACTGACCTTAGAGGAGAGACAACAGGAGAAAAGGTCACACTGTCAAGGTCAGCTCGCCTGCCCTCCACCCACTTCTTGATGTCCATAAAGTCAAGTCTGCAGCCTTGGGCAACATTTGGGCCCTGCATAGACTCTTGGCCTCCACAGGGAGCTTCCTGCACGTACATATCGGTGCCTTTGAATATGCTGCTGCTGTGGCCTGCAGTGTCTTCTCCAAACCTTGTGTGCCTGGATAACTTCTCCCTGTTCTTCAAGACTCACATCAAACAGCTCTTCTGAGGAGATCACTTAGCTTCAGCAGCTCTTACCATGTTAAATTAATGCCATATACTGAATGGGCCTCCCCAGAATACGTATGCTGTAAACCTACCCGAGTGTGAAGGTACTAACAGGCGTGTGTGTGTGTGTGTGTGTGTGTGTGTGTGCAAAGATGTGTGAGGTTGAGCCCTTAGGAGGAATCAAGTTCATGTCCTTATGAAGACACCACCAGATCACTCTCTCATCTTTTTTCTACTTTGCCAGATACAGTAAAAAAACAGCAATCTAGAAGAGGGTCTTCACCAGAATTTGGCCATGTGGCTGCTCTGATATCAGATTTCCAATCTTTACGACAATGAGAAATCCATTTGTGTTGTTTATGAGTCACCCAGTCCTTGGTACTTTCGTTAAACTAAGACAATTAGGATGACTACATTTGCCTTCATGTGTCTCTCGGTTTACAGGGTGAGGTCCATGAAATAGGCACTATGTTTTGTCATTGGCATAAGGTATACGTCTTCATTACTTTTTCATTGCTGGGACAAAATACTGATGTCCACAAGTTACAGGAGGAGAGGTTTATTTTGGCTCATAGGGTGTGGAGGCGTCACACAGTCTGCCGGCTCTGTGGCAGGGCTATATGGCAGAGGGCATCCTGAGGAGAAACAGTCCATGGCAGGGTAGGCAGAAGGCAGCAAACTTCGGCAGGGAGCCTCCATTTCCCCTTTTATCCCATGAAGGCTACAAGCTTATTGGTTGGTGCCACCCATGCCAGGTTGGGGCTTCTGTCTTCAGTAAATCCGTTCAGACACACAGAACTATTCTGAACTGATCCAGTTCCCACACACTCTTGATACACATTCACACACCCTAGGCCCTGCCACCTCTGAAAATCTCCACCGATGAGAGCATGAGGTTGGGGGGGCATCTAGATACAAGTCCTAACAGTAGCCATATCACAGATGCTTATGGAATCAATAATTCTTTAAAATTTCAGTTTAGATTAATACTTTTTTTTGAAGTTTGAGCCTTGTTACATAGCTATTTTGTGGAGTTCACCTGGAGACTTAGTTGATGTATTTTACTAGGAAGGGAAGAGATAATTGTAGGTGGCCAATAGATATCCATTGATCTGACTTGAATAATCATTGGGCCAGTAAAATGTAGAGTAGTTTTTGATCTAGCTCCTGTACAGTGGAGGGGAGCGCAGACGATACTTGCGTGATTATATACACTTTTCTACTCGAAGTGTCTCGGATTTGAGGGGTGGGCCACAGCTGCTTCCTGCAAGTCCTGAGATAACACAGGTAGGGAAGACCAGTCTAAGGAATAACGCTTACTCAGCGTCCTCGTCCCCCAGGCAAGGTGTGGGCCCCTGGGGGGTTGGAATCATCAGTCGCTCTGGGTTCCTCCTGTCCCTGCCTGGCAGAAACAAAGCAGTGTTTTTCTTCCCTCCTTTTCCCAGGCAGATGAAGTTGCAGCCCCACCACAAAGCAGCACTTACACCCTCCTAGGAAGTGGCAGCCCACCTGGCCCCGGGGAAGAGCGCCCCGGATGAGCTCTCTTTTCTCTCCTCCCTCCCCTCCCGTCTCCTCCCCTTCCCTTCCCTGCGGGCCTTGAAACTTGCCAATCCTCCTACCTCAGCCTCCTGAGTGCTGGGATTACAGGTGTGGGCCACCACTGCTGGCTTCTCCTTTTCCTTCTTTCTTTTTTCGTACCAGGGATTGAATTTAGGAACTTGTGCTTGTGAGATAGGCAGCGGCACCACTGAGCTACATCCCTGGCTCTTCACCTTTTCTTTTGTATCCTGTAAATAATTATCTCGGTGCCTGTCTGTCGATGATCGCCAAACTTCAAGGATGGCTTGCCTGTCTGATATAAGATAATAAGCATAGCATGTATTGAGTACACACTATCGGTCAGGCATGTGCTAGGTGGCTTTGTCACCTACTGTTGTGAATTTTCACAAGCACTGGTACCTAGAGCACACTCTCCTCACTATACACAGTGGGTAGGTGGGGGAGGGAGTGGAGACTACAGGAGATTTTCAACTGATTTCCTAGCTCATTGCCTGATTGTGCTTCCTTATGGGTCTGGGCCTGGATTAGCGCACACCTCGGCTTCGGTAAGGGACAGGAAATATCTGAACGAGAGTTCCGGGGAATGCTCTGTTCCGGGGCAACCCAGGACTGCAGTGGGCCTGGAAATGCAGGCCTGAATTTCAGTTTCTCTGAGGAACTGAGTGGCCGAAGTGCTCTGGGTGTGGAGAGGTGGTGGACTGAATGCTCCTCTCCAGAGACACTCAGATGCTTGTAAAAGTTGCTTTATTTGGAAAAAAGGTCTGTAGATGTGAAGGCTCCCAAGATGGGGAGGTTTCCCTGGATTACCTGGGTGCCCCTCCCTGCCACCAACGTGCTGTCTCATTCTCACAAGGAGAGATGGGGCAGACCCCGCAGACACAGAGGGGACGGTGCTCCAGCCGGAGCAGAGAGCTGCTGATGCTGGCTGTGAGGAAGGGGGTGGTGCAGCCGCAAGCCAGGCCTTGCTGGTGGCCAGCAGCAGCTGGAGGAGGAAAGGAGTAAATTCTTTCCCGGGGCCAGCAGAGAGAGTGTGGCCCAGCCCATGCCTTGCTTTTGGCTCAGTGATACTAATTTCAGATCTCTGGCCCCAGAACTGCAAGAGAATACATTTCTTTTGTGTAAAGCCACCTGGGTCTTGGTAATTTGTTACAGCAAGCCCAGGAAAAGAATGCAGGGATAGGACATGTCAGGCTAATCATGAAGGGGGAGACCATGCTTGCCACGGTGCCTTAAATTCTCCTGAACACCCGGCACCGGAAACTGGACCCAAACTCTTTGTTTTCTTTTGAGAAAGGCTGACCTTCTGTCCTTTAATTGGGTTGAAATGTCTGTCACGAACCCTGGATTTCACATGAGTAAGCCTATATTTTTAACAGGTCTTTTTGACACAAAAGAGATGAGAGCAGGGTCCAGGCCACAGTGTTAGGTTAGACTCATGAGTCACATAATGTTTTAATGGACCACATATTTTGACCCATTAATAAAGCTATTCGGGACAAAACCTAGTACTTAAAAAAAAAAATAGAACCCTGTATTTCTAAGTGCTCAGAGAAGGAAAAAATGAGGTCAATTCAGATGAGTAATTCTCTGGATATTTTGGGACATAATTGGGCAAATGATTCTGGAACTATTCATCAGTTGTGAGCCCTGAAACAGAACCAGTGAGCTTTTATCTTAAGGGAGGAAAATCAATAACAACAGCAACAAACAACAAAATAAAATACCCCTCCCTAAAGATGATTAGTTCTTAGCATTCTAGGAGTGCTCTAGGTACATAAAATGGTACTGCGCTACTTTAAATGAAGAGAATAAATAGCAAACCTTTATGCTCCCATCTTAAAAGTGAATTCTGTAAGTCTGGACCTGGAAATCAATGAGAAATCTCAGTAACGAAGATGATTTCATCCTAATCCTCCAACATTAATATGCACCCAGAAGTCAGTGGAGAACATTCTAGGTTTCTGCTAAAAACATTACCTGTGTAGAGTGCAGTATTTAATTTTTTTGTTGTTGTTTTTTGAGACAGGGCCTCACTGTATAGTTCAGACTGGCCTGGAACTCACAGGGACCCTCCTGCTTCAGCCTGCTGTGTGCTAGGATTACAGGTGTGCACCTCCACGCCTGGCCACAGAACAGCACGTACCACGAGTACTGATCGGTTCAGGGCAATCCGCACTCCCATCACTTCACGTATGTATCATTTGTGTCGCAAACACTCAGAATCCTCTCTCCTAGTGACTCAAATACACGATGACTGTGCTGTCCTCCGCAGCTGCCCCCCAGAGCCCCGGGCCACCGCGGGGCTCCACCTGTCCAGCCCCACACATTCCCGTTTGCCATTGTGTCTTGGGCCCTCGCCCCTGCCCCCAGCCTTCTGCTCTCGCTTTCACCAGATCAGCTGTTTTTGGCTCCACCTGGGGTGAGAACCCGAGGTATCCGTCCCACGGGCCCAGTTTACTCCACGCAGCGTCCTGTCTTCCAGTTCCATCCAAGTTGCTGCAACGACAGAATTCCCCTTCTTATGGCTCATATATGACTGTCAGGCCCAGGCAGCCGTCAGGAGCCGCGCAGCAGAGGGGGTAGTGAAGGGGCTTCCTCTCCTCACCACCGCCCAGGCCGCTTGTCAGGCCAGCGGGCATGGGGTTCTCTGGGAGCGAAAGCCGCGAACCACGCATGCGAGGAACCGCAGTCTGCTCCTGGCTTAGCCTGAGTCCATCACTGCCTCCTCCGGCCCCCCAACCCCATGGAGAAAAACTGTCCTCCTCGAGACCGGTCCCTGGGGCCATAAAGGTTGGGACCACTTTTGAAAGTACCAGGAGGAGAAGAGGGCAGCACATCGCTGACACAAACTGCAGGTTCACCATTTTGAGTTCCTCTCCTGTTGTGCAAAACAAAGCAAAACTCTTCTGGCACATTCAGGGTTTGTATGACTCAGCTCACATCACCCTGAAGGGAGAGAAATAAAGCAAGGAGAAATGATAGGAATATTGGTTTTATGTAAATAATGATTCCTGACCTAGAAACCTCAAGTTTGCTTTCAAGATAATATATAAAAACAGATATTGAAAACCTATCAAAAAAGTCTTGCTTTTGCACAGCAAAGGAAATGAGTAAAAAGGCAACCCGAAGAACAGGACAAAATATTTACAAAGCGCACATCCAGTAAGGGCTTAATGTCTAAAACATGTCAGGACTTCAAGCAACTCAACAGTAAGAAAACAACCAGGTTCCTTAAAACGGGGAAAGCGTTTGAATAGATATTTCTCCAGGGAGGATAAATGGCCAACAGGCATATGAAAAAAACGTCCATTAGTCATCACAGAAACGCACATCAAAACTATGAGCAATCACCTCACATCTGCTAGAAAGATTTTTATCAAAGAGATGTTTCAAATAAAAGAGAAAACAAACTTTGGTGAGGATGCAGGGGAAAGGGAAACACTCGGTGTTGGGTGCAATGTAAATCAGGGTACTTATTATGGAAAACAGCATGGGAGTTCCGCTAAGTATTAAAAATGGACTCCGATCCATCAGCAACCCCACCTCTGGGCGATGTCCAAAGAAGGGCAAGTCAGTATCTCTAAGCACTGTGTGCTGCCGCATGCTCACTGCCACACGACTCATGACAGTAGGGCATGAGTCATGGTGTGTACCTCCATGGCCCCAAGGGCCTCATGGCTCATAGGGTTGGGAGGCTTAGAGCTGAGTGGGGCCTGGGCTGGAAGGATGCGTCTCTGCCCTACTCCTTCCTTTGCTCTCTCTGCCTAGGCTAAGCCGTGACCAGCTCTCCCCTGCTATGCCCCTATGTCATGCTGCCCTGCTTTGGGGCAGTGGAATATGGACTGAAATCTCTACAAACACTGAGTCAAAATAAACCTTTCTCAAAGTTGGGTGTGGTGGTGCATGCCTGTAATACCAGCACTCGGGAGGCTGAAGCAGTAGGATTGCTGTGGTTTAAAACCAGCTTGGGCTACACAGTTCAAGGCCAGCCTGAACTACATAGTAAGACCCTGTCTCAAAATCCAAAAAATAAAACAAAGCAAAACACCCTTTTCCTCCTTTAAATTGTGGGTGTCTGACATTTTGCTCCAGTGATGAGAAAAGTGACTAAGACAGTATGGAATCAACGTGACAGGTCCCCCAGGTTGTACCCCATCCAAGCAGAGCCGCTACCCACAGGAGCACAGAGACAAGAAGCAGCCAGCAGCGGCCCTGCTGCTCTCACCACCGCCCTGTTTATCAGCCAGCCCTAGGCCCATCACCCCTGGGACTCTAAAATTCCCCACACTCTTGAGCAGTGCCCCCTCCCCTACCTAAACGTCCCTATAACAGCTGTGCACACCCTCCTTTCAGTGTCCACGGCCTTCTCACCCTTGGCCCAGCTGCACCCAGAGGGCAATAAACTCACGGCCTGTTGCTTAGACCTTGCCTCCATGGTCTCAATCGTGCCTTGGTCTCCCCTTAAAACTTAAGTGCCCACTGGCGGGTGAACGATTAAAGAAAATGTGAGGTGTGTGTGCACATACACACCCATACAAATAATGGAATAGTATAGCCCTAAAAAAGGGACACAGTGTCATTTATGACACAGATGACCTCAAGGACCTTATATTAAGGGAGATAAGGTGATGGTACACAGAAAGGACAGACAACACAGGCTTCCTCCAATGTGGAATGTAAAAAAGACAGACTCCTTCGAGGCACAGGGCTGGTTTCCAGGGCTCAGGTGGTAAGGACACGAGGCAGTTTTGGTGGAAGGGAATAAAGTCTTAGTTATGGGGAAGAGTAAATTCTGGAGATTTACTGCACAGCAGGAGCGACTACAGCAATAATACCGCATCCTACGCTGGCAGCTTGCTAGGAGGGCGGATCCTTACACACACACACACACACACACACACACACACACGATTAGGAGAGGTGATGGATGTTAGACTGATGGTAGTGCTAAATGCACAATGTGCATTTATAAATGCATCAAAACATGTTATCACCTTAAAATTATTTTAAATTTATAACTTAATAAAACCAGGAAAAAGAATCTCAAAGAGTTACAGAATATATCCAGAACGAAGTTTCCCCAAGTAAGGGTGCGTACATTCTAAGTGGCGTGTGCACATGGCAACATATTGGGACATGGGTGGGAAACAACTCATTTTCATATTTTAATCTACCAAGGTATGGATTGTTCTATGTAAGGGCAGAATTGTGCCCTCGTATACCCGTCCCTGTCTCAAATGTCTGCACTCAGCGTGAGGGGTGGACTGAGGGAAGATGGGGCTCCCTGTGCTCTGTCCATCTGCTCCTTTACCGTCAGTGTCTTGTAACATTAGAGCACGTGATCCACGTCGAGGATGCATGGATTATATGATATATGTGAGACACTGAAAAGATTCACGGATTATATTATCACATATTTACTATATTATTTTTTAACTGAACACAAATTGAATAACGATTACAAACTGAATAAGTAGCCGGGTGCGTGGTGGCGCATGCCTGTAATCCCAGCAGTCAGGAGGCTGAGTGGGGAGGATCGCTATGAGTTTGAGCCCAGCCTGGGCTACATAGTGAGTGCAGGCCAGCTTAAACTACAGCGTGAGATTCTGTGTCAAAAAAACAAAAAAGCCTCTCTAAACAAATGAACAAAACCAAATTGAATAAGCAGCTTGCAAATAACTTGTAAGACACCACGGCTGAACATACCAGCAATACGAGCATAGAGCCACGGTCAAGTTCAACTGGGATTGAAGTCACAGTCAGATCTGATGGCTTCGCATCACCTGTCCGCACTCACACTGCAGCAGTGGCGCAAAAACCACGCAGGTCACAGTCGTGGCTCGTGACTCGCTAGCGCCCCCGGTGGACTCCATACAGCACTGCGGGGTCTGAAAAGAAACCACACACGTGAAGGTTTAGGACCCCGACCCCTTTGTCTTGTTCTTGGTCTGATTTTTGTTTTGTTTGGCTCTTTGCTTTCTTTTCGTTCCCCCCCCATTAATTTAATTTTATTGATTTTGAAAATTCTTCAGTTGGAGTTTTAAACCTCACTTTTGTGTCTTTATCCTTCCCGACTTCCTTTTTCTAAAATTTTACATCTTCCATTTTTTCCTTTCCTCAGCCTCTCAATTTTTTGTCAGTCTTACCATTACTTTTATTAACTTTTAGCCTTTAGGTTAGGGTATTAGTGCTGCTCTCTCTGCTTTGTTAATGGTTTTAGGTCTTTCCTGTATGCTATGATACGGCTTGTCTTGGGGTCTGCACTATTACTGCTGATTTCTGTTAAGGGTGGAAGTTACTTCGTTTATTGCTTTTTACTGTATGTCAGTATTTGTTTTGTCTTTGTGTCATCAACACCACTGTGGTTGTTTTTCACCTCTCAGAGTGGTGCTGGGATCATGCTTTAGTGCTGGACACTAAAATGACTCTTCGTAAAAGTATAGGCCACGTATATCCAACAAATGCAAAAATCTTGACATGGAAACCCAAGGAGCATGAAAAAAGGCAACATGATTCCTTCAAATGTCTGTGTTTTGTCAGCTGCTGAATACTGCATCCTGAAGTGGATGAAATGCTGGACAAAGAACTCAGAAGACCCATTTATAAAATGATTGATGAGCCAGGCGAGGTGGTGCATACCTACAATTCCAGCACTTACGAGGCTGAGGCTACATAGTTAGACCCAATCTCAAAAAATAAACAGAAGTAAATAAATAAATAATAAAAATAAAATGACTGCAGCGAAGATACAAATAAACAGCTGAGCGAATGAAGAAAGACCGTGCAGGATGAGAAAGAGCAATCCAGCAAGGAGAGAGTTTAGAGAACCAAACAGAGAGCACAACAGGGCAGATCAAAACCTGAGGGGCAGCCTCACCAATTAACAGAACCGAGCAGAAGACAGACTCTATGGGCTTGAAGATAGGGCTGAGGAATTAGTACATGCAGACACCAATAAAGGAAAAAGAAGAAGTTACCAACAAAACATCCAAGAACTATGGGACGTGGTTAAAAGACCAGACTTACAAATGTTGGATGTCCCAGAGGGCACTGAGGTATAGACTAATGGCATAGAAGATCTACTTAATAAAATGACAGAAAATTTCCGAAAACTTGGGAAAGATACAGGAGACATTTAGAACTCCAAGGCACAAGTGGAAAAGAATACTCCATGTCAAACTATAGTTAAAATGACAAGAGTACAAAACAAAAATATTGAAAGCCATCAGGGAGAAATGCCAAGTCACCTCCAGAGGTAAAACCATCTGCATAACTTCAGACTTTGCAGAAACCTACAGTCCAAGGCCGGGTGTGGCAGCGCACACCTGTAATCCCAGCACTTGGGAGGCTGAGGCAGAAGGATTGCTGTGAGTTTGAGACCAGCCTGGGCTATATAGTGAGTTCCAGGTCAGTCTCAACTACATAGTGAGACCCTGTCTCAAAAAACAAACAAACAAAAAACCAAAAACCAAAAACCAAAACCAAAACCAAAACAAACAAACAAAAAAAACCCACCCTACAGTCCAAGAGGGCATGGGATTATGTAATTCCAGTCCTGAAGGAAAATAACTGCCAAGCTAGATTACTATACCCAGCAAAGCTATCCTTCACAATTGAAGGAGGACTAAATACCTTCCAAGAAAAGCATAAACCAGGGCCGAGGATGTGGCTCAGTGGTACCGCTGCCTGCCTTGCAAGTGCAAGGTCCCAAGGCTGATCCCCAGTACCAAAAAAAAAAAAGCATAAACTAAAATTTATAACCATTAAGCCAGCATTGCAGAAGATGCTTAAATAAATATTATATATAGAAAAGGAAGAAAAAAAAAGAAAGAAAAGGAAGCCTAGATGAGCTATTGAGAATTAGGGAAGAGTTCAACATTGAAAAATCAACCAAATGACAGAAATTCATGTACACCTTTCTGCAATTCTGAATGCACATGGCCTTAATCACCCAATTAAAAGACACAGACTGGCAGATTAGGTTAAAAACAAAACTCAGCTCCTCCTCATTTGCAAGAAGCATCTCCCTAGCAAAGACACACATGGACTAAGAGAGAAAGGATGGAAACAGTGAGTACGCAGGAACAGCCACACTCATGTCTGACAAAGCAGACTTCAAGACAAAAGTAGGAAGAGACAAAGAAGGCCGACACATACTGGTGAAGGGAACGATCTGCCGAGAAGACATAACAACTGTAAATACATGTGCACCTCACATTGGTGTGCCCAATTCTATAAAACAAACGTTACTCAACACGAACACTGCTCAGTACTACGGGTGCCTCTGATGCTCCACTCTCCTCAATGGATTGGCTGTCCAGACCTCCCCAGATCCACAAAGAAAGACCAGCGTTAAACTGCACTAGACAGCAACGGTCTTAACAGATGTCTGTAGGACATTCTATCCAACAACTACAGAATATACATTCTTCTCAGCAGCTCATAGACTATACTCCAAAAGAGAGCATTTTCTGGTCACAGAGCAGTGATGGCAAACTTTTTAGAGATGAGAATCCAAACTGCAACCCAAAATCCAATTATCACAAAGGGCCAACACTGCAATTAAACCCGGACTGAGGTTTCAGTTTAGAGAAAACAACTCTACATTAATGTCTTTTGCCTTAAAAGAAAAACACAGTAACACATATGCCATATGTTCACCATCACTACCACAGAGCAAACCTTATATAAAAAAATTTAAATAATATTTTGTATCCTATCAGATTGCAATGGAATAAAACTAAAAACCAACAGCAAGAAAAATCACAGAAACTATACAAACACGTGGAGATTGAATAATTCTCTTGTGAAAGATTGGCTGGTCACTGGAGAAATAAGGAGGAAATTTGAAAATTCCTAGGATCAAATGAAAATGGAAATATTACATACCAGAATCTCTGGGATACAGAAAAGGTAATTCTGAAAAGGGAGTTTATAGCTATACATGCCTGCATCCAAAAAGTCAGATCCCAAATAAATAACCCTAGTCACACATCTCAAGGTCTTAGAGAAACAAGAACAAACCAAACACAACAGAAGGAAAGAAATAATAACTATCAGAGCTGAAATTAATGAGGTACAGAAGAGAACATTAAGAATAAGAACAATAAAACAAAGGTTAGTGACTTTCTTAAATTCCTTTAACATTTTGTCTAGTGCGTCAAAATCTTGTGTAGAAAAACTAGCTTCTCCCTTTCTCCTCTGCCATCTTCTTAAGGACAAAGTTTTCTCTATACAGAATGGTATTTCCTGCAAGTTGGGAAGAAAGAGACCGAGTCATTATTTCTTCCTTAAGTACTTTGTCACTAAACCTTTGTGGGTGTAGTGAAGAGGCGTGTTTCTATCCATCCTTACACTCTAATCCCTAGATCATGTTAGCTGTTTTTTTGTTTTGTTTTGTTTTGTTTTTTTGGTACCAGGGATTGAGCTCAGGCCCTTGTGCATGAGAGAGAGGCGGTGGCACCACTGAGCTAAATCCCCAGCTTCTGTGATTCTTTTTTGATCATGACACAAAGGATGATGATTGTGTCTTTTTCGCTGATCAAGCATTAATATGACCGCATCTCACAGCATTCCCATCCTGAAGGATAACAAGATTTACACATATAAACACTCAAATGAGCACCTAACTGCAAAACCCAGAGCTCTCACCTCCACAGTATACTGAGCTACAAGCATATCTAGCAAGCCTACCCAACATAGTTCTGTTTTGGGGGGTGGGGGTTGAGACAGAGTCTCCTTATGCAGTTCAGGCTGGCCTTGAACTCACTGTACAGCCCAGGCTAGCCTAGAACTCACAGCGATCCTCCTTCCTCAGCCTCTGAGTGCTGGGATTACAGGTGTGTACCACCACTCCTGGCTGTAAAACAATTATTTTTATATACATACTCAAGATAGAAGCATTTTTTTGTTTGTTTTTTGTTTTTTGGTACCAGGGATTGAACTCGGGTCCTTGCGCTTGCAAGGCAGGCCACCGAACCGCTGAGCTAAATCCCCGGCCCTAGAAGCATTTTTTAAAAGTTCAGTTTGCTGTTATGTCATTTCGCTCGAGTTTGTCACTACTCCTCATACCCAACACAAAATTATATTAAGGACAGTAAAATGCTTTCGCTCACTTAGTAGCTTTAGCTCACTTAAATTCAGGCTATATCCAAATTCTGACTATTCAAAGCACACAAGACAGAACGGATCCATCTCTAAACCAAGACTCTCACACACAAGCCTAACAACCCAAGTGTGCGGAGTCGTTTCTTATTTTTCCGTTTTTTGAGGGGCCAGATATTGAATCCAGGGCCTGTGCATGCTAAGAAGTGATCTACCAGTGAGTGTCAACCCCAGCCCTTTCCTTTTTGAAAGTCATTGCATTGAACGGCTTTTCTTTCATTGAAGAATTTTATATTTAATTCATCAGCTCTTTGAAATGAAACTACAGAACATTAAGTGTAACAGTTACGCAAAACACTTCAGTTCCGTGTGTGGTATGCAGACTCGAAACAGGCCCCCCAGGTTTTCACCCTCTAGTGTACATGCCTCGTGCCATCAAGCCCTTCTCCTGGACTGCGGACCTGTGAGTATGATGGAGATACTGGATGGAAGAACTTAGGTACAGTTAAGGTTGACGCTGAGCTAATCAAAGACACAACAGACACGAGTCTAAGGGCAGAGTCAGGACAGCCGATCTAACTGGCTCAGTCTGGGGGACTCAGTCCAAGCTTGGCTGGCTGCAGGGCAGAAGCGTCAGAGGTGGAGGGTGAACTGGGGTAGCCGTGGGGAAGAGAAGTGGAGAGACCGCGCAGGTCACCCCCAGCGGCCATCCACAGCACGGGGCTGGGAAGGGTGAGTCCACCGACTGGGTTAGTACGGCAGCCCGCGGAGCAATCCTCTTGAAACCCCACCTCTGCGCAGGCGCATGAGACTTCTGGGGAACTTTTTAGATGGAAGGGGTGAAATGAAGCAGGAAATGAAAAAGGAGACAAAAACTAGTGGGACGGGCACCCAGGTTGACATGCTGTGTACTCAGGAATTTTGAAACTGGGTTGGATACCTGTAAGTATCCAAGGAAGACATGTACACTTCGATTTCTCATCCATAAAACTTTACTTTTTGGGTATATGTAATTACATGTATAAGCACAGACGGGTAATACTTATAGAGTTAGGGATGTTAAAATGAAAGGTACTCATCCTTCAAAATATACCTTTTTTTGTTTTTTGGTACCAGGGATCGAACTTGGGTCCTTGTGCCTGTGAGGCAGGCAGCGGCACCACTGAGCTAAATGTGCAGTATATCTCATTGTATTCTTTCCATCCATTATATAAAAGTTTGAATCTAGCTAAACACTTATTTAGAATTTCTGTAGGCAATTTATAACCCTAAAGACAATCTTGCCAGTGGGTTCTAGGAGCCCTCGCTCATTTTATTTATTAGCTGAGACAATGTCTGAGAATTCAGACGGGGACTTGCTAAGCCGGTCCTAACCTTTTCAGTAAGGGTCAAATTGAGTAGCTCTGGAGTGAACTGGAAATCTCCCAAACAATGCCCAAATCATTTTCATTCTTACTAGGCAGCAAACTGGGCATCCACGGGTACACCACGCTAGCCTACAGGAAACAGAAAACCTGATCTTTGGGAAAAAGTCTACAGTTCCTGAAAACAGAATGAGTACTATGAAGTGTCCATACAAACGGATGTGGGAAGCCACAAAATCCAAAGCTGGGAAAGTGTCTGATTTTACCCTGCTCTCAGTATCACCGGAAATGTGCTGTGTACTGTGCTGAACGGCCAGCCAGTCTCGTTTCCAAAATGCTCGACATGTTGGAAAGAAATAACTTTTTAGTTCTTTTTTCCTGAGAGAGTATTATGAAGAAGTGCATGAACCAGTAAGCAATCTTTGTACCAAAAATGCTTATCCACAATATTTATTTTTGAACATTCAGAACACCGGATTATGACAGAATAAAAAGAAAGCACCAAAAATCGCTACACATTAATACCTGAGTGGAGACCAAAGGTAAATATTCACCTATTAAACGTACACCACAATGCTGGAACACAGGTAAAATCATTCACAACAGAGTACAGTAAGTGGCACTTTTTCTGAATTACAACTAGCTGAATGCAACACCGTTAACACACAATACCGAAAATACACAGAGAATTCCATGTCAGTGTATGTGTAATGCACCACACATGTACAAAGTACAGGAGAAGATCATGCCTGTTTAAACAGAAGGGTCTGTGCAGTGACCATCACTCTTCAGTACACAGTACAGGACAAGTCCTTTGCACTATCAGGTACTGTTACTACGCGCTGTACTTTCTGGATGAGAACGAAATCAATTTGCAATAAATAAATAACACCAACTGAATTTTTATCACTGTTAAGTTTGTACTTTGTAAGCTATATTATATTAAACTATACCACAGAAAGGGATGCAGGTTGAAAGCCAGTCACTTTATCACACACTGTTGTCCAGAGTACTTTCTTGTGAATATTAACAGGTTTTAAGAAAAGACACATTGTCTTTCTACATATTTTTAAAGAAAGTTATTTTATTTACATTTTTGCCCCAGGATGTGGGAAGTAGTGAAATAAAACAGAAGGAAAGAAATGTGTTGAGACTTTATGTTCAGAACTGAAATTTAAAAGTAGCAAACTCCCAAAACACTGAAAGGTGACAGCTTTCGCAGAGATCACAACTATCCTTCAAATGGAATAATTTGGATTTTTTTTTTTTTTTTGAGACAGGGTCTCGCTATGCAGCCCAGGCTGGCCTCGAATTTGCGGCAATCCTCCTGCCTCAGCCTCCCAAATGCTGGGACTACAGGTGTGTGCCACCACCCCAGGCTAATTTGGATTTTAATAGAATTGTATCTATTTATTTTAAATAAGCACAGTAAAAATGCCAGTCTACATTTTAAAAAAAGAGTCATTCTGTCTTGATACTTTAATAATTAGGAAAGAAAAAGAAAAAAGGAGAATATTAATTTTTTAAAAAAATCTGAGTTTAACTTCAAAAATCACTATCGGGTAAATTAAGCTTATTTGATAAACCTCAAAATCTGAGGAAAAAATCAGTGTAGGTCTTAGTAAAGAATTCATGTTTGTTCATTAATAAGACAAAAATGCCACACTGTGAAGATGAATCTCTGCAGGGTGAGTTTAGACCGGAAGTTCCATGACCTTCCCCCCAAATAATTTTCTCCACCTGTGTAGCCCAAGTCATTTTTAACTCGAAACAGGACACTGAGAGTTAAGGGAGGCCGCAAGGATGGCAGTCCACAAATACTAAGCACCAAGTACTGAGTACTGGTCAGCTTTGAAGCTTCTATCTCAACAACCTCAAAGAAAGGGACTTGGGACCCATACGTGAAGGCCGTCCATAATGGAACACGCTTATAAAACTGCAGGGAATTCCCTTATCATTTTAAGGCACAGTCTGCTTTATTCCAAATGACTGCAAACTCCAGGTCACAGTGATAATATATATTTGATTTTGGTCTGGTTTCCCATGGGTGCATTGCTACATGTCGTAAGATTAAGAAACTGCAATGCAGTCATTTCAAAATAATACGTTTAAGTCATTTTTCCACTTAAAAATGTAAATGCACACTATCATTTCCTAATTTATATGCACTAAAAATTAGAGCTTCCCTCTCTTCCCACAACACAGGAGAGGACAGTTCACTCTCCTAGTATCCCAACAAATGCGTATTTGACTATGTGGAAAGTATGATTATGCTAAATACAGGCATCTCCTACCCAGGGTATAATTATCCAATACAGAGGACAAATTCACTCCAAATGACAGTATACGCTGAATTCACACTTATCCACCTTCTCACTAATATTGTCACAGTCCACATTAGATGACCCAACTGCAACTTAAGGCCAAATAGTTCAGTATCTGGCTCTCTGTGCTACCTTTTCTCTTTCAGGGCTACTTGCACGAACGGTGCCAACATCGCCGCAGCGGCTGGTAGCACAGGGAGGGAACACGGAGCGACGGGCAAACTGCGACACGGACTGAAGTTCTGTAAACTTTCTGTGGGGAGAAATGAAAGGCTTTCAAGCAAAGGAACAGCAGCTTGAGAGCCCATCACCTTTCTCACTTTCTTCTCCGTAGCAGGACGCAGTATCAGTATTAACTCGTTAGTGTTAATTCTTGCTTGTTTTGTAACATTTTGATACAGCATAGGAATCTTTAGAAGCTTCCAGCGGTAATCTCCCCTGGGCAACGCCTAAGGACTCCGAGGGGCTGAACGGCCACGGGCTTCTACCGGAAACTCCCACCACCCCAGTGACAGCCGGTACGGGGCGGGGGGACCGCACCGCACGCAGCGCTTCACGTCACACCGCGAGCCTGAACAGCATTTCAAACGAGTTCTTCACGAAACTGCTGAAAAGATCACTGGTAAGTGAATGGACTTTTACCCAATAAAATCAGAAAATATTTGAGAAATCAGCAAAACAGAGCAAATTATGCTAGAACTCTGAATATTTTCAAAGAAAAATTAAGAGTGTGGAATATAATTTTTCATGATATACACATTTATTATAAGTCATAGACGAAAAATACTGAAAAGATTCTTTTTGCTTTAATCTCATTATACTAAGAAAAGTTCATTGGCACAAATATCCGGAGGTATTTTACAGTTTCTTTTAGCTTTGGTGGTAAAGTTTGTTTTGCTAACCATATGAATATAGTCATATAGTTTCCACTGCAGAATTCAAATCTGTCATTTTTTTTCCTAAAAAAGGATGAAAAAGTCCAGTATGAAACAGAACAAGTGCAACATGAAATATAAATGGCCTGCCTTTTAGGCTTTTGAACAGTTAGTAGCTCTATGCTTTGACTCTAAACTCTCTTACTAGTAACTTTCCTATGTAAATACTAAAAATCAAAATTACATTACAAGTAGTACTAATGTTACAAAAGTGGCTACTGTTAAACTTCCCAAACTAAGGTTAGAATTCAGATATGCAAGCTTACACAACTCATCAAAGCACAATGAGTTTTTCACAAGTGTTCAAAGTTACAATGCACACAATAATTATAGGTTGATTCTGATTTGTAAATATCAAGCCCTATACAAAGTGATCAGAAATTAATGATGTCAAAATAGTTAAAAACATATGTTTTTGGCAGCATAATCATGCCAAACACTTTCAGAAAGTAGTTGACTTAAAATTACTAGTCACAGGCAATTTAATAAAGGGGCAATGGAGAACAAGTTATCAACTCAGGCGCTGTTACGTCTACACCACTGATAAAGTAACGGCTTGCTTATTGTACTCCAAATTTCATTGTGTTCTCAGAGCTAAGTTCCTAACGCATAATATTTAGCCTTCCCTATTCATAATATCTTATTTTTAAACGTGAATTCTTGAGCGTTGACATACTCAGATTTTGTTCACATTATCCTTATGAAGAGTAAGGACTATGAGTCGCTGCAGAGCTCTTTTAACTCCTCGGGCCACTAAACTAACTCTGTGGAAGAATGGAGGACTAACGTGTATAAATAGAAGTTTACTTCAGAATTTGAAACATTCTTTGTTCAAAATCCCTGGGAAGAGCCGGGTGTGGTGGTGCGTGGCTGCAATCCTAGCACTCAGTAGGCTGAGACAGGAAGATCACCGTCAGTTCAAAACCAGCCTGGGCTACATAGCAAGTTCAAGGCCAGCCTGAATTGCATAGTGAGACCTTGTCTCAAAAAACCAAAACCAAAACCAACCAAACAAAAAACCCCAGGATAAAATATTAGCTTGTAATCATCTTATGATTCTATAAAAGTTCCTACTCAACTGACACTTACTTGGTAAGGAAGACCCTTGGCAGGGTCTAATTTCCTACTACAGACACTTCTGCTCAATGCTGGACTCTCCAAATTGGTTTTCCTCGTAATGAACATCACAGAGTATCTTGTTTCCTATGATATCCAAGCTTACAAACCCTACACACCGGGAACATGAAAACTAGTCTGATAATAACAGATGCCTGGTCACAGAAAGTCCCAACACGTTTCTGAAATTTTCCCAAATGATTTTAACAAGCAGTGCATAAAATTTCAAATGCAGCATGATAAAGTTTTGCACTAGCCCACATAATAATGCAAGAAGACATTACCACCCTAACTTAGACCTCATGCCTAACACAGAAATGTAGGCCAACTGATTTATCTGCTGTGTGTAACAGCTAAAAATGTACTGTATTACCACTCATAAAATATTAATTACAATCCATTTTATAGTGTTTAAACAAAATATTCTGTTGGCATAAATATGACCTGAGGTCTTGGTGATAAGTATATTCACACAAAAATATTTTAGTGAGAATTAGTGTGCCTGGTCTGCTCGGGCCCTTGCACTTGTGAGGCAGGCAGCGGCATTGCTGAGCTAAATCCCCAGTCCCAGTTTTTCTGTAATGGACCCAAGTTCAAATTCAGAAAGAGTTAAACAACACGTTTAACCTACACTTGGGGTACAGAGTACCAGAGGCAAAACAAAAGATGCCCCACGTGTAGAAGCTGTTTTGTGTGTACTGCCAACTTCAGGCAGATGTGTCCCTCTTTAAATGCACACCCAGTGTCCATGGCAAGTGTGAGATCTAATAAACTCTTCTTCCTCTTGGATGCTGAACACATAAGCACTGTGAAGCTCATTCCCTTTACTCCTGCTCTCCAGTGGACACCAGCCTGCTGAGCCTGTCCCTGCCACCATCAGGTTATCGCCCTTCAAGGGTCTCGGGAAGCAACAGTACACACCCTGAACAATAAGCACGATGCCAGAATACATTCGTGTAGACCAGCGAGACCCTCTGTGACTAGTGGCAAAACAGCATAGTGGTGGTGGGGAAACTAGGAGGGAACAAGGTGCAAAGCCACAGGCAGGGGAGTGGGAGGAACCTCAAGGCAGCAACTGCCAGACAGAGCTCTGGACCCAGAGGCTCAGCAGACAGAAGGGACTGATCCTCTAGGACAGCGATGGCGAACCTATGGCACCTGTGCCACAGCCGGCTGTTTGTGTTATCAAGAGCCCTGAAAGGTTCGCCATCACTGCTCTGGGACATCCCCAATCCCCAGTGCCACAAGGGACACAGCTCACTGGAGGACATTCCGTGAGAGGTTTTGGACACGAAAGTACCCATACCTCAAAGGAGCTCGAAGAGCCAGGCGCTCCTCAGGCTGAATTCACTCTCTTAAGGCAGAGTGCGTACATTCTTCCGCCCTGCTCCCTTAACTCTGTGCTGTTTTCTAGCTGAGCAGGAAGTGAAATCTGAAATTACGTGGAAATGTTATTCCCTCCTTTACGGACCCTCAAGCCTTCACCGTTAAATCCTGTGGCTACAGTCCCCCGTTTCCGCAGATGTGCCTTTATATTTATGCTGCACTTACTGTTCCCCAGGAGTTTACATTTATGCACCGGATATGAAGCTGAAGCTACTCTTGGTCATGTTTTTTCCACAGTAGACAGAAAGGTGCAAACTTAGTTTCTGCCAATTATTGAAATTTAGTTAGCAATCTAGCCTCACCTGAAGAAATTTCAGCAATCATTGGGACAATGAATTGAATCAACAAAAATGAACTACTCTAACGACAGTAATACCTGGGAGAATAGTCTTTAAATTTAACAGACACAATTCATATTTGAGAATAACAAGAAAACTTCCCTATTCTGAATGTGAATCATGTTTCCACTCACTGAGCTTACAGTGCTTATCAAAAACACGTCTTCTTGTAATTCAAAGCTCTCATGTACGTACAAGGCAGAAGCCCACTTTGTTCATCATAATGGCCAAAGAGACCAAAGACTCTGTGGCTGTTTCACTTCTGAGAAAGCAAATAGTTGTGAGTTTCATCACCCTCTGAAAATCCATCTTATAGTATGTAAACGACAGCAAATAGAAAACAAGTCACTTTTCAGAAGGTGACAAAACAGGTGAACGCTGGATGGGAGGTGACAGCGGCCCGGTGCCTGCTGAGTGTCCGGCACGCGGGTGCACAGATGTCCTCGGGCACCAGGCTGCCTCCCCTCCACCGGGCCCAGATGGCGCACGCGGATGCCCCCCAGAGCAAAACCATGCCTCACCCCCTCTCCTCAGGCAGTACAAAACTAAATCCCGCTCTCAACATTGTAACAATAGACGTGGCCGTCCACGCGGGGAGCCTGTGTCCGCCGTGCCCAGCCCTCAGGCGTCCCTCTCACATCACGTTGCACAAGGCGTGGAGCACAACAGGAATGAAGGCGAAGGCCGGGATCCTGTACAAGTGTGTTGACCCGAAGGCGATCACGCCGACAGCCAGGGGGGGCGCCAACTGGGAGGCAGTCTTCAGCAGCTTACTGGGAAGAGAAGAGGAAACACACAGTACGTAAGCGGCAGCGGGAGCGAAACGGGCTATGTCTACGTTGTACATGGCTGGGAGAGGTAAACATTCTAAGTGACTTTAACGGAAATAATTTTTTTATATAATGAATTTACCTGTCCTGAATGTCTTTGAAAGATCAATACAAACCATGCTTTGACTAAAAATCCAAAAACAAAAACAGTAACAAAATGGAAAACTATTTCTATTCAGAAAATAGCCAATTTTATTTTTTCGAACTTTAACAATGGAAAAATACTCAAATGTTCATTCTGCAATTCTATCTCTAAAAATGTATGCTAACAAAAGTACTCATGCTCACTGAGATAGTTAAAGAAATGTCAATCCTGTTTATAACAGCAACAACCAAAGAGGAACCATGTTTAAATCCCAAGAAAAAAAACATGCAAGTCAAGACGATATTTTTAAAAGAAAACTCTCAGAAAGGGCTGTGGTCTTTTTCTTCAAAACAAGAAACGGAGGATAAGAAGGGTTCAGAAGCCAGCCTAAGGACACAGCTATGACGCAGCAAAGACTGAAGCCCCAGATCTGCTCAGTATCTCCTAGAACCAACTGAAGGGGCTCTCAGAACCAGCTCCAGAGAACTCAAGTCTTACTGTGGAGAATTTTACACATGAGTAACAGCAGAGTGGGTTAGGAACCCTCATGCACCCAGTTCAAACAATCAAATCCTGGCCATTCTTACTTCACCTGTATCTGTATTTCCATGTACTTCCACTCCTGAAGTTGTTTTTTATTTTTTTGTTTATATTTGTTTTGTTTTTTGAGACAAGGTCTCACTATGTAGTGTAAGCAGGCCTTGAACTCACTACATAGTCCAGGCTGGCCTTGACCTTTTGGTGATCCTCCTGCCTCAGCTTCCTGAGTGCTGGGATTGCAGGCATGCGCCACCATGCCTAACCTCCTGTAGTTTTTTTTTGTGTGTGTGGTACCGGGGATCGAACTCAAGACCTTGTGCTTGCAAAGCAGGCAGCAGAACCACTGAGCTAAATCCCCGGCCCACCTCCTGTAGTTTTTTGAAAGTATATCTTATGCATCATAGTTTTTAAAGTAAAAAACTGCATATTATTACATCCTAACAAGTAAAACTTATAGTTAAGAAAACAAATACAGCATAATCATATATAAACTGTACCTTTGTATTAAGCCATACCAGGCTTTATTTTCAGGAATACTTAAATTTACTACAAATAAATAGCATACTCCAGAAATAAAATACAGGGTGATACAGGCCAGGAACAGATGGGAAAAGAAGAAAGATTAAACTATTATACCTTGATTTTATTGAAACCGTATAAGTATTTCCGAGAACTGCCATGGTTGGAATAAGTATAAATGCCAAAGGTTTACATGGATCAGGATTAAGTTTAAAATAATACCTATCATAAAAGAAAAACAAACACAAGTCAACAAAGCGAAGTTGATCATTATGTCTGGTTCCAGGGCTCGAAATCAGGACCCTGTGCTTGTGACGCACGCAGACTCCAAGTTGATCATTTTGGGTAAGATGGTGTCTCACAGCTCTTGAGAACCCCACCTTTCTCCAATAATCGGCTGTGAACAAGCCATATGGGTCTTGACGAAAGGGACGAACAATGTCTGGTAAACCTTTATTTAATGTACTAAATTTAATTTGCTTCTACTGACTTAAAATGCTCTCAACATTTAGATAGTCTAGAACCTTTGCATCTTTTTTTATGAGTAGGGTTGGACTACTACTTGGATGAGGTGGCCTTATATTTAGCAATATACCAACAATAAAAATACAGAGCACTCCTTTGGGCCGCTTTTGGGGAAGGCTGTAAGCCACGGTGAGGGAGAATGTGAGTGCCCTGGGCTACACCTCAGGTGATAAGGCCCTTCCTCCTCCTGTGCGGTTGCTACTGGGAATCAGGAAGGCTCTATGCGCTGAAGCACGTAAATTAGTCCATAAAATACAACACACCGGAGGTTCTTCAACCAGTAAACCAGCGACGGCGTGCTGAGCAGGACGACCCAGCCCAGCAGGGTGAGCAGCGCAGTGTGCATGCGCAGACTGTCCTCCGCGTCTGCCGCCGACACCCGAGGCAGGGGCGCCGCAGAGTCTGCACCGAGGTTGGGTTTTTTTTCACTTCTTCTTGAGTGTTTGGTATTCTATAAGGCAACAAGTAAAAACACCCAATACTACGTGATCAAACAGTAAACTTAAGGTGTTAGTATTACTATTTGTGGTACCGGGGATCGAACTCAGCAAAGTATTATCTTTTTTAGAACTATATTCAATGACTTCGAGCTAAATATATTTTTTCCATCACCACACTGAGATCAAATACTGAAATTATCTTTTCTGTATCCTTTAAAATGGTTAGTTACAAAACTTTATCCTTTTTATTTGGTACCAGGGATCGAACTCTGGACCTTGTGCTTGTGAGGCAGGGGCGGTGCCACTGCGCTACATCCCCGGCAAAACTCTTTTGACTTCTCATTTTTAGTGCTGTGAAAACATCCTCTAAGTAATTGCTTAAAGTAAAATTTAAAAGATAACAATTTATAACTAATAAAAAGACACAGGTAGTGAGAGAGACCTTACTCAATTCAGAATGATTTGTCTATTTTAATAGGCTTAAATTCACTTTCCTACAGTTACTTAAGTTCCTAACATCCTTTTGCGGGGGCGGGTATGTGGACCGAACTCAGGAGCTTGGGCTTGCAAGACAGGTGTGTATATCTCTGGCTTTTTTTTTTGAGGTAAGAGTCTCACTATGTAGCCCAGGCTGGCCTTGAACTCATGGTGATCCTCCTGCCACACCCTGTTTAAATTCATAATATTTTTTAAACATTAAAAATCCTAACCATTCTATAAAGTCAACTCTCATATTTTCTCATGTCATTTCACATTAGTTATATAGAATTTGAAAATAAAACTTACCACAGACTGGCTACTTTTAAAATGTGTTAGGCTTGCTTGTAGATGAACAACCTAAAAAAAGAAATGACTTTAATTTTACTTGTACTTTGAAACAAAATAGATAGGCCTTTTTATTAAAATGGAGAAGAAATATAATCTGAAATCTAAAAAAAATCTAAGCAACTAAAATTCATTTAAACATTTAAAGCCTTCTTTTAGGAAAGACAAAAAACACATGCTTACTATCATACATTAAAAATACAAAAACAAAATAGGAAAGACATAGAAATACTCCCGCAGTATATAGGGAGGAAGACAAATGCTGTCCCTTTTGCACACTACCGGGAACCTGTGTTTGACACCTTCCTAGAGCAATTTTACGTGTCTTGTTGGTCAGACATTTGATTATACTTATTTTTGTTTTTTTGAGACAGGGTCTCACACTATGTAGTTGAGACTGACCTGGAACTCACTATGTAGCCCAGGCTGGTCTTGAACTCACAGCAATCCTCCTGCCTCAGCCTCCGGAGTCCTGGGATTACAGGCGTGAACCACCACGCCTGGCCTGATTATACTTAATAAAAGTAAACAAAATTTTATACAGTGGCACATGTACAAGGACTTGAGGCAACGTGCAAATTTAATTTACTAGGTTTCCTTAAGTACCTGACTTGCTTATTGGTCAGCTGTGTGACTAATAAAAACTAAAAATATTATGCTTATAAGTTGAAGTAGCTCTGAACAGAATTTTTAGATGTACATAAGTTTTCTTTGGAAAACTGAGAATAATTTCTGATGCATGTACAGCTGTCAGAAGCAGAGGCAAATGCATCCCTGTTTAAAAAGAAAGCCTAACTATCCACTGTGATGCCGCTGCCTGCCCACAGATGACTGCAGAGTCTGCAGCTGTGTAACTGCCTGGATTTTCCTGCAAAGCTGCCAGCCTTACTGGAAGCATCTTTTACTGCAGTAAAATTAACAGCCTAATAATTTTTATCATTGTCTTCTGACAATGAAATTTATTAATATTTTATGTTATCTGAGTATGACTGATAACTTGATCCCGACATAATTGTTTTGTTTTCACTCACCCATGTTCACAAAGTAGGAATGAAACTATTCTAATAACATGTTAAAAAAGCTAATATTTGCAAGAGTGCGATGCAACCTATAACAAATTAGAATTAGAACAAAACAAAACAAAACTGAAGGGCGGGGGAATTGGCTCAGTGGTTCCACCTGCTGCCTCTCAAGTGCAAAAGCCTGAGTTCAATCCCTGGTACCAAGAAAAAAAAAAAAAAAAAAGAAAGAAAAACAAAACAGAAACTCAAGTCATTAGTTTCAGTTCTGTGTTAACTACATAATTTAAATAACCAAAAACTGTTACACCTGCTACACGACAAAGCCGCGGCATCCGCGCTCCGCCCCGGCTCTGACATCACTCCGTACCTTGTACGTGTAGCAGACAAAGGAAAGCAGGATGGCAAATGCGCCACAGGTGGTCCAGCTCACGACCAGCAGAGCGACCGTCAGGAAGGGCACCTCTGGTGACAGGATCTTGACGTCTTTAGGAAGTTCAGAGGGTCTGGAATAAAAAGAACACAGCTTCAAAAAAAAATACAGTTAACAGATATTTATACAGTCCACGTGAGACAACGCCAATGTATAGGCTGAACATCCTTTAGACAAAAACCCAAAGTCGAAGTTATTTGAGAATTCACAGCTTTTAAAGCATCCACAAAATGCCACAAGTGGAAAATTGTGCACTCTACTGCGTGTATGGGTCACAGTCAAAACGCAGATACACTGAAACTACTGAGGGCGTGTGAACGAGGTACAGGGAACAGAAGTGAATTCTGCGCTTGGATTTGGTTCCCATCCGAGACATGAATCTTTTTTTCACTAAGTTTATTGGTCCATTTTAGGTATACATACAGTTATATTCATCATTGGGATGCTGTACCTTTACATGACGCATCTTGGTTATTTTTCCCCCATTCCCCTGCCCTCCCTTCACCCCCTCCACCCCTCCCAATTCAAAGACATTGTTTCTATTTTTTCCTTTTCTCATATTTTTTCTTTTCCCTTCTTTCCTTTTCCCTACCCCTCCCACTTCCCTACTCCATTAGACCTTTTCTATTTCACATTATTCATTATGCATTTTTATCCTTATTTACACTTTCAGTTTCTCACACCAGAGACACACATCTTTACACACCTGTGTCCTATTCATTTCACTTAACAGTGTGGCCTCACTGTGCATCCATTTAGCTATAAATGTCTATAGTTTCTTGTTCTTTATGGCTGAGTAGTGCTCCATGTTATTAAAAAAACACATCCTCTTTATCCAGTCTCCAGTTGATGGGCAACTGGGCTGTTTCCAAACTTTAGCTATAACTGACTGTGCCGCTGTGAACAAGGGTGAGCAGATATAGCTGAGCAAGATATGAATTTTAACAGACTTGTGCATCTGTATAGGACCATACACTAGGCATGTGCCTACGTCCCAAATTCTAAGACACCAGGAATCTCGAACACCTGTGGTCCTGAGCGCTTCAGGTAAGAGCTACTGAATGTGAAATGCCCTGCCGGCCCCTCTTGCTTATTAGTATGTAAGACCCTAAGGGAACAGCGCGGTGTTTTTCAGCAGAGGAAAATGGTCACATGCAGCGATTTTAAGGACTGAAATGCACTGTAAGAACTCCTCTTCTTTTAGATGCACCGTGGCTGATACTGGCAGTAAGGAAGAATACTGTTGCCAAAGGATACCATTAATCTTAGACCCTGTGCCATACATCTGCAATCTTGACAGGAAAAAGAATTTTCCTTTTTGTTTTGTTTTTGAGCCAGGGTCTCACTATGTAGTTCAGGCTGGCCTTGAACTCATGGCGATCCTCCTGCCTTGGCCTGCCAAATGCTGGGAGCACAGGCGTGCGCCACTGTGCTCAGCCAGAATTTTCAAGTTTTTAAAGCCCTGAGACACTGAGACGCTTGGCAGTGTTACTGCCAGAAACCCATCAGAAGCAGCTCAGAGCCGGAGCGGACACGCCCAAGGTTACCCCTGCATGAGATAATCATACACCGCAACTGGTACGGAGGAGTGTGGGGAAACCAGACCAGTGCCCTTCTAGAAAAGCTGACTAGCAACTTCACACATGCAGCGTCTCAGGTGCTCAGTACAACTCCAGGCAAGGTCCACTCCTCTGACCAGATGCGGAACGCAGACTGGCATCTTTCGCCCTCAGGCTTCATTAGAGAAGTCAGCCCATAAAAGCATTCCGCGGAGTAAAAGTCCCCCAGAAAGATGTGCAACCATGAAATGTGTCAGGCTTTTTTGATGAACTCTTGGATACTAAGGTCAAAACCACAAATGGCATTTAATTTTCAATAAACGACTTAAAGTACATTTTATCCCACTCTAAATGATTAGTTTTGACAAAGATATAACTATCAATTTTGCTAGTCCTACATCCTTGGAAAACAATATTAAGAAGTAAATCTTTCTTAATTAAGAGCCATAAGAAAGCCTTCTGTCATTTACTTTACCTTTTTAAAGCTAGCCACAAGGAAGAAAGTAGTCTCACAGATGCGCAGGAGAGCAGGCCACTCCAGTTGGCAGTACATGTTCCAAACAGAAAGAAAAGCAAGGATATAGCGGGGAAACACATGCTCTGACTTGTTAAAACGATGGCATCTAATTCAGGCAACAACAGTAAGTCCCACAATTCCTTAAACCACTTATACCTGTGGGCAAAAGGAAGCAAAATGAAAGCAAACAAAAACAGCAAACATGAAACCCAACAAGCTGACGCCCAACGATCTCATATTTGAGGGTCTGACCATTCACTACAGTCCTCACAGGTCCATGACATTTAATTTAAAATTTATACTGGAAAACAAATCTTAAATGAAATAATTCATTTATCTGCCGAGTAAGCCTACCGATCTTCAAGTATTTAAATCCTAAGTCTCAACACAGCTTACTGTTCCCTGTTGGTCCCTGTACAAAGTAACACATTTTTTAATGTTGGAAAGCCAACTGCTAGTTGTAATGAAAGAACAAAAGAGATTTCAGAATGGTTCTTAATAAAAAAGTACAAAGCTTGAATGAATTAAGAATGGAAGCACCAGGGCCAACACTGAGGCAGAGAAGTTTAAAATACACTGTCTACGGGAAGGAAGAGAAGGCGACTGGAGGCGCTGTTCCGTCTGACCCTGTGATAGTTCTTGTCTATTTGGGATGCCTTCGGATCATCTGTGAACATTATAGCGCTGTTACATGTACAGACCAAGTTTACATGGATGCAGATGTTCAGTCATCACCTTACAATGATTATATTATTGAAATAAATGTTGATATATTATTAAGTCTTTTCCTAGAAGAAAAATCCCATTTCGTGAAGCAAGTCAATTGCCAATTTATATGCAAATGGAATCAAGCAATGTTTCATATATGGAACAACATTAAAATCATCATCAGATAATAAAATAAAACTTACCCCAATAAAAACTTAATCATAATTACAAAAGGGTCAACTTTGTATGGCTTGGCTTCTTTATCCAATACGGCAGCATATTCTAAACAATAACCTGGTAATTAAAAAAAGTTACATGCAACAGAGAATTCACAGTAATTAAGTATGAACTATATCTTGTTTTACGTCAGAGAAAGCAAAGGGTCCTCACTACTACCACAGAGACTCTTTCCCAAGATTAAACATTACTGTGAACTCAATGATTCTTGGAGAAGAGTGTACGTACGTTCAGAAACAAATTCAGTAAGTCAAAGCTAGTGCTTCACCACGGATTCTCACAAATCTCTACAGGGAGCCTTTAAAAACAGCTTTATCTGGGACATGATTTTCAAGCCATACAATTCATCCATTTAAAGCCCGACTCTACAGTTTGTCTTCACTAGCTACATGTAAGACGGGAAATACTCAGGAGGCCCTGACCCACTGAAATGAAGAAAAGACAGAAGGGAGGGAAGAAGACAGGAGGGAGGAGAAGGAAGAGAGAAGGAAAGGAAGGAGAGAGAAGATGGAGGACAAGGGAACAGATTAGGATGACAAGGGAGGAAACTGGGGAGCGGTGCCTACTAACAGAAAGACGTTTACCGCTGAGGGTCCTGCAGCCGCAGCAGCAGGAGGAGGAAGCAGGGGGCGGGCTGTACGAAGAGAATCTGAACCCTACGAGCCTGTAACCCTAACTACCAATTTGTACAAACAGAAGATAAAAGACGTCCGCGGAGGGGAGTGAGGAGTGAGAATGACCAATGCATGTCATCTGCATGTATGATTCCCCCAAACAAACACCGCTATTACGAGCTGCAAACTTACACTAATTTATATATTTTTTTGTTTTCGTTTTTGTTTTTTGACACAGGGGATTGCACTCAGGCCCTTGCGCTTGCAAGGCAGGCACTGGAACCACTGAGCTAGATCCCTGGTCCACTAATTTATATTCTTTAAAAGCCTAATTACACCACGGGGGTATAATCAGCAAAATCAAAACTATAAAATATGATCACACAGAACAGTTTATAAAGGAGGAAAAAAGAGAGGATAGAAACTATAGCTTAGGAAACTTGATGACTAAACTTAACGACAAGCCGCAATGTGTAGATCTTGTTTGGGAGAAACTTTAATAATTTAGTAATACTAGGAGATTATTCATTTTTAAATATGTATGGTGATTTTTGTCCTTTAAGACATAAGTACTGAAAATAATTATTATGTGAAGATTACATTTGATTCCTATATGTATTTTAAAAAATGAACAATTTGGACTAAAAATAAAGTTTTTTCCCCCAGTAAAACGTGACACCCAATCACAAGTGACAAACTAGGAGAATGCTGGTCATCTGAAGTCTCCTGCAGGCCCACACCCTGGAGAGTTCTCCACTTAGCTGATATAACCAGTCTGGGATGGGCGGTTGACAGCAGAAAAGCTGAAAGCATCATGGAAGACAGGTCGTAAAACCACGTGCTTTTGGAGCCTCCAGGAACTAACTGCAAGGAACTGCTGCTGTGTGGCTGTTTCTAAAAACTGTCTATGACTTTTAATCAGTGAATTAAATGCACACAAGGAACCGATAGCTGTTCTACTGTAGCACTTGTAACAAAAACACCTTGAAGAATGAAGCACCCTTACCTGTGGAGAAGAGAGAGTACAGCTGTCCTCCGTGAGCGAGAAGGACGTTGGACATGACGTAAGCAGGAAGAGCACCGCCATGAAGTCTCACTACCTGGAAGCAGGCGGAGAGTGGAAAACTTCTGAAAACTCGCGTTAAAGGAACAAATGTACTTCCACACGAAGTAAGAACGTTTACTCCTCACTTCACTTTTCCTAATGTGGCTGCAAAGACATTTCCAGTAATGAGCATCCAAAACCCTTGCATAGCTGGGTATAAGCACACCTGCGTTTTTCATCAAAGGCCTAGCTGAGGAGCACATACGAGAAGACTGCTCTCCAAAGTCTGCTTTTTGACCACCTCTCGTCCCAGGCTTGGTACTAAGCATCCTGTATGCATTACTGCATGCTTTCCTCACCAGCACTCGGGGCAGCTCTCATTCCCACGTACAGGGGAAGAAATCAAGTGCAGACGCCCGAACACCCTGCACAATCACAGAGGCAGCAGGCCAGTCCCCTCCCTGGCTCTCCATGTGCTTTTCCGGACAAAGGGGAGAGCGGTGTCTGCGGGTGATTATGATGATTGGACACCGCATGTGCGAAGCGCCTAGAATGTCATCTCCCACACGATGAGCTACCGGAAACTGTTGGCTGCAACTATTAATCTTCGTGTCTTCCCCTCTCATGGAAGTGAGTCACACTGGAATTAAATTCAGAGCCTACGTAGTTTCGGTGGATCACTCTTATCAGCTCACCCAATTTGTATAAGCATAGGCATAATAAAAAGTGTTTAGTTCCTTTTTAAATGTTAACTTTAAAAAGTATTTACTTGAAAGCATGCTGTCCATTCCACGGAATTTATTGTTTTTGTTTTTTGAGTTGGGGTCTTGCTCTGTAATCCAGGCTGGCCTCAGCCTCCTGAGTGCTGGGATCACAGGTATGCGCCACCTCATCCAGCTCTCCAGAGAATTTCTCAGAACATGTACCGACTCCCTTGTTAATCTGATGAAATGTGCAAAGTATAAACTAACCCAAAACACTGCACAGGATTCCAGAAAGTCCCCCCATGGACCCCCAGGTTGAAAAAGATTAGAAAAAAAATTTACAGTCTCCACTCATAGTTTATAGTTTATTAGCTCTATGTAGGAGGAGGAGTTGAGCGCAAGGGCAAAGGTCAATCCAGACTCACTGCCGCTAGTGACAGACCGCTCACACTCTTCCACAACAGGAGACCAAAGAATATTTTCCTCTTCCCTTTTTCAGAAGAAAACATTAACTTTATGAAAAATATCTATCTAAAAGTTAAAGGCTCTCTCAGTGGTTTCCTTTTTATCCAGCTTTGCCAGTTTTTGGTGATAACATCAACAACATGCAAAGTACTTATTTTTCAAAAGCCTGAATAAGGTAGATTATACTATTTGAGTTCATTCTCATGCCATCCACAAGCTAAGCAAGAGGAAGATGATATATTTTGCAACAATTTTAGGACTTAATTTTAACTTTTTTATCTGACCTTTTTAAAAGCACCCATCCCTTGCCCTGTGAGACCAGCACATCTTTACTCTTTTAGAAAGATTTCCACATCTAAACAATATTAGTCTGTAGAGGGTGGCAGCACATGCGTATAATCTTAGCATTCAGGAGGCTGAGGCAGAAGGATCCCTGTGAGCACACGACGACAGCCTGGGCTACATACGGAGTTCAAGGCCAGCTTGAACTATATCATGGGACCCTGTCTCGAAAAGAGAAAAACAACAACAAAAAATCAACTCCTCCCAAACCAGTATTAGTCTGCTTTCTCGTGCTGTATAATTACCCTTGACTACAGCATCCCAAGCTAACTTTTCTTGTCACTAATCTGAGTCACGAGTTGCAGAGACAACATGGGTCATAGGGCACGCTGGGTGTTCACCCCGAACCCCTGTGTGCAGGAGCATACCTTTTGGAAGAGCATGAATTGTTCCCCTCTGTAAAAGATAATTTTTCTTAATGATTAGCCTTTAGCATTTTAAATTGCAACATCCATGATGATGCTTTCTAACTTATGTGTGCTAACATTTAATCTTCCTTTCATAATTTGTTATTCCTTTTAGAATTGTTATACTTTAACTCAGAATTTTGGCATGTTCACAAATAATCAGAATCTAGTTCTCATCAGGTGGCTATAAGGATCAAATGAGATAATGCATATAAAAATTCTATGCCTGGACTGAAAAATATCATCCAATCAAATAAAAGCTATGATAAAAATTTTACTGAATTTTAAAATTATAGAATTTTCCTTTCTAGTCATTATTTAAGTCTAGATTATACAGTTCTTCAAGTTATGAATGACTGAATAATAATATCCATCGTTTCACTGTTGGATAAATTATTTTGTATCACTTGTCAATGAATTTCAATATATCGCTAATAAAATCTATTTTTAGCTTTTACACACTGAGATGCACAATATAAAGCTCCTTAAAAATCCTCGCTTGTATGGTCTGCCTGTGGGTTTGCTGCACTATGAGCAACAGTGTAGTCCGATAAACAGGAATGTCTTCTGTGGCATTTGCTCAGGCAAACGTTACATTGGCTGAGAACCAGGTATCGGCTCTTGATTCTGTGATGTACCAGACATGAAAAAGGATGGTTTTCAGATTTTATTAAAGTGGAGGAAGAGTGAGAAAAAGAAGAAAGCAGCAGCTGCAGGCATGGCAGCAGCCAGAGCTGGATGTGTCTCTGCTTTAGCAGTGCACAGGATAGGGCCGCAGCCCCTCACAACGGATGTTCACAGGCCGTGAACGGTAGCCAGGGACTGCTTACCTGTCCGAGAATCTGCGAGAACGAGGTCTTAACTGTCACCTGGTTTGAAGTAATTATTAAAAAGAAAGAGGTTATTTTCCTTACATTCCGCTTCATATTTTACTAAGTTGCCTAATTCTGCACATCTCTAAGTATACTTTATAATGATAGACCTTACAACATAAAAGATCTTAAAGAACCATCTCAACTACCTTTTAAACTGTGTAAATACAGTTTTACCATTTAGTATGTTTCCCAGTGTGGTAATTCTTCAACAAGCAGAGGAACATTATGGTATGTGTGGTAACTCTTTACTAACTTGATCATGTAAGCAGAATATTGTATTAACAGATCATGGTGGTTAACAGAATGTAGGCCAGAATAATATTTCAAAAAGAAAAGCATCCCTAATTATCTCTACCATACATACACCTTTTTTATTTTTTTGGTGATGGGGATTGAACTCAGGACCTTGTGCTTGCGAGGCAGGCAGTGCCAATGAGCTAAATCCCCAGCCCTAAACCTTTGT
This sequence comes from Fukomys damarensis, assembly GCF_012274545.1. Taxonomy (NCBI): domain Eukaryota; kingdom Metazoa; phylum Chordata; class Mammalia; order Rodentia; family Bathyergidae; genus Fukomys; species Fukomys damarensis. Next base: position 3,404,800 of record NW_022900938.1, on the reverse strand, counting down.
TTTTTAATATTAGGAAGTCCAAGAAAAGGAGATAAATCTTTTTTAAGGAAGTTGTAAAATGCCTATGCTCTAACCAAACACAGTCTTCTTGAAAATATGCAATGTTGGTTACAAAAAAACATGGATGCTTTGAAAACATACAATGTTTGGTACAAATTGACAACATAATTCTTACTATTACTTAATATTAGAACTATGAAGGTGTAAGTTAAAAAACATTGTAACTGTGCTAAACCCTTCACTTTGGAAACAACTATATCAAAGCACTCATAAATACCATGAAATAGAAATTAATTCCTAATGTAGGTCCAACAAAAACTTGAAGAAACAATCTATTAACTTGACAATACCAATCCTAGTTTACCCTACGAAAGCCAGTTCCAATAAAGAATTTAAATATTAAGGTTGATTTAAAGCAGCCGAGCAGGAATATTCCACGTAGACCAGAAGTCTGAGATTCACTCCCAATGAAACGTGCACTTTAACCTCTCAGATCTGGGATTGTGGAACCTGGCGTGTTCTAACACAGGTCGAGACTCAGTTCATGAATCCAAGAGTCAACAAAACATGAACCTCAATCTTATGTCCCTTCATTTAGGAGAAAGAGATCTACTCTGATTTTATGCTTTGGTACCAGGGATTGATCTTGGGACCTTGTGCTTGCGAGGCAGGCAGTGGAATCACTGAGCTAAATGCCTGGCCCTCTACTCTGATTGTAAAACAATACAATGGGCACTAAATTGCACACATTAATGACTAACAGCTTAAAGGATGAGTGGAAAGAAGACAAGATCCTTATGCTAACTCAGTGGAGACATAAACCAGTAAGCACCAGGCCAGTCACTGTCAGTGATTTCAGTCAGCTGATTTCATTTCAGTAAGTTCTTTAATTTGTAAAAGATTTTGGGCCTTTGGCTTCCAAATTTAGACAGATAACGTGCAGTTTCAATCTTTGTTTTATTTTCTATTACTTATTAAGATGTATACAATTTTAAATGACCCAGCTAAGGAAATACTGAGGTAGTGCATACAGGCAAATGGAGAATATTTAAAATATTTTAAATGTTTCTTTGTGACACTTAGGGGCTTTGACATCACCATGTATCTGCAGCTAATATAAAAATACTTCTACTTTATTTCGTAAATCTTGCTTGAAGATTATGCCAACATACAACTTACCTCATACCGACAGTGTGACGATGTGTACATTTTTAGTAATGCCACGTGGTTGTCATCTTCTGGCTGTGCGATATGCAGTTTCAGAGAAATTTCTGTGGAGGATGGAACCCTGAAGAGATGAGCTAAGTATTAGTTCTCAAATACAAAATGCTGGTCAACAGGCCTGGTGGAGGCAGCCCTCAGCAGCACACAGTGGACGACTGCAGAGGAGGCCACACAGTGGACCCCTCCCCACAGGTGGTACTTCCGGTCACATGGCAATGGCCTGATGCTCCCTCTCTAGGACTTAGGAGTTGCAGTGGTGTGGAAAGGTGTTTGCACTTCAAGCAAGTAAGGTTTACACTCTGAAATGTAGTAAGAATACTACCTATCATCGTACCTTATGAGCACAATGCTGCATAACGGGTATTTACATTTTACAAGAGGCACTGTAACTCGTCATAAAAAGGTACTGCCGCTGGACGGGCAGGTCCCTCAAAGGCTCCCTGTGTGATGGTGTGCTGCTGACGGGCTTCTGAAGTGGCCGCAGCACAGGGCTCTGCATCATCGGTGACTGTCTGCCAAGGGACTGATCAGACAGTGGTACTGGGAGGGGAGCACACTGCAGGTGTGGGCTGCTTACAGGGGACGGCCTTGGAGGACGCACCCAATCCCTGGCCCTTTCTCTGGTTCTTTCCCTCTCCCTCTGCTTCCTGGCTGCTAAGAGGCGAGCAACTGTCCTCTGTCAGGCTCTGCCACCATGGCACAGCCGTGGAGCCAGCAGACCAGGGACTGAGACCTCAGAAACTGTGAGCCAAATACACCCTTCCTCTGCTAAGTTGATTCTCTAGGGTATCTGGTCACAGTGACAAAAAGCTAACACACAACCGAGGCAGAGTATCTATTTTACTAAAACATCAAAGTTTAAAATAAATTCTTTCTTATACTTACTGTGCAATAGTTAGTGAATCTTCATAAGACCAGGGGATGTGAAGTTTATAGATACTTGTTATTTCTTCTATGGAAACAAACAAACAAAAGATGCATTACGTATCATGTACCCTAACGTTTACAGAACTACCAGAGTACTAACTGCCCCACTGCCTAAAACTTAGTAAGAGCTGTAGCACGTAGCACATGACAAGAAATGATGGAGAATTCCTCATAATGATTCATTTAGACTTACATAAGCTATTAAGAGCACATGGGTAGTACTAAGAAAACTAAATCTGAATTACTACTATATTAAGACATATATATATATATA
>NW_022900938.1:3398323-3402031 GCF_012274545.1 Fukomys damarensis | reverse complement strand
GTTGAGACTGACCTGGAACTCACTATGTAGCCCAGGCTGGTCTTGAACTCACAGCGATCCTCCTGCCTCAGCCTCCCAAGCGCTGGGATTACAGGTGCGCGCTACCACACCTGGCAACCTTGCCCTTGTGAGCCAGACAGTGGCACCACTGAGCTAATTCTCTGGCCCCTATATACAGTATTTTTTAGATGTGAATATTTAGAATGAAATGTGAACATAGTTTTTAATTTTCAGAAGATACATTTACCTTTGGTTCTTGAGCACTTGCTTACCACGTTGAGTTTAAAAGCTTGGTATATCTAATAGAATTTGACCAGAAAAACAAAACAAAACAAGCTTATTTATTTGTTTAAGTAAAAAATAATATGAAATCATATCTTTCCAGGGGCAGTCTGGATAATTACCTGCCCAAAGTTCAGGAGCTCTATATTGTAGTACAGGCCACTTGCATTCAATAGCACTTTCCTTGAGGTCAATCCTGTTGAATTAGAAGTACTGTGTTACTTAGAATTTCAGAGTTGTTAACATATTTGCTTAAACAATGTTAAAACAGTGCCATCAGTTCTGATATTAAAAGACAGTTTACAGATTTTTTACTTCTGGTATGGAGGAGTCAACAACTCTTAAAAATGCATTCTTCCTGCAGTCAAGCTTGAACAAAACAGAGACTTTGTAATGACTTTAAATTACAGCCATGTGTTTTTAACAAGTACTTAGTTCTAATTTTAGAATGATACACTTTCTGTAATAGCTCTTATTATAAATGTGCTCTCTTTAATGATAGTGATTTAGAATTGTCATTTCTGTAATGTATGTATTTTTGTACTAAAAAAAGTGTGTGTGTGAGCTAAGAACCTTATAGGAAGTTTCTTACAACAGAGATTCTTTCCATGAATAGTGTGTGTGTGTGTGCGTGTGTGTGTGTGTGTGTGTGTGTAAAATATATGTATTTTTATGTGAAGATGAGGCATACCAGATGGACACAGAAGCCTAACTAAAATACCACCTCATACCCAAAGCTGGAACAACTTAAGCAGAAGAATAAATGACAGTATTGGATCATAGCCCAGTAAACAAATATTCATGAATCCAAACTAACATAAAAATTGAATAACCAGGCGTGGTGGTGCACACCTGTAATCCCAGAACTCAGGAGGCTAAGGCAGGAGGTTAGCCTGCAGTTCAAGGCCAGCCTGGGCTACGTAGTGCATTCAAGGCCATGGTGGGCTATGTAGCAAGACCCTGTCTCAAAAAGAAACTGAATAAGTACATAAATGTGAGAGAAGTGATAAGTACGTATCTCAGGAAAAATTTCAATCATGTGGAATAAAAGGATAGTATTTGCTAAAGACTAGTTGATCCAATGAATGCTAAAACTAATGAGTTGTTTTGATGAAAAATACTATTTACACACTCTCAAAGTATTTCCCCTAAGGTATTTATTAAATACAAAAGAAGAAGTAGTAGCTTTCCTGTGTGAACGCCGGCAGGCACCACCTTACCCAGGAGGTGAAGGTGAGCACTGTCAGCAGTTACAAGCATAGCACTGGTGCTGAGACACACCTGAGAATGCACATCCCTCTGTGGCATTCGTGCAAAATGTCTAACTTCAATCTAATCATAAGGAAACAGACCAAGCCAAAGGGAGGAACGTCCTTCAAAATAAAAGAGTTCAAGGTTCTAAGCACGGAAAGACTGTGCAAGGTCATGTACCACCTGAGACAGGGGAGATGTGACGGCCATTGTGGGTGGGAGGTGGGAGGGAAGATGCGTGTGCAGTAACCGAGGGAAAACAAACCAGAGCGCAGGCTCCTCGGTGGCGTCACATCAGTGCGGGCGCTGTGGGCCACACCGGGGTTATCTGTGTAAGAGGTCGGCAACAGGGAATGTGGTGAAGGAACTCTGTACTCTCCTCTAACTTTTCTGTAATTATTGTAAAATAAAGCTTTAGAATAATATTTAAATTGTGAAATTTCATAGGGAAGGTAGTGCTTTCTAACCTGTAAGAAAAAGTTCATGAGAAGTGCCAGCATTCAGTATAAATTTCATATAGCACACTTGATCACCTTCAAATGTATGTGATCATGGAAAATAACCCTTTAAAATTCACTTCTGAGATGACTCTGGCCCAGTATTACCTGGGAATCAAAGCACTAAGCCACACCATAAGGTCGCCCGAAAACCATACTCACTATGTCGTAGGCTCAGCACAGTGTGCCAAGGCTCTGCCTTATTGCAACTCACTGGCAAAAAACAAGCAGCACCCCTTTAAAAATAGAACTGACTCTTAAGCAGCACATTCCTGTGAGCTCAGCTACTAGGGAGGCTGAGGCAGGAGGATCAAGTTTAAGGCTAGCCTGAGCAACTTAGCGAGAGCCTGTCTCAAAATGAGGTAACAAAAACGCTGGGGATGTGGCTCAGTGTAGAGTGCCCTGGGTTCAAACCCCAGTACTGGAAAAAAAAATTCCCCCAAACAAAGTACTTACCAAAGGAAAAAAGGTGAGTTACAGGAAGTTGAATTGATCTAGTCTCTCTTTTAAAGAATTCACAATTTACAACAAACTGAAATTTAAAACATTGATTTATTAGAAAAAGAGAATCAAATTTACAGTAAAATGTCATGGTATTTCACTAGAAAATAAGTCTACAACCTTAGCTTTGGAAATGTATCAAGGATCCCATTGTAACTCTACTTCAGTGACAAGGACTACTCCTTTCTCTCTTTTTTCGTTCTTTTTCTTGTTGTCCCTTCTTTCCTTTTTGCCCTCCTCCCTCAAGAACTCAAGGAAAAATGCCATGCTGAGAAAATTTAATAAATAAGCTTAATTTAATTATGTTATTCTAATAATGGCAAAGTTTTCTAGTAATTGTAGGCATTTGTAGAAGGACATAAAAGGATGGACTAAAGATTCTTAATTCAAGAATACTCAGGGATTTAGATACTATGTTCAAGAGGAACCGTTTCTGGCAGAAGTGCAAGTTTGGTGAAACGATCTCCACAGCACAGCCCACCGGACCATTGCACAGGCGCCGAGGGGCCACCTGAGGCCCCTGGAGACAGCACAGTCTGCTGTCCACAGCGAGCAGGCTCTCCTGGTGACTCAACCCCGCACACCTGCAGCAGCAGCACTCTGCTGGCTCCCTGGGTGGGTTCCCAATGCTTCAAAGTGGAAAACAGATGAGGGAGATGGCTCTAAGGCTGCGTCCACGCGGGGGGCTCCTTAAGGGCTTTGCTTTTTATTTCCCCCTGATACAGCAGAGAACACGGACATTTTCACTAAGAAAGCTTACTGAGCAGGATTTTTTATTACACTGTGTTTTTACATAGTCTTTTTGTATCTGAGACAAGGAGCAGTTTTTAAAAGCAATTTCAATCACTCTGTACAAGTATTTAAAATAGAATTTTCACTCTTGCTTTAAAAATTTGGTTGTGCCTTTAGCTTTTTTTGAGACAGGGTCTCACTATGTAGTTCAGCTGACCTTGAACTCATTATGAAGCTCAGGCTGCCTTGAACTCACAGTGATCCTCCTGCCTCAGCCTCCCCAGTGCTGGGATTACAGGCCTGAGCCACCACGCCTGGCTTGACTTTAGTTTTGCAAAACAGACTAAATCCTGACTCAAGAAAGAGAATTCAAAGGTGTGTCTCTAAAACATCCAAGGCAAGTGCATTTCTAATGGGTATAATTATTTTGTTTATCATAAAAAAA
>NW_022900938.1:3391095-3398174 GCF_012274545.1 Fukomys damarensis | reverse complement strand
ACAGTAAGAAAGGTGTCAGCTGACGCACACTCCTCCACTTTGCCTGTGTCACAGCTACAGGCCTCCGATGAGGGCTACGACACCGACTTGCAGACGGTAGGAGAAGCCAAGCCATCACCCAAGCCGGGCAGGGCTGGTAACTTGGGAGAGCAGCGGGACAGTCACGTCTGTCAGGCTGCTGAGGGTCTACTGCAGAAAGGCTCGTTAAGTTCTTGGAATAACCACAGACGGCCTTTTCAAGTCTGGGGAAGATGTCAGATTTATTCAAAACCCATTTACCTGACAGAAAAATCCTCAGGAACTCTTAGCCCTGAAGATGCTGAATTACCTCTCACTTGAGCTAAGCGAAGCAAAGCAAAGCAATGAATCTGCTATAAGGTGTTTGTAAGACTCGGTCTCTGAGATGACATTCAACTACAGCCCTTTCTCTTCTCCCTACTTCTTTTAAATTTCCCTAATCATTCTGACCACAAATCTTATCAATTTTCTCATTGAAGAAACATTAAAAAAATTTATGTGGTAGTCCCTAAAAGTTGAGGATACAGAGTAGAGTAAAACTTTTCTTGTTGTGACACTCAAACAGCTCACAATAGTGATGGCCACAGAGACACAAATCATAATTCAGTGTAACACAGCCCTCGAAACAAGTCATCCACAGGGTAGAATGGGACCGAGGGGAGGTGAATGGACAGGGGCCGTGGGCTGGGCCTTCAAGAATAAGTCTGCTGGTTAGACTGGGAAAGAGACCACAGGGGGCCCTTACACCCCACCTTCTCCCCCAACTCCAATTCTCGTAAGTCGCCATTATTTGGCTTACGTTCCCTCTTCCCTACTCACGAGCCCTCACAACCCCTTTCGAGATGTCTAGTCTTATTTCTGATCCATTTTGTAATGAACAACTTAATCTTCCAAAATTAATCACCTCAGATGCCTCGTAACAGATTTGCAAGACTGATAAACAGGAGCTCTTTTCTCATGAGGAGCAGAGAGCCTTGGGTTTATCCTGCTTAGTTCAAGCTGGAGTGGTCTTCTTAATGGCTGGGCAGTCTTTGGTGAATCACCAAAACCAGTCACCATTTTAGATAGCCCTACACGTGAGAGCTTATCAAGAGGTGAGCTTTAAACTTTAGCAAGAGCAACCCCAAAACATTCCGAAAACAACCCCAGCCCATTTGTTACCTTACTGCCATGAACAGATGGGACATAAACCACAAGATGAGACAAAGACGGATAGTCCTGAAGTCTTAACATCAGAGACTAAAAAAAAGATGAAGAAAAGAAGCTAGTTTATGTTTTAAGATAGATGGAGAGTCACGCATTTAAAAGAAAAATAAATTACAGTCTCTTAGTTCTCAATTTGTTACTTAAAAACATTTCAGAGAGTACATGCTTAGCACATCCAAAGCTCTGGGTTTGGGTTTAATCTTCAGTACCAAAAAATTTTTTTTTAAATTCAAATTTATGTTTTGTACTTCATAGAATGTCCATATTTACATTGGTAGATAAATAGTTACATTAAACACGATGACCCAAACAAAATAGTCCTCCGGCATATCCTCATGTGAAACAAGCAACACCCAGCACTGCTCCAGCCAGAATCATCCGCAGGCTTGGCCCTTCTAGTTGGGGATTTGGCTCCGTGAAGCAGGCGGCATCCCAGCGTCATCTCCGTGCCTACTCTGGGGGGTGTGACAGAGCATTCGATAGCCGGCGAACGGATGCCAATGACGACGGGAGGGTTACTGCGTAATCTCAGAGGAGTCCAGCCTGGCCGGGCAGCAAAGAGCTGCTGGCTAACGGTAGCCATGAACATCGTCCCCCAAAATTTATGTCCTCAATGACAAAGATGCCGTGCGACTCAATGCACTGCATCAACCGAAAAACCTTCAGTTCTTAACATTAAGAGCCAATCCTAACAGCAAGTGTTTTGAGGAATGAACAGGCCTAATAGAATGCCAAAGCTCTAAATGCAACTTTTAATCCAGGTTTTCTCTGAAAAAACATGGGGTGGGAACAGTTGTACGGTAAGGCATGTTTACATTAAAAGACTTCTATAGGCACAGCTTCCTGCAGGCTTCTGCAGAAGCACCAGCGAGGGATTAGGACAGAAGTGTTGAAGTTAACACACCGTCCCTGGGTTAGCTGAGTGGCCCTGTAACACCCTGACCAGATTCTGCCTACTTCAGCGAAGTTTTGGCAGCACTCAGATGTTCCAGTGTAAATACAGGGGCCATAAAAGGGCCACATAAATCACAGTGACAGGCAGCTGAGACCCACCAGACAAATGGCAGACTGCATGAAAGAGAAATTAATTAGGAAGACCTTGGACAGTGTGTAACAGCTACCCACGCTTAATAGCTTCTAAATACTGTGCTCACTCTCAACAATCAAAGTGTTCAAATTATAAGTGTCCGGCTGGGGAGCTTGGTCAGCAAAGACTCCTGTAAGTGATATGATTTTCATTTGAAATTCCCTTTGTTAAAGTAATATGAATAAAACCCATACAACTTTTTCATTCAGGGCCAGGGATTTAACTCAGTGGTGTCACTGCCTGCCTCGCAAGTACAAGGACCGAGTTCAATCCCCAGTACCAAAAACAAACAAACAAACAAACAAAAAAACAAAACAGGAGAAAATAGCCGGGTGTGGTGGCGCATGCCTGTAATCCCAGCACGCAGGAGGATTGCTGTGAGTTGGAGACCAGCCCCAGCTACAAAGTGAGTTCCAGGTCAGTCTAACTACATAGTGAGAGCCTGTCTCAAAAACAAAACAAAACAAAACAAAACAACAACAAAAAAACAACCCCCCAAAACAAAAACTTTTTCATTTCAAATCATTCCTTTAACTTTGTGGCAAAATTACTCTGTACTACTCAGAAGTGGCTAACCCACATTATATAAAATCTCGATTTTCATCATAATGGAAGAGTTTATACCTAGTAATTATAACCTTCTTATGCTGAGAACACCCAGGAATGCAGACAGAACACTGAAATCCTTGCTTTCTAAGTCCTGCCTTCCAATATTCTCTACAAAAAGGAAGCAGCTGGAACAGCTCATTCTCCTGCTGTTCAGCAAGTCTGTTTCTTACATTCAGAACACAGGGGCCCAGAGCTTGATAAACACGCGTTCAATCTTTGGAGATAAAAAATAATAATATAAAGATTTTATGATTTAAGAAATAACTTCAAACACAGGAGAGCAAAGTACATTTGATAAGGTTTTTAATCATTTATTTCTTCCTAACTCTTAAATTTAAGAGGGACAGAATATTCCAATTGGAAAAAGGACACATATCATATGCCTCAGGAATCACTATGCTCCTGCCTGGAAGGTTAGCATAGAATCAGTGAGACCTGAAAAATGTTCACAAGCCAAATTACTTCTCTAAAATATTTGTTCTCTAAAATATTCTAAAACAAATACAAATAATATCCATTCCATGAATGAATATGCACAAAGTAGATTGACAAAGGTGACAGAAAATAACTGCAACCGTTCCTGTCAAGGGTTCACAGTCTGCAATTATTCTTTCTGTACCATCCCCTCTGTCAGCAAAAATGACTTAATTGGTGTCAGGTTACTTAGGAGATGGCTAGGAAAAACCAGAATGACTTCTCTTTCAAGTGTGAGTCTAGGAAACTGTATTTTATTTTTAAAGTATCAATTCACTAGAAGAATGAAAACTATCAATTCTGGTATAATATTACCAGTTATAATGAATGCAAATTGGAAATAAGAGATAACTTATCTAATTTTCAATTATTTTCCTTTTCAGTAATATTATATGAATAAGTGTTTTTTACATAAGACCTGCTACTCCACTAGACTCTCGGCAGTAACTCCCTCTGTGATTCGCCATCCAGAGAGGGGGGCCGAGGCAAGTCCTCTCAGAGCTCAGCAACGCACTGCTGAGCCCATCGGAAATGACTTCACAGCTCTCTGGGATGCCCACTTCCCTAAGGTGCTTCCTCTCAAAATGAAATTCTGAGCAAAAGACATCAATCAGCTTACAGCTCAAGACAGACTATTTAAACACCACTCAGATTTGATTTTAAAAACTGATCAAACCTTTAATACGATGCTGTAACATACAGAGGTTCAGAAAATTGTTAACTTATAAGTCTTTTTCCCCCAGCACTGGTGACCAAACCCAGGCCCTCACACATGCCGGGCAGGTGCTCTATCTACCATGAGTACACCCCGCGGTTAACTGCCCCTCACCCTGAAGAAAACATGTCTAACACGTATGCCAGCAATCAACTGATGAAGTACCCAAGAGCGTGTCAATGGGCTCGAGAATGTTTTCACCTGATTAGTAAGGTTGCAAAGCTACATTTACCTTAATTGTGGGCAGCAGTTCAGCTCTCCAGGACAGATCAACCCCTTGCTGGCTTTGACATAAATACAAATATAATTAAAGAACAAGAACACTGAAGTATTATAAATTACAAATAAGCTGCAGAGGAAAAAGAAAACATCTACAGACTTAGTAGAGTTATAATAAATGAACACAGTCCAGTAAGTCTAGTCAGTACTCTATGTCCACACAGTTCCTTTGGCAATAAAAATAAAAATGGTTTTTCCTAACTACCGACTACTTTTTACATTTATAAATATTACTAGTATATTAATTTCTCTCACTTTTCATTTAAAATACTGTAACAATGTAACAACAAAACAAATGTGGAGGAATACACATAGGCACCTCTGACGTCTGAGTACTGTTTGAGAACAGAGGGTACCAAGTCCGCCAGACTTACCACATAGAAGTGCTGTTTATGCAGCCAAAAATCCAACTGTTCGTATCCTGTTGATTAATAATGCAAAACAAATCACACTAAAAATTGCAGCAAATATAGTAGAAAACACAAAGAATATTGTATAAAATATTGTTCTACAAATCTTCAGTGCCTTCCTGTTACACGATGAGTAAAGTAGCATCTGTGCCTGAGAAGCACATGCAAGATGCTCTCCAAAGTCATGCAGTCAAGGACAGGGACCAAAGGCCAAGGTCAATGTGACCAGCAGGTAAGCACTGAGCTAGCGCAGTGGCAGGGGACAGTGACCTGACAGGTGTCTGTACTGCTACATGTCCCCCAACAAGCATTTCCACTGATCCCAAACTTTCAAAGACTCTGGTAATGCCTATACTATTTTTTTGCACTGGGGATTGAACTCAGGTCCTTGCGCTTGCGAGAGGCAGGCAGTGGAAACACTAAGCTAAATCCCCGGCCCCAATACTTTTAATCAGGCAGCTATGCAGTAAAGCTATAAAAACAGAAATGATAACTAGAGATAGAATTTCATACCAACAAAAATCCAGAGTCAAGTAATTAAAAATAAGCTGAGCGCTTTTATTTTATCATTCGAGCCCCCATCTGATTACCAGCAGATAACCTTGATACATTCAGGAATGTGCTGGAGGGAAGGTAGCTAACCCTTCATCAGCACAGGGCTGGGATGCCACAGAGAGGACTGTGATGCTTTATCCTGTCTGTATTCAGCCGTAGGGCTTTAAAAGCAGTGTGACCCAAGATTTTCATTACAAATTTTAAGGAATAGCAGTGTTCCAGGATCTGATGTGATGAACCAACTACTGCAGTTCTACCACCGCACAGGAAGATGAGAAGCACTGTCAGATAGCTACATAATTTGTCCTTAGTATTACAGATCCCACAATGAAGGGATGAATCTGTCCCTTCAACTAATGTTTATAAGTCCAGTCTAAGGCCAAGGAATTATGTTAAACCCTTAGGGAAAATAAGTCAGGCAGACATAGTCTCTGCCCTCATGGATATGAAATAAAATTTTAAGATAGCTTTTACGAATATAGAAAGGAAAGCTGACAGCAAACAATGGGGTATCTCTGTTTTTTCATGACAGGCTAAATACTGGTGTGACTCTTGTTTCCATTACCTGTCCTGCCCCAAACAACAATGTGATACCATAAAGCAGGACAACATGAAGAACAGATGCAGTCTCTAATCCCAACCCGCTTCTGTAATGGGTTTCTGCAGCTACTACTGAAGCCTGTCCTCCGAGATAGTCCTCTTATTCCACACAACTTACTTCAGCGTTGCAGAAATTCTCATTTGTATCAGTGAATCCAACAGATAATGTACTATTCAAAACCACTCTAACATACAAAAGAACAATTTCAATCATCTAGAAAACACTCAACTCAATAACTGTACCAAAACTGTCAGAAGTATTCAAGAAATTACTAATTCCTAAAGTATACAGAAAAGGCTGATGAAAAATGTTGTTACAATTCTAAAAAAAATCTGTCTACAGTAAAAATAATGTCTTTAATGGCTAAAATAATTACATGAAAGATTGCCTGGGGACTTTATAATGGAGAGATCATGCTGATACTGAGTGCAATGATAAGCCATCATGCCATTAAAAGTACGACAACCAGATATTATGTACCTCCTGACGTGATTCACTAGGAGACACACAGATTTGCTTATAATACATTCTTACTATAAAAATTAGCTCGAATCTAGTCAGGATTCTAGATCTAACTACCAGTTCACAGAAAATAAGGGATAAATAATGCATATTAAATGATAACCCCAAAATGCAGTTAGGTAAATTCAGATTCTAGGAAACTCTGTGGAAGATATAATCCTCTTTCTTCAACAAATGGCATAGAGGGAAAAGAGAGAGTCTGTTACACAAGAGATTTAAGATTCATGAACCAAGGACAATGCACACACTTTGAATCTTCACTCAAATAGTTTAACCTTAAAATTTAAGTGATCTGAGGAAAACTGAACATGGACTGGATAACAGATAGAAGAAAGGAATTAATATTAATTTGGCTGGATGAAATATTGGCATTACAATGTGTAAAATCCTTATCTGACAGAAAAACATTGAAATATTTATGAATGAAATGATAAAATGACTAGAATTTTAAAACGCTGCAGTTAAAAAAAGTGGGAAGGAATACTGTAAGAATGACAGAATGGTGATAAGTAGAGTTGTGTGTTGGTTACAAAATTTTCTTTCTACTCATGTTTGAAAACTTCTACAATAAAAATTGAAAAGATTTTTTTTTTTTTTTTTTTT
>NW_022900938.1:3380671-3388432 GCF_012274545.1 Fukomys damarensis | reverse complement strand
CTAGATATTTATTATTAAGAAATTATTAAATTGTGAGGAGATAGCATGTTGTTATCTCTTTATGAAAACCCTTTAAATTTTACAAATAAATATTAAAATATTTTTGAAAGAGAATCCTCCAGAGGGATACTTACATTGTAAGCCACAAAGGTCCATCTGGACACTTTTACCGGAACCCACAAAGATGTCCCTTGAAGTGAAGGAAAGTAATTTACTCGCCTTTTTAATATTAAATAATTTGTTTGAATCCTGGTGAAACACTTCCTGACCCTAAGTGGTTTCTAAATCCTGACTACTTTCAGAGACAAATCCAGGAACACGTTCTCTCTCTGCTGACAGCACGTGGCACTCACAACACTTATGAAAGTGCCACAGATGTGCAGACGTCTTTAAGGAATCATCAACAGGTAGAAGTATTTCATTTTCCAAACGGGACATTTCATTAAGTAAAGTAGAACCGTTCTTATTATATTTAACAGCAAAGTTTGCCAGCAGAAGATATGCTGGCAAAGACTCAAGAATAAGCAAAACTGAGAAACTGAAAGGTATCAAGATGAGTAAAGCTCTTATTTTATGTGACTGTCAGGAGACTAAATGTTTAACGCTACACACATTTATGGGCTCATTTATGCAATTTAGCGGTAGAGCATTTGCCCAGCATGTGTAAGCCCTGAGTTCAGTCCCCAGCACTGCAAACAAATGAACACACAGAAGCACCCTCTCTATTTGTTGTGTTATTTTTAGCACAAAAAATTTTAAGAGCATCCTATAACTTGCTTTCCTACTCTTATTATTGCAAACCAAGAGCCTCACTAGCACCATCAAGGGAAATTAATAAAATGTCAGGATTATAGTACTGGCAGTATTACCATTTCAAAGACTTTTATCTGCAAATAATAAATTTACTTAAGAATAAAAATGAAAAGTTCTACTTACTGATTTTTTTGGGGTGGTACTGGGGATCGGACTTAGGACCTTGTGTTTGTGAGGTAGGCACAGTGCCACTGAGCTAAATCCCCGGCCCTGAAAAGTTCTACTTAAAATATGTTATCATCACCAACCTGTTAGGTCAGAAATGATTGCTGGGTTTTCCTCAAAATGTTTTGCTGGGTGTCTTATGAAGTGGTGATTCAAAACAGACAATTTCTTCTTGGGATTTTGAGTTATCTAGAAAGAACATTGACATACTCTGCATCATTTCACCACAGGATGACTGCAAGTCACACCAGCAGGTAGCATCTGTTTCTTTAAAGCAGGCACAGTTCAAAGCCCTAAACCTGTTATTAATTTATTCATCAGCATAAGACCTATAAAAGACAAACTTTTTTTTTTTTTTTTTGGTTTTTTGAGACAGGGTCTCACTATGTAGTTGAGACTAACCTGGAACTCACTATGTAGTCCAGGCTGGTCTCAAACTCACAGCAATCCTACTGCCTCAGCCTCCCGAGTGCTGGGATTACAGGCATGTGCCACCACTCCCGGCTTAAAAGACAAACTTTTTACCTGCATTTTAAAATGAAGAAACTAAAACAGGAAAATTAATGAACTTATCCAAAATTCATGCAACTATTAAGAATCTAGGCAGGGATTCAGGCCCAGGCCATCAATACTTCCCAAGTAAGTTAACAGAGTATTGTAAAGACGTAGAGAATCAGAAAAGAACTCATCTAGTGATTCCAACACACTAGCTTCCACACTCAGAGCAATACCGATGCCAAACAATCGCCGGTCACTAGAGAGAGATACATATTGCCAGCTGTCCTTTCTGGGAAATACCCGCTTCATTACATACTAGTAGTAGGGATTTTTCCCATCTCATGAATTACTGGAAAAATATAGTTTATTAAATTTAGTTTCAATACAATTTTTAAAAGAACATACCTATGTGTTTAAAGTACTTCTGTTCTTCACTGATTAGAATAAGGCTTTTCTTTAATCTACTATACATAAGTTTGTGTACAGTCTCGCTATTTTATAAATGATTCTATTGCTGCATTCTCAGAGACTTAAAACTTTTGTCACAGCTAAATTGCACATTGAAAATGTCAATACCAAAACATGTTTTAACACTCATAGTGTTAATTCTATGAAGTATTTACTTCAATAAATATATTAAGACAAAATCTTACAGCTTATAATTTGGTACAATGAGGAATGATATGGATGTTTATAAGAACGCTAAGTGTCTAGGATCCTAACAGTAGTTATTCAGCTTTCTGAAGAGTAAAGGAAAAAATGTCTATAGTAGGTACAGTAATCTCCTTGGGTCCTGCTAACAGAACAACATGGAAAATCACAAGTGTGAAAAGTTTATATTGTGAAATCTCACAACAGAAAAGGCGCAACTAATAGAAGTACACAATTTAAATCCTGGTGCCTATTCAATGAATGCATATATTTTGATCTTATCAGAAAGGTAAGGACACTTTTAAAAGCATGGCTCAAAAACATCAAGTAAGATAGATTATATTTATAACACTAAGAAAAAATAATATAAAAGAGCTTCAAATAGTAAATATTTCTTTTAAGTAGAAAAAAGTTGGATGCACATCAAACTTTTAAACAGTGAAGGGATAATTGGGAAAAACTTAAAATATCCATTCACTTTAATTACATTTTTTGAATAATTAACAGCATTCAAAATATTATAAAATGTATAGTTTCATCCTCAAACTAATTAAAATTGATAAAAGATATAGGCTTCTTTCATCAAAGAAAAAACACACATTAAAGCTGTCATTGCTATAATAAAAGCTTTCATTGTGTTGCAATAAGTTTTGGTTTAAAAATACATACTTGTTTAGTATCAGCATCAATAAGGTCAAAGAATGCCCGGATCGTGGTCAACTGCAACTGTTTACACCTAAAGAATAAAGTGAGTGTTACGCATGAAACGTTCTTAAAACATGTATTTTTGATCCAAACATGTAAGCTTCTATGTGTAATGAAATATGAGTTTCTTGTAGTTCTATAAACTAAGAACTTATTTAAATGAGAAAACATTCTCATTTAGCATATATCTTAAGGTCAAAACTTAGAAAAGTAAAGGAAGTGAACCTTTCCTGGATGTCACAGTGGACTGTTCTCGCGTCTCCTCACCCACCCTGGCTCCTAGCTATATGCACCGCACCTTCCACTTCACTGGTGTGCACAGTGGCCACAGGAAGGGCACAAGAGACCTAGGTCCAAAATATACAGAGGCAGACATACAGGTCTGCCTTTCTTGATCCATATTTGAACTCTCATTTTAAAAAAGTTTATATTAAGAGTAAATCCAATTCCCGTGCAGTTCTGTACTCCTCCCTAGGACAGTCACTGCTATATTACTAAATCTGCATACGGTCACTGGTTAGGGGCTCAGTACACCTGATTCTGTCTAACTCAGACTCTAAGACTGTGGTATCTGAAGCTACATTCATTTGAGACAGATGTTCCTGGTTCATTGAGAGATGATGTTACAGACTGTCAAAAAAAGTTGGTCAAGAACCAGGCTTAGAGTGCTAAGCCCCTAAGTAAGTCTTTCACACAGGCTTACTTATTCATAGATAAAGCACTAAGAAAGCTAACAAACCAATTAGTGCACTGAGAAAATTAATGGTGAGAAAGCAGGAGCATGAGAAATCACCAAGAAATTACATTGAGGGCGTGGTGGCACACGATATAATCCCAGCCCTTGGGAGGCTGAGGCTGGAGGACTCCCACCAGTTCAAGACCAGCCTAAGCTACATAATGAGAACGTCTCCAAAAAAAAAAGTTACATTAACTTACCACACAATGGAGAGGTGGTCTGTTGAGACCCACGTCTTAGGCACAGCTGAACTCTAAAAGGAAAGGAAAAAAAAAACCTTAATGAAAGCATATTTATTATTCTCTGAAAGGTTTGAAATTCTTTTAAGCTAACATTTATTTTTTTATTTTTTTAGTACCGGGGATTGAACTCAGGTCCTTGCGCTTGCGAAGCAGTGGCCGGAACCACTGAGCTAAATCCGTGGCTAAGCTAACATTTAGAAACGTAACATTGTTTTTACTATGATATTTCTGTGGTTATTTTAAATGATATACTTTACTAAAAGGCAAGCTAGATTTTAAGATATTCCTGCATAAAATATAACTCTCTAAGTATCATCACTGGTTACCCAAGCTTAAACTAACCTTTAAAAATTACTAGAACATGTAGGATTCTGTATTGAAGTTTTTAATTTAACATCTACCTTCTGGTACTTCTAGCTTCCATTGAGACGAATGTTCCTGGTTCTTTTGAGATGGTGTTAGCGACTGTGAAGGGAATGTTGGTCAAACTGAGTCAGGAAACAAGGTCAGAGTGCTAAGACAAAAGTTTACCTTTCTCACATAGATTTCTTTATTTAATAATGAAGAGCTACACCAATAAACTCAATGAAAAAAAAGAATAAAGAGCTATCAGAGCTAAAGGAGTGCTGACAAAGCTAATGTTCAACTTTTGAATTATTTTAATGTAAGGTTGAGTTTAAGATTCTTTAATAAATCATAGTTTAGGTAATAAGTTAAAATACTTCAATAATTTTAGTTTTGACTAAATTGCTTTTTGATATATTCTGAGTTCTGAAGACTTAAGTATGTTTCTGACAACTAAACACTTTAAAATATTTTTTAAAGTTAAAATGTATCTGATTGCTATCCAAGAACTATCTAATAAGATTCTCATTATTAGGATCCAGGCTTTACTTATTTTGCAAATTTCTCTAGATGGTCAGGCTGCATAAGGGCAAAAGTCTCCTAAAAATGCGACTGATGGCAGAAGGCAGGCTCCACAGCAGTGGCACAGCACCCTGTGGGTGCACAGAGCCTCACATCAGTGATGACCTCACCAAACCCACGGAAGGGCTCAGCAAGTGAGCAGAATCTCATTTTTCACGGCAGCTCCTTCTGCACCAAAGACACAATGAGCTGCCATCTCAGAACTGTGAGAAAAGGAGCCTCCCAACACAGATGCAAGAGCATTTACAGAGGCATAACATGCTTCTTTAATAAATAAGCATACATAGCTAAAAAAAAAAGTAAGTATAAGTATGCATGACTTCTAAGATTCGCGGCCATGCTGGTACTTGGTAAATAATGACGAGTTTGGGGTTCCATGTTGGGAAGTAAGAGGAATGTTGGATTTGTTGGATTTATAAGCACTGATATATTTGGGAACTACCACTGACAGCTTGCTGAAAAATTAGACAAGCAGAACTCACTGGGGTTCTAAGATTATATTTGAGGCTGAGGAGATAGCACTGACCACTACCAAGAATGTAAAACTGATGTCCTTTCCAGAGATTAAACAGGAAAGGCAACAAAAGTGGAAAAGGTAGCTTTCATGATGTTGCGATGACAGCTGATAAATGCTACAGAAACCACTGCTCTTTCTGGCACAACCAAGACGACTTCCTCTCGCGGCCTCTCTTGCTGCTTTACCATGCCTCATGCCTTGACCTGGGTGGGAGGATACCCTAGCAGGTTAGCCTCCCTGCTGGTACAGACACTTTCTCTGTCTTACATGATTCTTTCTGGCCCCAATATGTAAATGCCATCTAACTGTTCTTGCTTGAGAAACGTATTCAAATATTATTACTTCTTAATTTTTTAGAAAGTGAACTTCTATGCAGATGTGTGAGATTGTATACTACTGTGTAAATCAGGTGATGCAATAGCCATTTTTGAGAAAAATTCTGTAAGATATTTTTGCCAAAGACAGAAATACAAGCTGCCTTAAAAGCAACACATTTTCAAATGACCAAAGTTACTTAAAAGGTAAGTCTTAGGATGTGGTATGAACACAGGCCAAGTCCAGGAAATACGCTGTGTTGCTATTAATATGACTAAACTGCTTATGTTTACCGAAGAGCTGACATCTAGCCTTTTAAGGATGTAAAGCAAATAACTGCATTCAACACCAAATGACACTGAGTCATATCACCAAAAATGAGGTTTGAGAGACTATTTGGTGAATGGAGAGCAATCCAAGGCAGGGCACAGATCAGATGAACAAAGGAGCATCTGCCAAGAACAACTAGGAAAGAGTGACTCTCCACATCTGTCTCCTCAAAGCAACCAGAACAGGCAGAGCACATTCTATGGATTTTCTCTTTAGAAATGAATTATAATATTTAGATGATGTACACATGGAGTTACGACATTAATATCTTAACACGTCCCCGCTGGCTGGAACCACTGGCGGTGCGTGTGTGACCATCCCATGCGTGACTGCTCCACTTGGACCAACAGTCGTGCATGTACCACTGGTGGTCAAGCTGCCTGGCAGCCACATATGAATTCCAGCCTGTCATGAATGTGTTAACTGCAGACTTCAAGGCTGAATATAGAAGAAAGATGTTCTAAAAGGAAACCTGAGATCACTTTATGCAGGCCATCTTCACCAGCCAAAGACCAAACAGTCAAAGGCCCAGCAGGGAAGGATAATCAGCAAACCAGTCAGAGTTCTATTTATAATACCAAAGCTAATAAGCGCTTTAGTAAAAACAGGTGAATCTTTGTTTGAGGCGGCAGAGAGGAGTACGTGGTACGTCTGACACTCCCCTACTACTGTGCATAATATGACTCTCAGACATGACTAGGTTCCCTTAAACTTCAGTCCACATTTTCTTACAGTTACAGCTCTAATGTAGGCCTAGGCCTTCTTCTGGACACAAGTAAGTCCTACTCACAGGTATACACCCAAGACCCTTTCACTTTCTGTGGACACAAGCGTGCCTGCCCAGTGGACTCCGTTTCATTCATTCATGGTCTCTCCCTGGCACACACCTGCTGCAAGCCTACACCAACTCAGCTGTCATTTCTACATTTCCTTTCTCTTTCATGTTCCACTGTGTCGATTACATCACTATTTCAATAGAATCTTAAGAAAGAAAATTACCACAACAGATAAGGCACTGGTATGATGGCTTAATTTCGGTAGAAAAGTTAGTCCTGAACGAACTTGGTAATCCCGGAATCCTCCAGCTACAGAAACTGTAGTGAAATTTATGTGTCGAGCATTTAGAATCCAATAGTTGTTTACAGTCATGTAAAAATCTGGCAAGAAAAAAAGAAAGGCACTGAAAACAGCAGTCATTCCCTTCAACAATACCTATGAACCAAATTTTAACTGCATTTTTCTTTAAACTACCTGGATATAAATAGTGTTACTTTCCTATTTTGAGAAAAATCAGTATCTTCATATGTATTCCCACTTGCCCAATGAATAAGAGTACAAAAACTAAGTTACTACAGGTATCAATAAAGAAAACCCTCTATCTTACTGGCTATCACATGCCCACATGCAAATAGGATTTGACATTCCATAAGGACTTTTCAAAAGACTCGCAGTATAACAACTCTTCTTTAGAAAGAAAACTAAAATTCTTCTAAGAGTTCACTATGCTACAGAGCTGTGGCACTGGCTTCCTGATACATACATATGTTCGCCCCCTCTACCACAGTAGTGTCCCTACCTACAAGAGTTCAACAACTTCACTATGACTACCACCCTCACATACAGTACCATTTAAAAAGTTCTTATAATCGATCAGGACAGCACCATTGATGTTATTTTCAGGATTATGTTGTTATGGAAAAATCTCAGGGTTAGGAGTCTACACAAAAAGGCAACAAGCAGCTCAAAGGGAAGAATCTGTAGAAAATGACTCACTTTGTCTGTGGGAGTAAGAGCATTTTAGTGTCAATGGTCACCAAATCAAGATCAGGGCAGAGGCGTTTTTTTTTTTTTTTTTTTTTTTC
>NW_022900938.1:3375913-3380517 GCF_012274545.1 Fukomys damarensis | reverse complement strand
TTTTTTTTTTTTTTTTTTGGTACCAGGGATCGAACTAAGAACCTTGTGTTTGCGAGGCAGGCGGCAGAACCACTGAGCTAAATCCCTGGTCCTCATTTCTTTTTCTGATCATCAAAAGTTAACGTATTTTTATCCTGGCATTTGATTCCACTCAAACATTTGGTACAGGAAGCTCTCTACAGCACACATCTCAGTGGTATTTACTTCAACTGTCACCAGGTTAGGCCTGAACACCTGGAGGACCTGGGACTGAGTACCAATGGGGCTAACGTATTCTATGTCTAAATATTTAAAAGTCCAAAGTCCAGTGGACACACTATGAAATTAGTGCGTTCCTATTCCCACCTAGACAAGTAAGCTCGGAGGCCAGGGTCAGATCAAGAATTTCCAGGTACTTCTGACCTGACCCTGGATTGCAGCAGCACAGGAAAGCAGGTGTCTGACCACTGCCGTCTTCCCCGCTTCCCACCCAAAGCTGGTGCTTTATGGCAAGGACCAGTGTGCAAGTGCATGTACTGCCTGCGTGTCCTACTTCAAGCTGAGGACTGTGCCTTTCTGCCCCCAGGAGGACAAAGCCAAGTAAAAGGCTGCAGAGCCCCGGGAGAGGGCAAGGGGCACATAGGAACATGCAGAAGGCCTGGCTCCAGCGCTGCAATCTAAAGTGGAGGCACAGCTAGGGGAGGGTGCTGAGCCCACACACCTCTTCCTGCTGAGGAAGGGCGAGGTCTGAGGCAGCGACACTTTACTCCCAGTATACACAGAGAATCCACTTCTGAAATCACATGATCTGTCTCTTGGAAACTGAAAACGCACAACACTTGGAATTAATTGTTTAAATTCTACTTCTGTCTTAAAGCAGTTAAAAACTGCAGACTAGAAAGCAGAGAGGCTTACTAATTACAAGGCCTCAAGAATCACTCTCAACCTGAGCCTCCTGAAAAGAGAGCACTGCCATCCTTCAGAACTCCCCAGCAGCTCTGCTGAGCTCACACCTAGACAGTATTTCTGAGTCTCGAGCCATCCTAGTCTACCCTAACCAGCACATCTACACACACCATCACACGATGACATCACACTACCACACACGTGGTGACACAAAGGTCCTCAACTCTGGTAACAACGAATAAGATTACTTGGCCTTTAATTTTTCTTCTTCTTTTTCATTTTTTAATTTTGTGAGCTAGGGTCTTGTCACGTACGCCAGGCTTGCCTCAAAATCACAGTGATCCTCCTGCTTCTGCTTCCTGAGTCCTGGGATTATAGGCATGTGCCACCATGGCCAGCCCCTTTGATAGTCTTTTAAACTATTGTCATTTATGACTTACAAGCAGTAAAAAAGATTTAAATAAGTGTAATAGCAAAATTAAAATTTTTGTTATTAAATATTCCTTTAGCTAAAGTTTTTTAAAAAGTCAAACTTTCCAATAAATACAAACCAAATACTTCCAGCAAATAATTATTCTTGTCGATGCTATAATGTTAAAATGGTAACTTTAGAAAATTAATTGGTTGGGGTCACTATGGTATATTTATTACTTAACTATGAGCAAAATTTTCTAAAATTACTGCAATGCAAATATTATTTATTTATTTATTTAGAATTTTTTTTTTTTTTGAGACAGGGTCTCACGATGTATGAGACTGACCTGCCTCAGCCTCCCGGGTGCTGGGATTATAGGCGTGTATCACCATGCCCAGCCCATGATGCAAATTTTAATAGGTAAGAAGCTACACAGAGCTTGGCGTGGTGGTATATTCCTATAATACCAGCATGTGGAGGCTAAGGCAGGAGATGATTGCAAGTTCAAGGCCAGCCTGGACTATACAGTGAGAGATCCTGTCTCAAAAACCCCCCAAAAGAGAGCGAGACAGAGAGCTACAAAGATTTACTGACAAGGAAAAGAATTCTTTTTTTTTTTTTTTTTTTTTTTATGGTGGAGTCTCACTATATTTTCAATTTTATTATACTATATTTTTTATAAATTGCAACAGAAAATAAAAAGATATAGATATACCCATAAGGCTAATTTAAATTTCTTAACAAACATATATAAAATATACAAATGTATATAGAGTAATCTTATAAACAAACATATGTAAAAAGTTCCCCATGAAAAAATCTCTCAAACAAGTTCAGTGGTTTTAAAAAACAAATTAAGAAAAGGGAATTGGCTTCTTTAAAATATTGACAACTAGTGACACATAAAAGCATGAAAAGAATGATCATTTTAATAGAGCCAGACAAATCATTAGAAAAAACCCACCACTACTGTAAGGAAAAGAATTCTTTCTAAAGATTTCCTTCTTCTCCTATAATTTTCCTATGAACAGTAAAGATAAAGGTATAACAAAAAGTTGAGCTCATAGACATTTAATTCTTATTTTGTGACATTATCTGTCTTTGACAGTATCACAGATTCCTACCATTCGAAGCAAACCTGCTGCACCCTAACTAACATCATCCAGTCTTACATCCTGTCATAGTTAAGAGGCCGTATGTATATACTGTGCACAGCTAAGAGCACTGGCCAGCTGCAAGTGTGCCAAGGTTGAACACTGGTCGTACTACTTTCTGGCCATAGGACTTGGAGCAAGAACTTTATTAAAATGGACAGAGGGACACACCTATAATCACAGCTACTCAGAAGCTGAGATGAGAGGGGCACAGGTTTGAGGCCAACTTGTTTTGGCATCTTAGTGAGGACCTATCTTAAAAAAGAAAACCTTTATTGTGACCTCCCCCGCACCAATGGTACCTACCTCAGAAGACGTGCAGGATGGACAAAGGCTGGTAATACATCAGGTAAAGTCTTTAACGCAATACCCAAAATAGAGCTCAGTAAGGATCAACTCTAGCAGTACCTATTTATTTAAAAACAAAGCATTGCTACTATTTTAATGAAATATAAGCAAATCTTCAATAGGGTACTGAATAGTTACCAAAGCACAGACGTGCACATACATCTCAAGAGAGAAAGAATCATCCTACAGAATAACCAAACTGAAGTCCTGGCACCTATGTCAACCTTGCTCAGACACATGGAAAGAGAAAACTGACAGTATTTTCATTTATGAGCCTAAGTGGGAAGACTTGAGAGACGGCCATAACTGGAGGTGCTGAGGTGCAACTGAGCGGCTTCACACGCAGATAAATCTGGCGCACTCTCGAAGGAAGGAGCTGCGGGACTGGCAACATGGACGCCAGCCAGTGCTTGGGGAGACTGCTCACCTGTAATGAAACGGTCCAGCGGCATCACGGGAGCAACATGGGGCGTGGCTTGTGTGATGAGGAGGTTTATCAGCTCTTGTTTAAAGTTTTTCAGCGTAAGTAATGCCCTTGCGACCAGGCCACCCATAGAATGGCCAATTATTGCCACACTTTTGGGAGCAAATTCTTGACCCTATTGAAAAAATCACCACAGCACAATTAAGGCTTAGTATCATAATAAAAATACTAAATATTTCCCTTTGCAAATGAGGAATTTAATAGAAAAATTTAAACTATTCCCATAACCTTTCATCATAAGATACAGAAGCACAGTTAGTTTTAACTGACAAACTGAAACTTGGCTCACCACACTATTTTGCATTCTGCCATTTTAAAGAGCTTGGCTTTCTGAACAAAATCCAACTACTTGTTTAGCAAATCATGTTTGTACCATTTGTCAAGCCGCATGCAACCTGAGGTATAGTTCTATACCAGAATTTAGATTTTCCAAGATAGTAGAATCAGATCATTGGTAGAAAACTGAAAGTATCATATAAGATGCCAAGAAATTATAGTTGCCATAGCAATATACTATCTTGTCATGTTGGGATCTCCTACAGCACTGAGTAATTTCTCTATTCCTGAATTTGGGTTTAAAAATAAACCAGCATTTCAAACACTTATTTACTGACTATAAAAAATTTTAAATCAGTATTGCTTTTCAAAAAGTCTTTTGTTTCCCTCGCTGTCCTCAGTCCCACCAGCAGGCTTCAGCCTGTCACCCCACACGGACCCCCTTTGGCCTTCTCTCTGTCCCTTGTACAGAAAGGGATGAGCACAGCAGGGCCAGGCCCGCTGCCCTGTGAGGCAGGTGGCTCCTGCCATCCCTAAGTGGCCAGCACGTGGCCTCTGTCTGCGCAGGCAGCTGGTGACTCAGGAGAGCCTCACTGTGCCCAGGCAAAGGCAGCGGTGAAATCAGCCACCAGTGAAACCCCAGTCTCTAGTGCACCTCGCTGGCAGGCAGCATGTCCCGGAGGTCACAATGGGCTGGTGCAGGAATGAAACGTGAAGTGCCATCGCTCTGTGGGAACTTATGCAAGTTTACACCTGGCTGCCTCTAGATTTCGCCCCATGCACCATTTCCCTTTGCCGGTTTTGCTTTGTACTCTTTTGTCACAATAAATCATAACCCTAAACCTGCTCAGGATTCCTATACAGCTGGTCTGAGCAAAAGCCAAATGTTACATCCGTGTGTGAAACCTATCCTCCTCTGCCTTCTCAAATACAAGATGGCAACAATGCTTCCAATTTCTTGCATTAGTGTCTTTCCTTCTACACTGGATCATTCTCAAAATAAAAGCAGCTTTTTTTTTTTTTTTTTTTTTTTTTTTTTTTT
>NW_022900938.1:3361517-3375738 GCF_012274545.1 Fukomys damarensis | reverse complement strand
TTTTTTTTTTTTTTTTTTTTTTGGTACCAGGGATCCATCTCAGGACTATCCGCTTGCAAGGCAGGCGGTGGCACCACTGAGCTAAATCCCCAGCCCTTTGTTTGGGTTTTTTCAGATTGGTCTAAGTATTTCAGGCTGGCCTCCTGGCTCTGCCTCTGGAAAGCTGACTACAGACATGCACCACCACAACCAGCTTAAAGCAACTGTTTTTTAACTCTCACTTTCCCCTTAGTGATCACTTTTCTCTACATATTTCCACAGCAAAATTCTTCAGAAGTCATGATGTATACAGTACTTGTCCCTTTGTCTCAGCTTCTATATACCCTTTAGCCCATTCTCACCAGGTGCTCACCCCAAGGCTCCAGCTGACTCCAGGAACCTCCAACAGTTAACCCTTACCCTGCCTGGCCTAGCAGCCGCATTGGGCAGAGCAGCTCCCTCCCTCCTAAGAAGCCTTGCTCTGCATTGCCTGGCAGCAGGTTCCTGCTCCTCCTCTGCCCTCGCTGGGAGCTCCTCTCCACCTCTGCTGCTGGGCTCTTCCCGTCCCCTCAGCTCCTATGGTGGAGAGGCCAGGCCACACCCTTGGTCTCCTCTTGCCACACTCACTGTTCATCCCCGTCAGCCTCGAGGCTGTGAGTCCACCCACACACCGCCCTCTTCTCCTGAACCTCAGCCTCCTGCTCTGAATACACAAAGCTGTACTAGGAAGGACTAACTGCACCTCAAGCTGAGCTGTTAAACTCTTGGCTCTCCCAGTCCTGCAGTCTCTCTCCCTTCACTTAATAGCAATTCAGGCTCTTTTGTTGTTCAGCCAAAAACTCTGGGGTCATCTGTCACTCTTTTCCTCTACTCTGATCTACCAGCAAATCTTGTTGCTTCATTCTTTAACATTTAACCAATCCGGCCATTTCACACAACCTCAGCTTCTACCAACTTGATTTACAGCACCACTGTTTCCCTCCGAATTACCTCCTAGCTGTTCTCTCTTTTTGCAATACTGTTAAGAGTGTGCCACTCCTCTATGCTAAAGCCTCTAGGGTGTTCTGTATCACTCCAAGTAACAGGCACAAGTCCTTACAATTGCTTTTATGTTTCTACAATCTGCCCCTCTCCCCTCCAGTGTCTACCAACTCTTACCACCCACTCCAGTGAGTCTAGCCTTGTGTGCTTGTCCATATATCGGTTTCCTACGTGCAGGCTTCTTCTTAGATTTAAATGGTCCACTCCTTACGCCCTTGGTGTGTATTAAATCATCCACTCCTCCAAAGGGGTCTTACCCAGGTGTCCTCATTTATAACTGTGCTCCTCTGTCTTTGACTACTATATTTCCCTTTGCTGCCTTGTTTTTCCTCAGTGGTATTTTAACGATATGAGGTTATATGAATTTTTGTTATTTACTATGCTTATTATCTACAAACCAAGTTCTACAAGGCCTGGATTTCAGGTCACTCACTGGTATACTAAAGTAGACTCATGTAATAGACAAGGTCTCCAGGAATGTCCTCCCTCTCCCCACACCAGGGGATTCAGCTGTCCTGTCTCTAACACCTGCCGTACTTACTTATTGGAAGAATCTTGCTTTCTAAAAACTCAGTTTAAAAAACGTTTACTAGTTTTAATACACAGTCATTAGAAAACATAAAAAAAAGGGAAGAGAAAAAACTACCTGCTATATAACATTAAAGATTTATTGTGAATGACACTTATGGAAAATAAATCTCACCATGTGATCACATCTTATTTATCTTATCCAATAAATATCTTTTCAATTATCTGAAAGATCCTGTTTAATATGGCTAGTTTCCTCCTGTAACACTTGCAATTACTCAGGCTGAGGGAGTTTTCTTCCAGCACTACTTGGCTCCGTTGGTTTTTATTGTGTTAAATCATGAATGAATCTGAAAACAGTCAGGTGGTTTTCCATATCTATGGAGATGATACACTGATGAATGATACTGATTTGACATTTTAATACCGAATACCATGTTAGTTGTAGTGTTCTGCAAATCCAAATAAGGTTAAGTTGGTTAATAATGTCCAAATCTTCTACGTCTTATGGACCTCCTACCTGCTCAAGTCTCTAACTGCAGAATTACCCATTTCCTTCAGTTCTGTTAGTTTTTGCTTTATGCACTTGGAAGTTCTAATTAGATGCACACTTGGGATTGTTTGGTTTTGTTTTTGTTTTTAGGAAATATCCCTCTTTATTCCTGATAATATATTTTGCCCTGAGATCTCTTTAATTAACATTAATTTAGCCATACCAGTTTTTTTATGATCTGTTTTGGCTTTTTTTCCTATTCGTTACTTTTCAAACCATCAGGATGTACACATTTAAAGTGGCCTTTCTAGACCCTAGAAGACAATTTTAGCATACAGTTGAGTATGTAATGCTTTTTATAACCAGTCCAACAAAATTTGCTCTTTAGCTGGGATGTAAGTAATGTCACTATTTTATATGTTTAACTCAAGCATTTTTCCATTTGTTTTCTGTTTGTTCCACCTTCTGTTTGATCTTTCCTCTCTTTGGATTGTGTGTGTTTAAAAATTGTAGTAAGAACACTTAATATGAAATCTACTGTCCTAACAAACTACTGTTTCACAGAAACCTGCAGAACTTGTATCTTACACAACTGAAACTTTATAATCACAAATGTGCTACTCTTTTCCCCTATGCCAGGCCCTAGCAAACATCTATGCCCTTGTTTCTGTAGGTGTACTCTGAATGACTCAGCTAAGTGGAGTAATTAATGCAGCCTTTCTCCAAACTAGCGTATTTCACTTAGCAGAATGTCCCCGAGACTCAGCCATGTTGTAGGATTCCTTCTTTTTGAAGGCTGGGTAACATTCCATGAATTCTCTTATCACATTTTCTCTGTCCAGTCATCCATCAGGGGACATTTATGGTGCTGTACATTTTGGTTGCTGTAAATGGTGCTATAATAACTGTTCAATGTAATGTGTATTATGCACACCGAAAAATTATTCTTTCCCCTTGTACAGTGGGCCTGAGTTATGAACTTGATCAGTTCCCGAGGGCTAGTTTTAACTCAAGTTGTAAGTCAGTACAGCTGAGATCTGGACGTTCACCTGGATACACGCTATAGAAAACAAGAGGTGGATGACTCCTCCATTAACCTAATTAACTCAAGTTGTTCGTATGTCAGGCAATCATAACTTGAGGGTCCACTGTAGTTAAAAAATATTCTAGAAGTAACACTTTGAGATTTTGAATATCCCATTTCTCCTCAAACTTCCACCCCCTAATCTTAGCACTCATTGGTGGATCTTGTCTATAGCAGTTACTGTGCTGTCCTCCTAAGTTTCTATTTCGTCTTTCCTTCTTCTGGTGACATAACTACAAGCTGTGTCACTGATATCTATGGTGGCTTTACCTTTCCGTCATTTCTGAGGAAAATTTTGTTAGTTTTGAATTTTAAGTTGAAAACACCCCCTACCCACACATGCACGCAGCCCTTCACCAAGACCTGGAAGAGGTTATTCTGTCGTTTTTGGCCTTCTTTATATCTGATGAGAAATCAGTGGTTTCTATTCCTTTTCCCTGTAAGTTATCGATTTTTTCTCTACTGCTTTTAATATTTTCTCTTTACTTTAGGTTTCAGTAACTTCACTGTGGTATCCCAAGGTCTGATTTTCTTGTGTTTGTAATGGATGGCATTCAGTGAGACTTCCTGGATCGGTGGGTTGCCAATCCAGGAGCCGTTAGTTCTATGAATATTTTTCCTCCCCTATTTCTCTCTCCTCTTCCTCAGGTGTTTGAATTATTTATGTGTTAGATTGTTTAATACTGTCTCACAGGTTCCTGAGTCTGTCCTGTATCATCTGTGCTTCAGTTTAGTTAGCATTTATTGTTGTGGGTAAAAATCCAGTCATCTTTTCTTCAGTAATGTTCAATCTCATTTACATCTACCTAGGGCACTTTTCATTTTTGATATGCACTGTTTCCATCCTCTTTGCTTGTAGTTTCCATGTCTCTATTGAGATTCCCCATCTACCCCCTTGTTATGTGCATATTCTTTTTTGTTTTTTGTTTGTTTGTTTGTTTGCTTTTTGAGACAGGGTCTCACTATGTAGTTCAGATTGCTCTGGAACTCACTGTGTAGCCCAGGCTGGTCTTGAACTCATAGCGATCCTCCTGCCTCAGCCTCCCAAGTGCTGGGATTACAGGCATACACCACTGCGCCTGGCCTTAACTGGTATTTTTGAGTCATATGTTCAAGCACTATTAAGGTGGATACTAGAGTAGCTATTACTAGGGTAGCCCTATTCTACATTGTGTCATTTATGGTGTCTCAACTGTGTTCTGGTAGGCCCTTTCTCTTCAATTAGAATGCTTGTAGCTCTGAAATGTCAATTTGGCTTACAATTCCCCAGTAGCTGTCTTCTCCTGGTCTTGCACAGTGGCATGCCAAGGGTGGAAATGGTCCACTTCATTAAATAGTTTTGCTTTATCCTCAGTGTTGTTTGGAATTGCCAGCATAGAATGATTCTGATACTGGTCTTTTAAATTATTTAAAAGGGGCTGGGGATTTAGCTCAGTGGTTAGGTGGCCTGCCTTGCAAGCGCAAGGACCCGAGTTCAATCCCCGGTACCAGATAAATAAATTAAAAAAAAATAAACAAACAAACAAATAAATAATTTAAAAGATACACATTTCTTCTTCCCTCCTGCCTCCCTCCCTTCTTTTCTTTTAAGAAAGATCCGCTATGTAGCTCAGGCTGACCTTGAACTCACAATCCCCGTCCCAGCCTCTTGAGTACTGGGATTAGAGCCGTGTATCACCGTGCTCAAGTGCTTCATTTCTTCTTCTATCCTGCCCCATGCAGCCACCTCAGCAGTCCCAAATCCCAATTCTCTGCCTTCTTCAGCTCAGTGATGTCAATGTACTCTGCCTGATTGCCACCTAGTTACCCCCAGCCTGGAAAATGCTTCCAGGCAGACAGCCAGGACAATTGTGAAGCTCACTGCTTTCAGGGATGACAGTCCTCTGCTACATGTTGCCTGACACCTGGGAACAAGCACTTCTTGTTCACTGCTTCCCTATGTGGCAGTCTACTCTAGTGCCAGTACTGCAGCATGAATGGCTAGAGGCAGGCATCTTTACCGAGGGTTTTAGGAAATGTATCACACTTTATGTATAAAGTTAAAAATTTTTTTTCCCTGAATCTGTAAGAATGGTTTCTTATAAAAACAATTTAATTTTGAAAACTCCATGGAGGTCAAGACAATAGACTTTAAAGAAGCCAAACTGTGCCCCCTTTGTTCTTCTTTTCATATTAACAAATGCATTATTTAAAATGTAGTGAGTTTCTTAATAAAAACATGCTCCTAGGTTGTGCCATGTTGACCTCTTACATTGTAAAGTTTGAGAATGGCCTTGATGCACTCGTGCACAAACTTGGTCTGCTTTTGAAGGCTTCCGCCGTACAGCGCCACCAGCTCTTCATTGAAGTTCACACTGAAGAAGTCAAAGTGGTACTTGAAGTCAATGTCTTCTGCTTTCCTGAGGGCAATGGAGCCAACAGAACGAACTACAGGGCAAGAAGTGCACAGCAGACAAAATATTCTGAGGCTGCATCCACTCTTGCTTCAAAAACTCTTAAAAAAATAAACTTCATCATGAAAATAAACTTATCTGAGGACAACATTCATTGATAGTACCAATTTAGAAGAACACACTAACCTAGTGGCTATGTGTCTTAAACATACTTAAATGTGCCCTAAACTTATTAAATAAGTAAATAAAAAGTGAACAGGCCACTCATTCTCTACTTACTCACTGAGGATTTTAAGAAGATTCCCACAGGAAATGTCTGCTCACACTTTGTTTCGAGAGATTACATAATTTCTTACTCAAAGCATTCCAAGTTTCCCATCTCACTTAGATAGAAACTCAGTCTTTCCCCAAGATGATGTGAGAGCCCACGGCTGCTTTCATCTTCTCCTCTCACTGTTTCCTAGACACAGTGGCCCTGCAGGCATGAAGCACACTCCTGCCTCAGGGCCTCCCTGCAAACAGTGGGATGTAATTGCTTGCTGCATTTAAGCGCCTGCTCAAATTCTAATGGTGGTCTGCCTCTCCTGACCACCTCATCTACACTAGGCATCTCCTCACCTTGTTTATCCTCTAACTTTTCTTCTAGCTGTAACGTTACTGACATGTTTGTCGGGTGGCCATCTTCCCAATAAGAGTAACGCTCGATGAGAAAGGGACTTTATGTGTCTCAGGCTGTGCTGAATCCCTGGTACAGTGCAGGTCCCTATAGCACGCATGCCCCAGTAGGCACACAGTGTGCTCTCGGTTGATGCATGAGACAAGTCGTCCCAGCATGGCCAATATTCAGGTTTAACTGCAGTTTGGCACTTTGTGATGAGTAAGAGGGTTTTGGGTTGCAGCTTGGGCACTACATCTCTGAAAGGTTCGCCATCACTGTCCTAGTTCCTACAGTACTACCTGGATCAAGACAGGTAACCATAAACATCTGCTAGGGGGGTAAACACATCAGCAATTATAGTACATGCTGGGACAGTTCTAGTCTCTTAACATAACAATTCTAGTCATTTAGTGACCAAGAAAACAAATTTTAGTTGAAAGTAAAATTACTTGCAGTCACATACTTTGCTGTTATGCCAAAAACTATTGCTGTTCTTCGCTAAGCCAACAATGAATTTGGAATCTGTGCATACAACTTTCCTACCTTCATAGTTCTGTGGTCCCTCTGTACCTCTAGATCTACTTAAAAAGCTCCAAAAGTCTTTTCTTTCCTTTCTTGTTCAGCATATATAAGCCTCTACTTTATCTCCAATCAACATTCCAGGTTCCATTCTCTGCACACTCCATTCTAGCAAATCTCTTTCTTCTGTTGATTCCCAAATACCTATATAATCTATTTATCCTGCCCCATTCCATCTTTCCCTTTTTCTCCTTCCCACTCTGCAGCTTGTCTTTTCCTTGTACTTCTCAAATGTACTTTCTCGCAGGGAAAGTGTCATGTATCTCAGTCTTCAGTAAGCCTGACACAGTCTTGTATTTAACGTAAGAGTAGGTATTTCATGCACTTCATTTGCTTCACCAAGCATGCACAGGATTTGACTTCCTTAACTGAATTTCAGAGCTTTCAAATTTACTCCCAGTACCTACCTTGCTTGTAACTCCCAGCATTACCAGGAAGAAAGAGAACTGGAATTCCTGTCAATAGGAGAATTTTGTGTTCTTCAGCATAGGATCCTTCTCCATAAAGATATAACTCATATGCTGGGTAGCGTTTTGCCAATTTCTTTGGCAGTTCTATTTTCTATAGCAAAAATAAAGTAAGGTTCACTTTCATCAGTTTTAATAATACAATTCAGCCACAGTGCAATACAAAAATGTTGCTAATGATAAAACCACTTAATGAACAGTTTATTCATATAGAGAATTATTCTTGAACTATGCAAATTTTCAACCAGGCAGTCTGCAGGAAAGCATAAAATAGGATTACCTAAAATTCTAAGAAACAAAAATTAGTCAAACTAGTCCCTGACCGTGGCAGAAAAGCACTGGTTATATGTCAGCAAAACACATGTGAAAATAATTAGAAATACACTTACATTGGAATCAGTATCAATTATACTTAAACATGAGAAAAGTTTTTCATTTGCAAATCAATTATCTTTTGCCATTTTAGGGTGTTTTCCAATATCTCTCCTTTTATTCAGACCCAATTATATATTCCAGCTGGTACATCTTTAAAGGAAAGCGTTTGTTTGACAATGCAGCCTTCTGACCTCTCGACTTAATATGCTTTGATTTAAATGTGCTAAATGAATTCATCTGGCCTTCAGAACTATGCCTTGATGAAGACATGTATACTCTTCCCACTGTGAATGTTCCAATGCACTGCATATTTCAATTCTTATGGACCAGGCACCTGGCTTGTAGCAATCCTTAAACTACTCTGCAGTTCCTGTTATTGTACCTTTACAAAAAGAGCCAGTTAGTCACATAAATGTTTCCCATATAATATAAATTAGGTCTTAATGTCATCTCCAAAGGGTAGAAATTTATAAGAAGGGGTAAAGTAAGAACTCTTTCAGTTCATTTTTTAAAAAAAGATAGAAACAACTGAAAATAAAACAATTACACTGGACAACAGAATTAAGTAAATATCAACAGATTAACGATCTAGTTTATGCAGTATGTGCTTGATTAAAAAAATCCCTGGCCCTTGATGAAAAATTTTAACTATTAGATCTTTTTAAAAATTGTAAATGTTTTTTTTTTTATTTTTTTTTCTCACTGAGTTTATTGGTACATTTTAGGTATACAGTATAGTTATATTCATCATTGGGATCTTGTACTGTTACATGACAGGTCTTGGTTCTCATTTTTTCCCCTTACACCTCCCCTCCCATCACCCCCTCCTCTCCTCCCCATTTACAAATACATTATTTCCATTTTTTTCATCTTCTCATATTTTTTTTCTTTTCCCTTATTACCTTTCCCCTACCCTTCCCACTTCCCCTACACCTATAGCCCTTTTCTTCCTATTTCACATTGTCAGTTATAAATGTTGTTAATGACTACTGAAAAACCTCATTGTTCAGAAAAGCAATTATGATCACCCATGTACATTACTGAATATTCCCCTAAGGAAGCCACCACAAACCATCTGTGCCAATGATACCATGGCCACATCTACGGAGACAGTATGGACTGCTGAGGACTGGTATTTCAGTCACAGCATAGGGCCTCATGTGGTCCTGGACAGTTCATAATGAAGCCCCACAAGACTGTAAACATTTAATATTATTGTATTATTTTTAGAGGTATTTATCTTGACTTCAGTGGTGCAGTGCTCACGCATGGATGGTGCAAGGGACAACAGAATGCTGTGTAGAAAAGGGCACAATGCTAACTGTGGCTCCAGCACCTGCCACAGTCCAGTGGAACAGAAACCCATCTATCAGATACAACAGGTACTTGTGTGACTTGGCTGGTAAAACATGGCAACTACCAAAAATAGTGTTTCAACCTCCCCATGCACATGTTGGTACAACTGCAACTCCATCTTTAGCCGACATAAATACCCTCCCTGTGAAGTTTCAAATGCATTGTAGAGAGTTGCCATCAGCTATTCAAGAAAAATTTGATCACATCTCTTTACTAGATTTCTATAAGACCAGTCTTCCCAGAGGAAAATATCCCTTGCCACACACAATCACCCTTACTTACATCATCACTGTTTGACAGTGTTTGTTTGTTTGTTTTTGTTTTTTGGTACTGGGGATCAAACTCCGGCCCTTGCACATGGCGGAGCCACTGAGCCAAATCCCCAGCTAGAGTGTACATTTGTGAATATATTTTCAGGAACGAAGCATGGAGAGTAAAATCTGACCAAAAATTTCTGATAAGCACCTTGTGAACTAAGAACTCTAAGCATTTTCATCAAACCAGATACTTTCACAAAAACAAGGTCAAACACCACATTCATCAGCTTCCCTACCTTGGGACACAATACCCGACACCCACAACTTAAAAGAAGAGTTTAACCCAGCTCATGTTTTAAGGGATTCATTCAGCGAACGGGTGGCTGGCTCTCGGGCAGAAACATCAAGGTGGAAGGACACGGTAGAGCAAAGCTGCTTCACTTATGGTAGCTGGGAAGCAGAGCAGAACAGTGCCAGGGAGGACAGGGCCAGGGACCACAGACAGACCCCAAAGTCACATCTCCATGAACCCCCCGACACACCCAGAAGAGTGTTCCACCAACCCCACCCGCACCCTGCCTCGGATCCCAAAGCTGATCAAGTTGATGCTCCACCCTAACCACCGCAAACATCCCGCAAATTTCATGATTCTGTTGCTCTCTCATTTTTAAATGTTACAATAAAAATACAGAAATAAAGTGAAGTTTTGCAGTTTATATATGTTAACTATAATGTATTTGTTATGGCTTCAGCTTAAAACGTCTGGTCTCATGGATCCAGAGTGGAGCTTCTGGATGGTGATGGGATCGTGGGATCATTAGACTCTCAGAGGACTCGTCCAATTAGGACTTCCCAGGTGGTGTGCCGGTGGTTGCTGAGGACATGACCTTCAGGGTGTACACATGTCCCCAGCTCCTCCTTTCCTCTGTTTTCAGGTTGCCATGGTTGAGCAGGACTCTACAGTAGGGGAACTCCAACATAAACTGGCTATCTTACATAGGTTATTTAGAGAGCAAGCCCTCACCCAAAATGACTTTAAGCTCAATTACCTTTACACCTAAGTACTATTTCTATGACCTTGTTCCTGCTGTCCTTTTCTGACTCATCTCTAGCCCTTTCAAAAGACAGAAAAAATCTAGAAATTCCCAGGAGCTAAAAAAAATGATTTTAAACACTAAAATTTTTATACCTTTAAAAAAATGGTGACAGTTTATTTGAAAAAATAAAAGTGAAGAGTGAGGGAGAAATTGGCTCTGCACAGTTAAACTTGGGCTGAGTAAAAGAGGAAAGAGCTGCTGGGAGCTCTTCGTTGTAGATCACCATGGCCAGGCCTGACTCACCTCCTCCTGAGGAGGACTCTCTTCCTTCCCACCCACTGGGCAGAGAAACATCAAGCACTGTCTCCTAATCAGGCATCCCCTTTTGGTTTCCTTACCTACATTATAAATAGAGAATGCAAGCCAAGCCTTTTCTCCCATCAGGAGTTTCCACTTGGCTTCAGCTATGTAAACTATACTGACCTCTTTGTCTTCTCTGTCTTATTCTTTAAATTTCCTAATCTCTCACCATCATTTCTCACTCGTGAACTCTTCAGTAAGCTTGGGCTGAGGAAAAGAGGAAAAAGCAAGATAAAAGTACATCCCAGAGGATGCAGGGCAGACTTCTGTGGGGAAAGCCACAACAGCAAGCTCTATGTGACATGTGTTTCCTTCTGATACAGGGAACAGATGGAACTCCCAACATACTAGATGTCAGATACGCCAAGTTCATGCTCCCCGAAGTCAAAGAATGAATTCTAAGGAACAACAGAGGTTACAAGTAGGAAAATTTATTGGGGAATAGGAATGGGGAAGAAGAACAGCTCCTGAGAGATAGGAGGGGTCCCGAATGGGTTGCCTTACAACTTTTAACTGTGAATTCAAACTGCGAAAAGTTCAATTTCCACAATTAACAAAAAAAGGAAAAAAATTTTTGACCTACACAAATGCAGTTTCACACATTTCCCCTAAAACAGTCCTAGGTACTCCAGTCTCCCCTAAACATAATCTCGCTACAATCCAAAGTCCAGCTTCTCTCAAGAGAAACCTTAATGAAACACACTCCTGTGTTTTCTTGCTGTATGTGTACATATTAAAGGCTTGAGAGAGATACTTTAAAATCTATTTTTATCTTTCTAATAACTTACACATGCTGTTTTAAAATTTATTCTTATATATTTTAAAATTCAAGATTCAAAAGAAAGGATCTTTCCTACTCCTGGTCTTTTAGCCACTTACTTCCCCTGCCTGAGAAGGCAGCCATGACCAGATTGAGTGCTTCCAGAAATATTTTACATTCATACAAGCAAGTATGTTTATAGCGCTTGTCTCTCTTTTTACATTAATGATACGCTTGTCTCTCTTTTTACATTAATGATAATATATTATAAATTCTATTCACCCACAATGTGTCCTGGTGCCTTTTTACCTTTCTGTATGCTATGTATGGCTGCAGTTTTGTTTCTACACTTTATGAACTATGTATACATTTTGCATAGCCAAGTTCACTATCTCTTCTGCATAGCCTCTGAATATATGAGACAAACTTGGATATTATCTCCTCTGTAAAGAGCCTCACACACTTGCTCATAGTAAAATCATAATATGTACCACAACATACTGTGACTATATACAACATTCCTGTCTCCCTGGTTGTATTACAAATTTGAGGCACATCAGAGTTTGAACCCTGGTACCAAAAAAAATAAATAAATAAAAGACCTCTGTCTTTGGTCTCTCTAGAGGGAGACTGGAGACTCCGGAGAGCACAACTTCGAGGCACAAAGACTAATTTAACACTAATTCTCTCTCATACTAAATATCAAGTAAATATGGCACAGAGCAGTCATTCAATAAATGACTTGCTAAATAAACATCACCCTTACCAATAAAACATGGTTCCTATTCTCAATACCAACATTTTCTTTCCAAGAGCATTACTCATTCACTCATATGAAGAGAGCCAAATTAATGAGAGAAAACAGCTCAGGTGTTTCTTCTCAAACTTGACAATTTTCCTGAAACAGAGTGCTACCAAGTAAATATTCTGCCTTGTGCTGTAACAAGACAGGAAGCTTCAAAGGGTAATGTGTCTCTTGCCAGGCAGACTTAACATACATTCATGAAATGTTCACTTAACTCCGGACAGGTCAGTCAAGGAAAGTCACAGGTAGCGGAGAATGAATTTCAAATTCAAAACTTCTTTTTTTTTTTGCATAGAGTTTCAAATTCCCATGTAAACTTTAAAAAATGGGGACTAAACTACAGTGTGTTTGAACTACTTTTCCATTTCTTGGCCCGGCTAGCTAAGTGATGCAAATAAAGCGGCACAGAGAGGAAAGCACCAAGAGAGAAAGAAGACCGCCCAATGACCAAGGCTGCATAGCAACCTGAGAATTCCGGGGAAGCTGGGTGAAATGTCATTACATTAAAGAAGCAATGTACATAACATCTTTAGAACATCTTTATTCATATAAAAATGAACTCATTTATCTAAAATTCTCGGCAGCTATTCAAAATGACCCACTTCTACAAGCAGGTTTTCACTGTATTTGCAAAAATGACACAACCTGTTGTGCAAAAGGTCTCAGAGTCGAATACGAACACTACAGTGAACACATCATTTTACATCATAAAAATAAAATCTGCTCAAAATGTGTATCAGAAACTTCTGCCACAGTAATTATTACTGTACTAACAAATTTAACAGAAATATAAAACCCCGAGAAAGCAATCTGAACCAAAATAACTAATACACATTACTCAACAACAAACAAGCCAAATAGCTCTTTTGAATTAGCTACATTACTTTTGTCTTTCTAGTCGTTTTATGAGGCAGGAAATTCATCTGTGAGGCCCATATGTTTTGTGGCCAACACTGAGAAAAACAATTTCTACAACTGCAAATATTATAACAGCCTCAGTAATTGCGTGTAGTCTAAAAATAAACGGGAATTAGCACTGCATTGTTTCAAAATGCTGTTAACCCAAGTCTTCACTGCAGTACCAAACGAGTGACCCTACTGCAATCTACTGGGAGTTTCCTAATTATTAAAACCATAGGCACTGAAGGAGGATTATAAGCTTTATTTCCAGTTTACAAAACTCTAAAAGCCCATGTATTTAAGCATTAGACTCTGATAAGCATAAACCAGCACATTCCATTTCATTTGCTGAGAAATGAACACAGCAGTAACATGCTAAAACAAATGTTCTCTTCAATGGCATCCGAAGTGCAACGTTCCCACTCCCTCATAATCACTGGTACAAAACCAAGGCCAGAATCTTTCAAAACGAATGAAACCTAAATTTACCACAGTTTTGCTCATGGGGAAAAGATGCTTTTCAGCAACTGAAATCTTAGGTAGCTTTAAGATCTACTTAATAGCGGTATAATTAAATAATATGCTCCCTTCCTAAAGACAGATACACGGAAGTATTCTGAAGTGGATCCTTCATTTAAAAAAATCTGCCGTGGTTTTAAAAGTACTGTACTCTAAAAACGCACTTTATCACTGTGCACTGTGGCACATACGCGTTTTACACGAGTTATTGTGCTAGGTGTTCCGTCGATAAGAGATGCACTTAGAAATAAAAGCATAGCTCCGAAGCGATTTCTTCGGACAGTGTTGCCATTTGTCACTCTTTTCACAGCAGGTCACGAATGGAAATTGTAGATTCTACTACGTCGTGGAACTAACAAGCCGCGGACTGAAAGCACTCAGAGCCCAGCCGCAGAGGAGGGACGGGGAGGAGGCGGCCAGCTCACTCTGGACTTGCAAACACGGTGGGGAAGGGAGCACTAGGTCAGGTTTTGTGTGCAATCGGTAAGAGGCCTGGCCGGAGGGAAGCAGCGCGCACACAGAGGTGTGCAACACACAAGTGTGCCACAGCGTGCGGCTGGGGTCCAGCGCCAAGATGGATGGACCACGTCCGGACAGCGCGAGCCGCGCGGATCCCGGGTCGGCACCGGC
>NW_022900938.1:3361012-3361250 GCF_012274545.1 Fukomys damarensis | reverse complement strand
CTCATGCTGCACTTGTTCTCCTCGAAGCCGAAGAACACGTCCCACACCCCCAGGGTGGCCAGAAGCACCATGAAGACGTAGAACGCCAGGTTCCGGAGGCTGACGGAGCGAAGGAACATGGTGCTCCAGTCAGCGCCGTCGCCGCGGAGCCCCAGGATCTTGCTCGGGAGCCGAAGTCGCCAGGCAGCTCTGAGCCGACCTCCGCCGAGTCCAGCCGAACCAGTACGAGCCGAGCCGA
>NW_022900938.1:3256565-3360818 GCF_012274545.1 Fukomys damarensis | reverse complement strand
CCCGCGCCCCCTCGGTGCGCCAGGAAGTAGGAGAGGGTGAAAAGCAGATCAAAACCGAAATCCCTGGGGCAGCTTCAAAACACTGATGTTGGGGGAAAGGCGCAGCATCATTTAGAGCTGAGCCAGCAACAGATGGAGAGTGAGCGTGAGCGTGTGTGTGTGTGTCGCTAGCTGCAGAACTCTCCTTGGAGTGGTTTTGGCTCTCGAATTTCATTTCACTTGGGCCGATTTTCTCTGCAGAGAAAGTTTGGCTCTCACACGAGAAATCACAGCAATTTAAACGGAAGCTATGGTTTGTCTTGTGCAACACCCTGAGGTTCACATTAAGAAATCATCAAGGAGAAGTGAAATAATCTTGAAAGTCAAGATACCTATTACATGTGTAGATCTCACGTGTAAATCTAAACAAATACAGCTGGCTGCTGGAAGTGGAATATTGATGCAGAAAGAAATAGGGAAACGGAGAAGCAGGCTCCTTTTATACATGGAAATAAATTTGGAAGGTCCAGGACAGCAGGTTGGGGAGCTGTGGGTAATTTCTAACTATGTATTTGCGGTGTGTCATGTATGAAGTTCTCGATGTTATAATGAGTTCACTTGAGAATGTTGACTTTTACAGTCTGCCGACAGGAGCAGTGTGTGTTAAATGTGTACATTACACCAACATGACTGGATCACCAAGAAGAATCTGTTGATAAGAACAGTGTTTAGAGATAAACGTGATAAGGAGAAACAGACTTTTGACATATTGTACCTACACAAGAAAGCTCCAAGGGTGCGGTGTGGAATTACCAGTTAGTTTGGAAAATTGAGGGAAGTAAGGGAAGGGTTTGTTACAGATAAAAGGGGAATACATTGGATCTTGCATGCTCAAGAACATCGGAGACAGAACTTCTGCCTCTTCTAGCATTTTATTTATTTTTATTTTTTTGGTTTTTTGAGACAGGGTCTCACTATGTAGTTGAGGCTGACCTGAAACTCACTATGTAGCCCTGGCTGGTCTCGAACTCACGGTGATCCTCCTGCCTCAG
Organism: Fukomys damarensis; assembly: GCF_012274545.1. Classification (NCBI taxonomy): domain Eukaryota; kingdom Metazoa; phylum Chordata; class Mammalia; order Rodentia; family Bathyergidae; genus Fukomys; species Fukomys damarensis. Next base: position 3,359,787 of record NW_022900938.1, on the reverse strand, counting down.
TGTGTGCTGGGATTGCAGGAGTGCGCCACCATGCCAGGCTAATTCTTCTGGCATTTTAGAAGCAATATGACAAGTCTGGCGCATTTACACATTCTTTCATCAACCTATCCTAGTGCTTCTCCAACTTAATATACATATGAAGTATTTGGGAATTATGTTCAACAGGTTCTGATTCAGTAGTTCTGGAGCAAGGCCCAAGATGTGCCTAACAAACTCTTAGCTGTTGCCAAAGGTCGTGGTGAGTGGGCGGTATGCTCTAATCCTGCCTGAGGACTGCAAGGGAAAACCCCGAACTTGAAGGTGACAGGTTACCTGCTCCCTTGATTGTCCAGTCCAAAAGGAGTGGGATAAAAAACAATTGATTCTGTGTTTGTAATATTTCATCCTGATTTCTCACTTTTTTTTCCTGTTCATCATCGTCTCCTAGAGTCCCTTTCTTTTATATCCTAAGTCTTCCGAACATTACTCTAACCGTCCTCTTCCAGGGTTGTCAGCTTCCTTGAACTCTGTTTTTCTGTCCCTCTCCTCTTAGGACTTCTGGCCTCGGGTCCATATAGTTTGGCTCTGAGCCCTGAACTAGGGTATCTGAGTACTGCAGGAGAAAGTAACACAATCATTGAATTACTATCCTAAAATAATTGTTTATATTTCTGATTAACTTCCTCTCCTATTCTTCAAGCCACTACTTTTTAAAAAAAAATTTTTTTGTACCAGGGATCAAACTCAGGTCTTTGTGTTTGCGAGGCAGGCAGCAGAACCACTGAGCTAAATCCTCAGCCCTAAGCCACTACTTTTTAAGCTCCCCGTATCTCTTCCTCCTTTTCTTTCAGATTTACTATATGTAACCTTATCTTTATTTTGGAGAGATAATTTTGATTTTTGGATGTACATTGCCTCATTCCCAACTTCCTTATCCACCCAGTCCTAATTCAGTTAATGCATCTAAAGTGCTTGGAAAAATACTGGCATGTCCTAAGCATCATATTGTACTTTGCTGTCCTTAGAGGACATCAAAAGCAAACCCTATGGATGTGTTCTAGTCCCTTCTTGCCACCCTTTTCAGGAATTCTATGAAGTTAAGGTTTCCCTTAATCTTCCCCATTCTACTTCCCAGCCCCTAAAGCACATTTATACACTTAGGTCTTCTTCATGTACCCTTGATCTTAGCCAAAAGGCCGAGAAGCGATTGGGTCTTCATTTAAAAGAGAAAAGTCCCTGTTGCTGTCACTTATGGCCCTGACCTGCTCATCTGATTCAGGGTTCATAAAGATGAAAAGTAATTCCTATCCAAATCCTGACTTCCCCAGTAATCTTTGTCCCCCACTGCAGTGAAACCTCACAAAGGTAACCATGACCTAATTACCTAATCTAGTTGCCACTGTTCAGTCTTACTCGGTCTTCCTGCTTCTTCTTTAAAACTCAGTCTCTGGTCGTTTTCGTTAATCCCACTTCCCCACTCACTCTCCTCATACTGTTTGGCCTCTCAGTTTCCATCCCATAAATATATCATGGTTTTATTCTCAGGCATCATTCTGCTTTCCAACATAAATCCTTCAGTAGTTCTTTGATGCCTGCCCTGGAGTCAGGGTTTTCTTGGTTACAAGAAACACAAAATAGCTAGGTGTGGTGGTACACACCAGTAATCTCAGCACTCAGGAGGCTGAGGCAGGGGGATTGCCATGAGTTCAAGGCCAGCGTGGGCTCCATAGTGGGTTCAAGGCCAATCTGAACTGGATAGCAGGCCATCTCAAAAAAAGAAAAAAGATTAACCAGATGTGATGATGTACACCTGTGATCCCAGCACTCAGGAGATTGAGGCAGACTGCTGTGAGTTCAAGGCCAGCCTGAACGACACAGTGAGACTCTGTCTCAAAAAACAATAAAGGAAATAGATGAGATACATGGCTAGATAGCAGAGCTGATAAATACGGTGAATGTTTAAATTTTTAAAAGATTTATTATGGTACAAAACATATTGCCATTAATCCCCTCAATATTTTTGAACACCTTATCCTATTGATTTGCTACTTTCTGAAGGAGTTCTGGAAGTCATCTTTTGTGAGGGTCTTTAAGTGGTTGCGCTGTCATGACCCATATCCGAATTGATTCAAACGTTGAACTTTCATGGTTATTTTAACTTTGTGGAAGAGCCAGAACAGTGGCAGATCTGGGGAATGAAGTGGGTGAAGACACATGATAATGCTCTGATGAGCCTGCATTCGTTCATTCATTTCTTTCTTTCTTTCTTTTTGGTACCAGGGATCAAACTCAGGACCTTGTGCTTGTAAGCCAGGTTTGGTATCACTGAGCTACATCCACAGCCCTTCTGAGCCTTCTTTTCTCTTGGATGGTGCTCAATAGCAGCATTCACTGTATTTTTGATCAAACTTCTAACAACACTCAGGAAAGAGAACTGCTACAGAGAATGGCAAGAACCATGGGATAAATACGTCTGAAGCAAGCGGGGGGTAGAGTAAGATTAACAGCAATGTGTCTTTAACTGTAATAAATTTTTAAAAATTTAAACAGTGACCATATATTTCAATTATATGTTGTCTCTAGGTAAGAGATCCCAGGATTCCGAAATAAACTGAACAGAACACATGCTGTTCATGTGACTGCAGGATATGCTCAGCTCCCAAGGTCATTCCATCTCCAAATCCAACTGTGTAGCTGGTCAACACTGATTACTTCTGTCCATGCTATTCAGTTGGGATTCCTGCTTGGTATGGGAGTCATTGGTCTATATCTAGATGGGTAATCCTTTGAAGTAAGCTTCACATATCCAAAACTGTTGATTAGAATGTCCAGTTTGAGAATGGAAATGTAAACTGGAGCCAGATGTAGACAAAGGAATTTGAGTTTTATACGATAGATCAGTGGAAGCTATTGAACAGTTATAAAATTCAAAGTATTCAGAGTTGATTGTTGGGAAACTCAATCTTGATCCCTGTCTGGCTAGAATGGACTGTGGGATCTCCAATCCAGACCGAAAGGAAGATGTGTCGGGGATTTAGTTCAGTGGTTCAGTGGCCTGCCTTGCAAGTGTAAGGACCCGAGTTCAATCCCCGGTACAAAAAAAAAAAAAAAAAACAAAACCCAAAACAAAACAAAAGGAAGATGTGGATTTAGTGCAGGTGGAAAGAAGACTCTTGTGACTGTCCATTATAAAGAACTCAGCAAAATATGTTTGGATAACTAGTGATGAATAGTTTGGTCAAATATGGAGAGAATTTCAAGATGTATTATTAAGGGAAAAAACAAGGTATAAAACAGTGCATATGTATTGTAGTCTGGGATTACAAGGGAATAGATTAATACAGGACACATCATTTCTAGGATTATTTTATAATATCCACCTAAACAGTCAAATGCAGAGGAGTAAAAGAGATCTAACTGTGCACTACAGACCCAAAGAATCCAACCAAGGGCCTGGATCCCATGGCAGTGTCCCATACAAGTCCAGCTGAAGGCCTAGAGTCCAGGGCAGTGTCCTCTATGCGCCCAACCAGCAGCCTAGAGGCCACAGCAACATCTCATCCTTGCCTGTATCAAGGATCTGCACCAGGAAAGCCCAAAGAGCAGTGGTGAAAACTAGAAAACCTGAGCCGGAGGAGTGAAAGATTTGTACCCCAGGCAGAGGCATCTATACTAGAGCCAGGAAGTGATGCTCATGGCAAAGAGGAGAGCTCCCCTGACAAGAACAGCAGCTATTCAACAACAGCAAGGACCTGAGCTCCTCAAAAGAGAACAGCCCAGTTCACATCAGGAAAACCAACTGCAGCAAGCTTCTCTTAGGAAACCAATAGCCCACAATTGATCTCCCCTTCAGTTTTCTTTATGCCATTGGCAACAATCCTCAGGTGGGTCTTCCATGCCCAAACCATCCTGACTCAGTTCAGCTGGGCATTCCAAGTTTATCATTAATTAATCCACCACAGTATGTATCCAGTCATTTGTCTAACAGAAATACAGAAAGGATAAGTGAAAGTAAATGCACCAGGATACAGATGATGTGGTGAAGAAGGCAGGAGAAGAACCAATTCTTAGGGATTCCTTTGTCTTACTTTGAGCCATAAAAATACAACAAATATGAAGCAGGAGGATCACTGCAAGTTCGAGGCCAGTCTGGGCTACAAAATGAGGTCCTGTCTCAAAAGCAGAAACAAAATAACACAACAATCAATAAAAATAAATAATTTAAAACCAATCCTACTTTAAAAATTAGTGGAAATAATGACTGTATAAAATTAGACTCCCCCAAATTATTTATTTCAAATAAATTTAATGCATAGCTCTTTGTATACCCTTAGTGAGATGCATCTTAAAACATAAGGAGCTACAAAGTAATTTTAATCTCCAGTAGCTTCTTTGTAAGTAATAATATGGGTTTTGTTATTTGAGAATTCTCTTCATATTTAAGATGAAACAGTCATACCCGTACTTATGATAAACTATTAAGAGTTAAGATTTTTCACTGCAAGACAATAAACATAGAATTTGAAGAAATGTTTTAAAAAGATGATACAGGCTAAGTCTCATAGGTATTAAATTAAGGAATGCAGACTACTAAAACGTAAGAAGAAAAAAATTAACTTCTTAAAAGCTGTATCTGCTTTTATACCTCTTGCTTCACACTTTAATCCAAAATTGGTATTACTTATAATTTTAATTTTAAAATGTATTATGTGTTTATTTTCTTTTTTCTTTTTCTTGGTACCCGGGATCGAATTTGGGTCCTTGCACTTGCAAGGCAGGGGGCAGAACCATTGAGCCAAATCCCTGGCCCTTGATGTGTTTAATTTCAAATGGAAAGACAGTAATAAACTATTCAGAGATAGTAGCACTGGAAGTATTGTTTTCCACAGGGAGCCCGCTCCCAGAACAGGGTTCCAGGAGGCCTGGACTGGGAGGGCAAGGCGTGTTATCACCACGCAGACTCTGGGAGGTTTCTGGAACACTTCCCACTTTATTCAGGAAATGCACAGGTTTATATAGGGTAAGGTGGGGGTGGAGCCAGGGTGGCACTACTGGAAGGCAGGGGTGGAGCGAGGGTGGAGTCGGGATATTTGGCACATTGTTATTGGCCACGTTAGTTTTTGGATTGTATGCTTTAGGGGCAATGGAGTCGGGACTTCATAGAGATTTTTGAGAGGAACAATTTATCTGTCTAAGGTCAGATCTCTACACACCTGAGGGGGCGGATTATTCCAGCCCTAATAGTCCTCGGAGTTTTCTCAGGAGAGATGGGTGCAGCACTCCTGACTCAGCGAGACATTAACCTGATCTTCATGGAAGCAGAAGAAAAGTGGGACAAACAAGGCCAAAGAAATCCAAAGGGTGCTGACTTAATAGATTATTGTTCCACTAGGAAAAAAAAAATTAGAAAGGACCGTATAGTTCAAATCCCACTGACTTGAATAATTGTACTGCTATGGCTAGGGATTTAGCTCAGTGGTTCCGCCACCTGCCTCACAAGCACAAGGTCCCAAGTTCAATCCCTGGTAAGAATTGTACTGCTTTGTAAAGAAATAAAAGTAAAATTGCAGAAAAGGCTCTTTTGGCAGTAAAGGTATTTTCTACTTTAGACATAATTTTAGTTGGATATTAACAGGAGGCAATGAGGCATATAATGCTTTACCATGAGAAAGACTTCAGAATCCGCAGAATCCAAGAAAAAGCTTTAGTAGAAATTCTCATGTAAGAGTTGAAGCTTAGGATTCAATATCTATTGAGAGTCTAGACAGAGACTGAGGTTCCAATCTCAGGAGCATAAAATTAAGAAAATAAAAATGAGAAAACCACAAAGATGAAAACTTGTCAGAGAGAGAAGAATGAAAGAGTGCTAATTTAGGAAAAGGAGAGGAGATAGTAGCCATCCGTCTCACAGTTCACATATCACCAAAAATGAACAGGGACTGAGAACAAATGGATTTGGTGACCAAAATGTCACTTAGGAAATCTGTCCTTAGGAAACAAGTGAAAAGATTCATGCAAAAATATATCACCCTCAGAATTGTTTATGATATCAAAAATGTCTGGAGTGCCCTAAATTATGTGTGTCTGCTCTGGGTTTAGTAATCATGTCATGTACTATGGGCACAATCTCTGCTGTTATCTGAGAAATTATTTCTGATTTCATTTTTTTTTTCAGCTTTAATTGAGTTTATTGGTACATTTTAGGTGTACAGTACAGTTACATTCCTTGTTGGGATCTTGTACCTCTACATGACAGGTCTTGGTTCTCATTTTTTCTCCTTGTCCCTGCCTGATTTCATTTTTTCCAGGACCTCTTTTGTTGCCAGTTCAGGGAGTCCAGGTGGTTGAGTATCAGATTGTTCCATCTTGTTGCCCTTTGGAGTTGCCTTAGGTGACCCCAAGTCTGGTTTTGAGACTTATTTCCACGTCTTCTCATTTCAACAGATGCAGCCTGCTGTGCCTTTGTTGAGGTGACTTTTTGCTGTCTCAGTGGTCTTCATATCTCAGCAAGCCACCAAGCAGCCTTTGCTGCTCCCCAGTACACCAATTCCTGGGTTCAGAATGGTAGCCTTCTGGATGCCTAGCTGACCTGTTGTCTGGACAGGCTTCTGGCTAGGATCTCCACATACTTATCAGTGTTATCCAGGTGAGCCTCTGGCTGTTGCTTGTGCACCTATGGAGCTCTTTTCCAGGCAGGTCCTGGGCTGTGGCAGATGGTATGGACTCTGGCTGAAGCTTGTTTACCTGTGCAACTCTTTTCTGGGTGTACCTTTGGTTTGGGCGGATGTGCCCAAGCCTCTGGGGTCAAAAAGGATAATTAATGAAAACAGTATAAGAAACAAAAACATGTTTCTGCAATATCAACTACACAGAATGCACAGAGACATCTTCAAAGAATGTGAGAAAATGTTAACATTACCTCTTGGTAGTGTGACTGTGAATGATTATATTTACCATGAATACTGTGCAGCAGTTAAAGTGATATTTTGAAGAATTTTATGGTAAAGGATAATGCTGATGACAACAGTATAAGAAACAAAAACATGTTTCTGCAATATCAACTACACAGAATGCACAGAGACACATTCAAAGAATGTGAGAAAATGTTAACATTACCTCTTGGTAGTGTGACTGTGAATGATTATCTTATTATTTTTCTCTACTTTCTAAATTATAACGAATATTTTGAAATCAAAACTTTTATTATTATTACTTATACTGTCACTATATCATCAAATTGAGATTTGGTTCACATGTATTTAGTAATATATCTTTATAATGCATTAAAATCTCTAGAGGTCCAGGGATTTAGCTCAGTGGTGCTGCCACCTGCCTTGGAAGCACAAGGACCAGAGTCCAATCCCTGGTACCCGCCCCCCAAAAGCAAACATAGCTAATTAAAAAATCTCTAGATATATAGATATATTATGAAAATCTTAGGAAGAAAACCTTAGGATTTTGTTTGACATCTGAGGAAAGATTTTCTTAGGAAAATCTAATTATGTATCAGTTTGGGCATCTTTCTCACATTTTAATAGTGATAAGACATAAAGCCTACAAACACATTTAATACAGCATTTTCATTGCAATACCTATAGCTTCTTATATGTTATTTCCCCATTCTTGCTGAGTTCATTTCCATTCTTGTGGAATTAGATCCTTTGCTAGTTCTTTGAAGCTCTTCTATAATATCTATGCCTGGAAATGTTATTTTGCCCTCAGGCGATAATTGGGTTGGATGTGGAATTCTGCATAGATGGCTCATTTCTCTCAATACTTTGAAGACTTTTTTCTGTTGTTTGATGGCATCTATCGGTGAGAAGGTAGTTTTCAGTCAGGTCGCCATTTCTTTGTGGAAAAGTTACCTTTCCTGTGCTGTTATTTAAAAGATATTTTCCTTCCTTGACATTCTACAGTTTTCAGAATGATGAATAAAGATGTGGTTTTGGTTTTATTAATTTTTCTTGGGATTTAGAATGCTGTTTTTTTGTTTGTTTGTTTTTTGGTACTGGGGATTGAACTCGGGACCTTGAGCTTGCGAGGCAGGTGGTGGAACCACTGAGCCAAATCCCCAGCCCCTAGAATGCTTTTAAATCTGTGGATTCATGTTTTTCCAATTCTGGAAATGTCTCTCCATGATTACTTCACATACTGCCGACTGAGATAATGCTGTTTGATGTATCCTGGAGCATCTCATTCTACTTGCCAGCTCAGTAGCCCTCTCTATGCTGCTTTCTGAATGAATTCTCTGAATCTTCCAGTTTGTGCTCTTAAACGGTGCCTATTATTTATACCATCAATGAGAAATTTCTTCTTTCGATGAATATTATTTCTTTTTTCAATGACTATTTCTAGAATCTGCTAGTTTTTAATTCAATTTATTTTTGTGTGTGTTTGTGTGGTATTGGGGAATGAACCTAGGACCTTTGCACTGAGCTACATCCCCTCTCTTTTTTTCTTTTCTTAGAATCTAAATCACTAAGTTGCTCAATCTGGTCTCAAATTTGCAATCCTCTGCCTTTGCCTCTCTGAGTGCTGGTATTATGGGCAAGGGCCACTACACCTGGCTCCATTTGTTATTTAAAAAAAAATATTCCTACCTCATGAACTTCATTCCTACTTTAAAAATTTTCTTTTTTTTTTTACCATCTTTTCATTAGCTCACATTTTTTTTCTTTTCCCTTATTACCCTTCCCCTACCCATGCCACCTTCCCTACACCTTTAGCCTCTTTCTTCCCATTTCACAATGTCAGTAATCTTATTAGGATCTTATGTATTATTACAGTTTATTCACACCAGAGTAAAAAATTTCTTTATATATTTTAAACATACTTATTCTAAAAACCATTTCTGTATTATCTAGAGTTTCTCATTATTTCTTCCATATATTGCATAAACTGTGTCACATTTCCTCACATGCCTTGTAATTTTGGTTTGTGAGCTCATGTTTGCATGAATTCTGTCCTGCTGGGGTCCTGTCACAAAGGCATCCCTGTAGCTGGACCCATTTACAGTCATTGCTTGGCTTTGGGTTCGTACAATACAAAGCCTAAAAAAATAGAATCACCCCCTCCTAGTATGGGGTCTGAGTTGCTTAGTCCTGTTTGATAGTCACTGTGCACTGCAGAGTCTCAACACTTGTGGAATTTGCTCTGTGGCACCAAAAGATATTTCTCTTTTTTTGAGAGTTCAGCAGTGCAGTAAAACAATTAATCAACAGTTTCAGTGTGTTTGGCATGAGGGCAAAAGGGTGAATGAACTAATTTCCTTTAAGTTCTTTGTCAATATTGTTGCGCTCTGGGTAATTTTAATGGCTAAAAGAGAAACGCTACTTCAAGAGCGTTATTTCACATGAATAGGGAAGAATAGAGGAGGCAGATTAAAATGTTTTAGGAAATAAATAAATAGAACATGGAGGCTGTATAGGCTCCCACCCTCACCTGCTTTATTACATATCATCTATCAGTTATTTGTCCATCTCTAAGAAAGTATTATGCTCACCTTTTTTTTTTCCTACAAGAAAAAGGACACAAAAGTACACTTGAATGGAAGGCTAGGAAGAGGTAAGAATAAGGCTTAGAGGGAGAACCATACCAAGGGATGCTGTGGGTTTCGAAACTACGGTTTGCAAAAATGAAACTGCAAGCAATACACTAGTCAGACTCTCCACGGTGACTGTAACAATTATGTACTGCAAATATGTACTCAGAAAAATAAAAATGTAAATGGTAAGAGCCAGTCAAGTGTGAGAACCCATCCCACAGTGACAGTACTCCTGGCCCACCCTTCTGGTCTTCCTGGCTAACACCATTCCCTGCCTTGCTGTATCTCTCTCACCAGGGCAAAAACAACTAGAGAGGCTACATAGTCACAAAACATTTCCTTGGCTGCTTGTGCCCAGCTCTATGATTTGGACTGGGATCAGAGCCACATGATGCTGTCCCTGACGCCCAGGGGCTAGGAGCTCACAGGAAGGAACAGCCCATAACTGCACTAGCCTGGAGAGCATTAGATGGAGATGTGGATGAGGGGCGTGGGAGCACAAAAGAGAAATGTTAGCTGTTAGGGGAGAGGGGTTCCAGAGGAGGATCGGTTCTCTATACAGTGTTCACGTTGAGTTAACTGATCTATGGCTGTGGTGGGAAGACTGGAGGTGAGCACGCCACCGTTCAAGGTACCACAAGGCCTCCTGGAACGGTTCAGACAATGTCTCTGGTGCTTTCTGAAAAGCCGGCAGATTCACAGGTCACGTCAAACTTACATAATGGCTAAAGCCGTATTTGCCAGTTTTACCTGGATGGCTGTGCACACAGTGCTCTTTCTGTATGGCTTGGTTTTAAACAATAGATGAGTTTTCAAGTCACATGAAGTGGACGCATTCATGAACTGAAACCTCAGGGGAGCTCTAACGAGCAGTCCAGCTGAGCTGTGGTTCTGTCCCGCATGAACCATTCCAGGTTTGAGTGTCTTGATTCCAATACACATCTGCTTTCTTGTGTAACATGGAGGCGTTTGACAACTGATTTCTGAAAATTTATGACCTGTGTAAATTAAAGCTTGAAAACTTTCATTCATATAGCCTTCCATAAAGGAAAAAAAACACATTATAATTACTTAACAATTACCTCTCAACTAAACTAGCTAATAAATTTGCTAATATGTCAGTTTCTCAGAAAATATTTTAGATTTGTTTAAACTCCCTTTAGTTTCTATTTCCTGAAGGCGAAGTTTACCTTGACAACACAGATTAGCCAGCCTCATTATTACCTAGATTTTATACACAGCAGGAGGAAAATCACACTATCTGGTACAGAAACACAGTTGTTTGCTAAAATTAATTTTACTAAGTTATATTGATCTGAATTAATGAATTTACTCTAGGTTTTAAAAATAAGCTTTATTTCTTAAAAAATTCCCTCATAATAAGCTTGAGACATTTCTGGCTAAATGGATGCACCTCAAGAGCATATTCTTCAGTGAGATAATCACACGCGTGCTTAAATACCACATTGTTCCTCTAGTGTGAGAGAGTGGAAATAAGGACCAAAATGTATAATAGATATTGGGAAATGGGAAGAAAATGTTCAAATGAGGAGGGGAGTGGGGTGGGGGGGAGGACAAGAAAAAAGACTAGAAGGAAAACGGGAACAAAGCTTTTGTAAAGAAGGAGGGCAAGAAGAGTGAAGGGGGAGATGGGAAAAAAAGGAGCAAGATGTAATATGTTCAGATACAGATTCCCTCTGATGAATGTCATCATTATGTATATAAAAAATGTACCAATAAATGTTTTGCTTCAAAAATATATTCCTAATATACACTACATTGGCTCTTAGAAACAAACATTCATCTCCAGTCATTTCAAGCCTTGTCAGACTTGCTGTACCTCCTATGGTCTTACATTTCCCAGTCATATTATAAATATTTGCTTTTAATTTATCTGAAAAGAACCCAAATACTACAGTGACAATTATAAAACCTTATCTTTTCTTTGATGCTTCAAAGCTTAAAAAGAAAATATAAGGCCAGCGTCTCCGTGGCTGCCAGCTCTGTTTCCAAGGAAACCGAGTAGGTAGATCATCGAAAACAAAATAAGGATTTTCAACCTGATTTCTCTTTTCACCATTTCAGTCTTTGCTGCTGCAAAATGAAACTCAGCCTTGCAGCCCTGAATTTAATTCCGTCCGCGCTGTTTCTCACAATTAAAACCGGACAAAGGATGTAATCTCCTCAGTAATATGGTGGTTTGCTTGTAGAAAGAGTTAAACTCCTTCGCAGAGATAAAGAACACCTGGTGAATATAAAGCACTCTGCATGTTTCCCGAATAGCCTGATATATTTTTCATCAATGTCCTATATGATGTTATGTACGATGTCAAATGTTTCCATTATTGAAATCAGATTTTATATGTGTTGGGATATTGTAAGAAAGGATAAAGACTTCCCGCATGAAACATTTTATTTAAAAATAAGAAAGAAAGAGGGGAACGATGCAAAAGGGAGGGGACTCAAGGGCAGATAATCGCACCTCCATCCGAACCAGCAAAATACCACTGTAATGCTCTTCTCCGTTTCACAGACTTTTGCTTACTCTGGACAAAATTATGACCCCGAAAAACACACCTAATGATATTGTGCTAGATCCCGAAGTTTAGCATTATTATGTTACTCAGTGATGCTATGCTTTTTGTAAAAAGCAGTATTCCGTTATGTAAAAATTTTAAAGTCAGAGAATTCTTTTCAGGGTGAACTGCACAGGAGGAGTTTGCTGTAGTGAAAGAACAGATTAAGAAGCATTAATGATGTCTTGATAGTTTCAGATAATGAAAACTGAAGTTCAGATAATAGGTCTAATGGGAAAGAATGATCAATGTAACCATTATTTGGGGTCTTACTTTGTATCTATTTTCTGCGTATGTATCCATTTCCTGCAAAGAGTTTCAAGTTTTCAAAGGTATGAGCTGTATGAAGATCTTGGTCATGTTTTTACACCCCAAGCCCAGTGAAGGGACTTGGTTTTTTTCTTTCTTTCTTTTTTTTTTTTTTCCTCTCAGTATTCAGAATGGAACTCAGGACCTTGAGCTTATGAGGCAGGTGCAGTGCCACGGACCTAAATCCCTGACTCCAGTGATGGGTCTTGGAATTGGAGGCACTCTGTAAGTATTTTTGAATAATTTAAAAATTTTATTTAAGTAACACCCTATATTTCAGTTAAAGGCTTTGCTTATATTTGGACTTCTTGTTATGAAATGAAAAATTATGGCATTCAAACAATTTAATTGCAAATAATAATAGATAAGGTACATTAATTACTATAAAGCAACTATGAATTTGGAAGACTATGTTATCTTTTTTTTTTTGGTACCGGGAATCAAACCCAGGACCTTATGCTTGGGAGCAAGTGGCAGAACCACTGAGCTAAATCCCTGGCCCCTTGGAAGACTGTGCTAAAAGAGAGTATCAGTAACACATGGTGTGTTAAGAGAGGATACCAACAACACATGGAAAAATGTGCGCCTGTGTTGAGCGTGGTTAAGGCGCACAGTGATTGGTTTGGGCTAAAGTGCGTGATGTGTTTAAGTAAAAGCGTGGAACTTCAGACGTTTGCACAGGCTGGTGAAGGGTCCGGACACACGTCCTCTCCTCTCTAGTGAGAAGGTCTGGCCGAGTCAGGGCCAGCGCCTGCCTATATAGGGCCAGATAGTGAATCTCCTTGCCGGCCTCCAGGGCCGTGAGGCTTCTGTAACAGTTTGTCAGCTCTGCCTTCACGGGTGAAAGGAGCTGCAGGCAGTGGGCCGCTCAACGGATGCGGCTGCACAGGGGAATTTTACTTAGATGCCAGATGAACAGGAGGTCGGAAGTTCAAATAGCTGTTATCTGTTCTCTTGCTGCAAAAATATTTTAAGATAAATGCTGATTTGTTTCATTTATGCTACGTTTCTTTTGTTCACTGAAAATTTTGTCTTTTTGTTTCTTCTTCCTGAATCTTTTTATGGTTTGTACTCTAACACTTCAGATCATGATACACAGTAAATAAACCATTGCTATTCTCTGATCATTTTGTTATGAAAATTTATTTTATTTTCTCAATAGAAGTAATAGGTAGTTTTGTGTTTATTTTATTAATATCTACTTGTATTATATTAAAATAAAAAAGAAACATACAGGGGACCAGATTTGGCCAACTGGCCATGCTTTGTGATCCCTAAACTAGCAGATACCTAAATTCAGTATTCCACATTCAGTGTCCTTTACCTGTAAACATTAACATGAGCCAACATAGATTTTCTGATTTTCCAAACTCATTGGACATCTGTCAAGAAATGTGACTGATGGCGAAATTCACAGGCAAATTTAGGCTTATGATTCAACTTTTAACTAAACATGTCCATTTTCTAGATATCATCATGTATATATGAAAAAGTGTGACACAGCTTAAGGTAGTACTATGACTAATTTTATAGTAGGCCCATTTTTATAGTAATTTATTTACTTTATTAATCCAATGAACAATGAGACCTAGTACAGGTCTGACAATGACTGTAATTTCAAGTAGTGATGAATATATAATATTTTGAGATTTCAGCAAAAACAGCAATGTGATATGAAAATATGTTATTTTTAAATTTTAATGTAAATAGATATTAATAAAAATATAAAAAGCACTCTTCTATGAAAAATGAAACAGAATTTCATGAGGAGATAATTAGAGAAGAACAAAAGTTAATACACTATGTATCATGATCTTAAAAGAATAACCAAAATGTTACTCAATAGATTCACTCTTTTTGGGGGCAGGGTAGTTTTTTCTTTTTTGAGACAGGGTCTTGATATGTAGTTTAGGCTGGCTTTGAACTCACTCTGTAGCTCAGGCTGGCTTCAGACTCATGGCGATCCTCCTCCCTTAGCTTCCCAAGTACGGGGATTACAGGTATGCACCACCATCCTTGCCTTGCCTAATAGATCTATTCTTTTTTTTTTTTTTTTGGTACTGGTGATTGCACTTGGGTCCTTGTGCTTGTGAGGCAAACAGTAGAACCACTGAGCTAAATCCCTAGTCCAAATGTATTCTTAATAACTACAAAATATAATTTTAATAAGCATATTCAAACACATATAGAAGAAAGGGGCTAAAGGTGTAGGGAAGGTGGGATGGATAGGGGAGGGGTAATAAGGGAAAAGAAAAAAATGTGCGATAATGAAAAGATGAAAATAAAGTGTTTGTAGATGGGGAGGGGAGGAGGGGGTGAAGGGAGGGCAGGGACAAGGGGAAAAAATGAGAACCAAGACCTGTCATGTAGAGGTACAAGATCCCAACAATGAATGTAACTGTACTGTATCCCTAAAATGTACCAATAAACTCAAAGAAAAAAAAGAAAATCCTGCTATGGGACTTTAATGCAACATAAATGCCTTAAATTTATTTATCTTGTTATCTATTAGAGGTCAAGGACAAAAGTAAGTCCCTCAAATGTCAGGACATTTATACAACACCAGAAAGGTAAACATGCACAAAACTCTACATTTGCTATTCTCACCATCTGAGGATCTCACCTATAAAATTCTTGGGGTTTTGGGTACAATTTAGATATACATGATGATCACATTCATTATAGGGAATTTGTACCTCTGCATGATATATCTTTTTATTTATTTACTTACTTTTGAGACAAGGTCTCACTATGTAGTTCAGACTACCCTGGTCCTCATTATGTAGCCCAGGCTGGCTCAAACTCATAGTGATCCTTCTGCCTCAGCCTCCTGAGTGCTGGGATTACAAGCATGCACTACCATGCCCGGTTTGCGTGATATATCTTGATTCTTCTTTTTTTCCCATTCCCCTTGTATACTTTTCCCTGATCCTATTGCAAGGCCACTGAAGGGGGGAAAGTTTTTCTTTTCTTTCCTTTGTTTTTAATTTTTTGCTAAAAACAGAAAGTTTTCTATTCTACTTGAAGAAAAGCACCTGCTTAACACACAGTCTCAGTAAAAAGTTAACAGTGGGCGCCAACTAGCACTTCCACAAAGGAGTGCTGTGGGGATCTTGTTTTCACTGATGTCAGCTTTGAATGCCAATTTACTTAAGACCTGGCAAGAAGCAGGGATAGTTTTCCAAGATTTCAATCCAAATAAACTTTCCCCAGCCAACAGCATAATGTAAGGAGGTCTGGTCCGGTTTTTACCTGTGACTCCCTATTTTTATGATTTGGGGATTTGGTTCCTTTGAGCCTCAATTTCCTCATCCACAAAATGGGAAGAATAATTCTACCCTGGGAACTCTTGGAAAGTGTCCAGAGATCTGTATGAAGTGCTGGACATGTAACCAGCACTCAACAAAGGCGGCTCTGAGCTTTGCAGTGCTCGGCTGCCCAGAAAAACTAGTGCTTGTCCCAGAACCATAAAAACAGTCTCCTGATACCAAAAAGGAAAGAAAAGGGAAATTTAAACAGCTCTTTAAGACAAGGACCGTCATCTTTCTACCTAGCCAAGAGACTAGCATGACTTGCGTGGAACCGACATTCAGAATCTTTGGTAGAAGGGGGAAGTCTAACAGGAGCGATCAATGTGCTTTATCTACAAGCCAGAAGGTAGTGACAGACTTTCTCTTTAGGGGCTAGCAATTCCTCCACATGAAGTGCATTTCTGTGAAGGTCACAGTTCCGTGGACACTGGATTGTGACCCCAGCCACACTTACAGCCCCAAGCAGGGTCCTGTGAGTTTCCGGTGTTTCCCTTTGGGGCTCTGCAGACAGCTCTGAGTTTTTCTCTGCTATGGCAGGGCCTGCCCCAAACCACACCCGGTCCTGTCCTCTCAAAGTTTCTCTGCCAGCTGCCAGCTGCTAGAGCTTTGCTTCAAAACCGCTGTGAGATGAAACACCCAGAGACTCCAGGCCTGCGGGTGGTAGTGGTGAAGCCAGGGACACACAGAAGGTCCACGGCTCTGCTGACCTCCAAACCCTCAGTCCGCTAGTCGCTTCATGTTGGCTCCAAGAGCTGGGGTGTCACATGACCAGTGACCATTTGGTTCTTTGAGGTGTCTCAGGGTCAACAGGGAGTCTGACTGGGAGGGGTTGGCATGATTTTCAATCTGTTATTTCTCTTTCTGTCCCCTCCAATTCCTGCTCCAGCACCCTGACATGTCCTGGTGCCAGCTGGGTGGAGAGCAAGGAATTCTTCTGTCACATAAGTCATGGGTGCCGAGATGGGTCCTTTCAAGGCAGTTATTGAGAAGAATCCAAAAGCAGGGGCAGGACAGAGGTCAGAGGGCATATACCCTACACATTGCCAAAGTTTAGTCAGGAGAAACAAAGCGGGGAGCAGAACACAGTCAATAATCAATGATACCACATCTGAACCAAGCCAGCTTCTCCTGGAGCCCCAGACATCCTCCTGTGGGTCTGCTCCTTACCCTTCTCCCACACCCTCTCCATTCTAAGGAAGCAGTGCCCATGGCGTGTGGCAGTGGTGACGGCCCTCGCACATCCAGGTTTGTAGCAGCAATATTCATAATAGCACAAGGTAGAGGCAACTCACCTGTCCATCAACAGGGAGTGGATAAACAAAATATATGAGCATTGTTAAAGGGCTATGGAATGTGACTAAGGGAAAAGTGCATGGGCACACACACGTGCACACACACACACACACACACACAGCAATATTATTCAGTGTCACACAGGAAGGCAATTCCAACACCGCTATAATGTGTTTGAACTTTGAAGATATTATGAAAAGTGCATAAGCCAGTCACAAAAGGATAATTACCCTATAATTCCACTTATGTGATACCTAAAGTGGTTCTATTTATAGAGATAGAAAGTAGAATCGTGGCTGGCAAGGGCTGGGGGAGAGAGGGACAGACAGTTATTTTTAATGAGTACAGACTTGCAATCTTTCAGGATAAGATTTATCTAGAGGGATGGTAGTGACAGTAATACAACTACGTGAGCCACTAAACTGTACATTGGAAATGGCTGAGGTGGGAAACATGTATTTTACCACAAATTTTTAAATGAGAGCTGGCCTTGGAAGATTATCAATTTTCATAGCAGCAGGTGACTGGTTATAAATGGATCCTGTCCTTGAAGCATGTTGAGGGAGAAGGCTAGTGATTTTTTTTTCAGAAAAATGAAAGCATAAAGATGTTTTTCAAATTTTAGGAATTGTTAAATTGAAGCGTCTTCCATTGGCGAAAAGTCAGCACTTTGCTGCCATGACGACGGTGCTTTGCCGAGCCGTGATGACAGCCCGCCCAGTGCGAGAGGGCCGAGGGGACAAGTGTGAGGGCGGCGTGTGGCCCAGGCACAGTGTGCGCAGGGAGGGTAAAGCGAGGGGGAAGTGGAGAGAACAGGAGGGGAAAGCAGAGCCACGTGTAAGGGAGGCAGAAGAACGTGCAGGAAAGGCTTTCGGCAGTGGAGGATTGTGAACCCGGATGGCAAGCATAACCATGGGGCTTTGAAGCAGAAGAGCTCAGTGGAGAAGGCGCTGTAGAATAAACAGGACCAGACAGATCCTTCTGCCCGCCCCATACTGAGCAAAACAACACTAGAGAAAGAAACGGAGGCAGGGGTGTCCTCTGTCTCTGACCTGCAGGATCCCACAACTCCAGAGGAGAAAGGACGCCTCACCCGCCCTGTGCTCTCCAGAGAACAAGCTTTCGGATTTTGAGAGTTGTGAGGCAGCCACACCCAGAGAAGGCCCTGCCAGTTGGTGTTGGGTGGGAACTTGCATCTCTGATAAGTTTCCAGGTGGTGCTGAGGCCACGGGTTTGAGGCCCATGCTGTGAGAACCACAGCCTTAGAATAAAAGAGGGAGAGGGTATTAGTGATTGGCCGTGTACAGTCAAAGTTTTTTCAAGTGCTTAAAAAGGAAGGCCAGAATCAAGAACTATAGTGAGAGTCTGTACTGAATTTAATTAAACTCAGGTAGATTTATCCACATTTGGTTTCCTCAAGCAGTGGTAAAGGGTGGAACTTCAGAGTCAGAACTGGGCAACATGGCTTTCTAGCAGTGTGCCTTGGCCAGGTGGCCTTTCCCTACCCTGTTTTCCTCACCTGTAAAATGGGCTGATGAGTTTTACTCGGAGGGATTGCTCGGAAGATTGTGACTGAGGTACGCTGGGGAGGTGCCTCAGTGGTTCAGTGTTTGTCTAGCACGCGTGAAAGCCTGCGTTCGACCTCCCAGGACTAAAGCTGATGCATGCACAGGACTGGGCACGGCACCACAGCACAGGTCAGTGAGCAGGCGTTTCTTTTGGGTCTCCCAGTACCCATCTCTGTTACTCCTGCCCACTCCTGTATATAGCCGTTTGAAATCTGAATCTTAGCAACAAAGCCAAGATAATAACCTGTCATTCTGATCCTTCCAGCCTACCATGGAAACCAATTCCTCCAGTGGCAGGAGATTTATAGACAGAAGTGTAAGGATATATATTTCCCTTATGGAAATGTCTAACCCGTGAGTATTCGTTCCAGTGGTTACCGAAGGGGGAGGGAGATATCTCTAGAGGCTTTCTGCGTGAATTAATTAGCTCACAACTGCAATATTATGCACTCTCTTGATTCATAGCCCATTGTGAGAAGTTGTTGCAGGGGAAGCAAAGTGTTTCTGTCCTTTAATTGGAAGAAAAGCTGAAGCTAGATGATAAGACGGAGTGTAATTTTTTATTATCTAAAACTTCAATAAAGAATTAATTTGGGAGGAGACTGGGATTTCAATAAAACTGAAATAAATGACCGCTTTTGGTTCTCTTCCGTTAGAAGATGTACTTAGAGTTGAGAAATGACTGGGTCAATGGTTTCCTTTACTACACCACACTGTCACGTGTTTAAGACTACTAGTCTCCATGCTACAGCCCTTTGGGATGCAAATCTTTGCCTTCTGTGACCCCTGACTCCATGTTTAAAATCTTAAGAAGCCAAGCTTTGATCTGTGTGGTTCCATTCCACAAGGACATCCAGTGACACATAAATGAGCTGTGTGCTCTTGGGGTTGGAGCTTTTCATTTCTGTTTTTTTAAATGATCCCTCTTTGAGTGGCTTCAAATAGTAGTCTCCTCTAGACTAGACATCGTCCTTTCCTGTGAGCAGAATTTTCTCTTCTACATAATGATGTCAGTTATGGGTCATGGGGAGGCTGGTTCCAGATCTAGCTCTGTGAAGGGACGGTGAGGGTGCTGTTTCTTTGCACTGATTGGCACATGACGAGGGCTTGTGACATGATTCTGGATGATTAAAAAGAGGGGAGCCCAAGAGGGCCATACGGGAAGACTCTGCACTCTGAAAGGAACTCATAAGGCGGAGGTAGCCTCCTCTGTTGCATTTGTTGTACGAGTTAAGAGTTCTCCAGAAGAAAAGAACCTAAGGCATTCATAGACAGGCTTGCAGGATCAGAGGTGGGGTAGTCTACAACAGAACGACCCTCTGCACACTGGAAGACCAGAGGATCTGGAAGCTGGACGCTGCAGAACAAGAGGAACTGAGGACACAGAGCCAGCCCAGGACTGAAGGCCTGGAGGCTCCCCGGAGAATTGCTGGTGTGAGTCTTCACTGAGAGGCTCAAGAACTGCAGTCTGATGTTCACAGGCAATGACCATAGCAAAACAGGCACCGACTCAAATAGAATGGAGATTTTCAAAGCACAGGCTGACTTCCCTTTCAGTCCACCTAATTGCAAGCCTATAGGATGATGCACCTACAAGCAAGGTGGGTTGTCCCCCTCCATTCGCTGGCTCGCATGCCAATCATCTCTGGAACGCCCCACAGACACACCTGTGTTCTGACTAGTTAGGTTCTTTCCCAGAAATATGGTGGGGTTAGCATTAAAATACATTAGGCTACTACCTTAGCAAATTAAAAGAGAAAACTATTATCTCGATAGATAGAGAAAAAAAAATAATAAAATACATTGGATTCCAAAAACTCTTAGGAAACTAAGGCTATGGAGAACTTAATCTTATTTGAATCTTTCTTAATTTTTTTTCAAGGCATCGTGAAGAAAGGCATAGCTGGTGATATCCATTGTTATACACATATTTTTTCTTGCTTGAGTTCTGAAGAGATGGGTTTGGGATAAGACAGGCACAGATTGATGGATCATTTTAGCTGTTAGAAAATGTGGCTCACACCGGGTGTAGTGGCACACGCTTGGAAACCTGGCCCTCAGGGCTGAGGCAAAAGGATTACTGTGAGTTCAAGTCCAGCCTGCACTACACAGTGAGACCCTGTCTCAAAAACCAAAAACCAAAACCCAAAACAACAACAACAACAAAAAAGAAAGCGTGGCTTGTGTTGTGAGCAGTACCAAGCTCTGGTGAGGCTGACATGCCCATGCAGTCAAGTACCCCTGCGACAGCCTGGGTTGGTGCCGCCTGTGGCCAGATGGCCCCCAGGGGGAGGGGAAGAGCAAGTCTGGGGCTGATGACCCAGTCCCTCCTTCCACATCTGGGGATAGGTCTGTTTCCTTTCTCAGGCCCAGTGTGGGGTCCAGAGGGGTCAGGAGAGTAACCCTAATTGATGTCCTTTACAGAGAAGAAAACACCAGGGCAATGAGTAACCATTCCTGGGACAGGTCCCTGTTTCAAAGTAAAGGCAAAACAAGTCTTTTTTACATTAATGGTGTTGCTTGAAGCTTGTTGTCACCATGAAGGGCAGATTAAAGTCCAACAATAGAAGAGAGAAAGAGGCCAGATATAAAGAAACAGTATGTGTTCACGTTCACACTGAAGAGATACTCTACATTAGCAATCACGTTAGCATTTTTAAAATAAACCTTTGGGAGGAATAAATATCAAATGTACATGGTACAGAATTCAAAAGGGATAAAGTGTGTGTAGCGAAAAAGTCTTTCTCTTACACTTGCAATTGCTTTTAAGGGTTACTTTTTGGTTATGTACAGTCAGAAATACACTTTCTTTCATTTGCTCCTTTGTCCTGATTTGTTGAATTCAGAGTCTTCCATTTACAAATAAATACGTCGAGCTTAATCTGCTCGAACTTCCTTTGGAATTCAGGTTGCACAGTACATTTTGGTTTCTAGTTTTTAAAGGTAACTCATTAGCTTTCAATTATGGCTCAAATGCAGTGCATGAAACCTGACTCTGCTGACTCGTGTTCCAAGTTCTAAGCAAGACTACCAGAAATAAATTGAATTCTGTGCTGTCTCATATACTCCACAATCCCAGCAGAGCCCATCTCTCTTCTCTCCCAATTTCCATATGGAAGGTAATTCCTGTGCAAGTGGGGACACAGGTGTTGCCTCTGGTGGCCCATGGGTGTCTGATGGCCCATCTGGGAGGTAGTCACCCACCCAGGATTGGGCAGAAGGGGACAGGGGCACTGATGGCCCCAGGACATTGGGGACACAGTGCTCTCTGGGTCCCAGAGGCTCTAGCTTTGACGTGCGGGCAAAACCGTGTCTCTCACTTATAGACAACTGGAGAAAGAGGGCAATCTGTTCAGTTAAACACAATGACAGCCTTCCTATCTCTTGGTTTGAATTGCTACAACTTGAGAGTGTTTTCCATGGATTTAACTTTAATTCATATATAAAAATATATAAAGTATTTATGTTTTATACCATGTTTTAAAACTAATCATCATAATATGTGATAAATATTTTGGTTAGGAAAACCAAAGAAGGGACATTTATAGTTACTTACACCAGAAATTGAGACAGCAATCATCAAGTAACTAAGCTAACTGTTTTCTTTTCTCCTTAAGTGACTGACCTGCTGTGTTAGGGCCAGGCATGAGCTTGGAGAGGAGCCCCCGGTGGAACGAAGCCCACGTAGAACCTGACCTGTCACACAGGGAAGGGAGTTGCACTTTCCCTCTGGAGCTGGGATGGGCTGCAGAGGTGTGGCATTCAGGAGAAGCTTTCAGGTGCAGCTCTGGAAAGGGGGGCATTCGCTGTATGCTGTGTCAGCCCCCAGGGGTCCGGCACAGAGCAATGAGCCACGTGGCCCGCAGGGACCAGGAGGTGGGGCTGGCCTGGCCTGAGGACGATGTGCTGGGAGCGCCCAGGAGATGCATGCTGATGTCTTGCAGCCTTGCCCGTCCTTAAAGAAAGAGACTATATTCCAGAAGTATAGATAGATAACAGCCACTGTTTTTCTATCTGCTTATATTTGTCTATATTAGGATAATGTCTTATTTATATTAATTTTATATCCTACTTTTTAACCAAATTCTTATTTACAATAATTTTCCAGAATAATCACGCTACCTGTAGAGACAGCTGTTTGCCTTCCTTCCAAATCTTGTGCAATAAATGCTTTCTCTTGTACATGTCACATTAGCGGATGCCTTTGTTTCCAAGGTTAATACCGATGGGTTTGGTCGTCACCCTTGTCTTCTCCTACTTTTAGTACTGTTTTCTCATTAAGTAAGTTGGGCTAAAATATCCCTGAATTCTGTATTTTTTAGCATAAGGATGCTTTTGGGGCATTTGTGGAAACAATACTCTGATTTTCTTCTCTTTAGCTTTAGTAATCTGATGAATCGTATTAGTTGTTGTCCTGAGATTCTTGGAATAAGTTTTGTAATAAGGGATTGTATTTAAATGCACCACTGGTTCTCTTTGGCAATGTTTGCGAGTTTTTTTAAAAGTGAGA
The DNA here is from genome assembly GCF_012274545.1 of Fukomys damarensis. Taxonomy (NCBI): domain Eukaryota; kingdom Metazoa; phylum Chordata; class Mammalia; order Rodentia; family Bathyergidae; genus Fukomys; species Fukomys damarensis. Next base: position 3,336,697 of record NW_022900938.1, on the reverse strand, counting down.
CTGGGCTATAGTTTCTGTTTTGGCGATCTTTGTCCAGCTTAATATTAATGTTCCGTTCACTTATTAAAAGATTTTGGAAGATTTCTTATTTTTCCAACCCTCTCAACTGGATTAGATAGCATTACAATTACTTCATCTTTTATGGTTTGATAAAATTCTCTTGTGAATACATCTTTTCTTTTAAACACAGATTCCTCAGTTCTGCCCCGGTTCTATAAAGTGTAAGGCTCAGAAAAGCTATTTTAATAGTCCTCCTTCCCACCCTCCACTCCCATCCTGAAACTTTGCCATTTGGACCCACAGCTCGATTGGGACATTTGCTCGGTGGTTTTAAGCAACTACAAAGCACATTGTAACTGTTGCATTTGGCATGGATTGGGGAGGAGGCAAGACAGGCAGAGGAGAGGAAATGGGGAGTCAGTGGGGGCAGTCGTTGGGGGAGAACTGGTGAGATCCTGGAACAAGCTTTGAGGTGGTGCCGGAGAGGAGGGCGTGAGGGAAGGCTTGGTGAGAGAAGTCATGGTGTGGTTACTGCCTTCATGCTGAAAACAGAATGAGATAAAGGACGAAGAGCTCTTGCCAGGGATCTAGCGGTACAGCGCCTGCCCGGCAAGCCTGAGGCCCTGAGTTCAATTCCTGGTACAAAAAAAGAAAAAAAGAAAAAGAAAAGATGATTCTACCATGCACAGAAAGGAAACATACTAACACCCAAGTGTCCCTCAGCTGAGGGTGGGTAATGCAAGGGTGGGACACGCAGACAGCAGGGCACTGTGAGCAATGAAACAAGCAAAACTGCAGGACAGCGTGCAGGTGCAAGAAGCTAGGAAATGCTAAGCATCGGCAAACCGAGAGGGACACAGAGTGGTTGCCTCTGACTGAGGTAGGGATGGAGTCAGGCAGTCTTTGCTAAAGGAGACAGGGTTTCTTTGGGGGGGGGTGATAGAATTTTAAATTTTTATTATTATTTTGGGGGGGTACCAAACTCTGGTCCTTGAGCTTACAAGGCAGGCGGTGGAAACACTGAGCTAAATCCCTGGCCCTGGAATTTTTTTATTTTAAAAAATGTTTATTAGCACATAGTTGTAGTACATAATTACCTTTACCCCAAGAGTTGGTGTGCCTATGTGACACATTCTTTTTTCTTTCTTTTTCTTTTTTGCTTCCCTTCCCTCTTCTCCACCCTCCCTCCATCCTTTGGTCCCCTTCCCATCTGCAAAGGACCCATCTCTTTGTTTCCTGTGCTTTAAGGTTAGATCACCGTGCCAACCACACAGTTCTATGCATGTACTAAGAACTATGGAATTTTACACTTGAAAACACAGTGAAGTGCATGGCGTGTGAATTATGTCTCATTCAAGCTGATTTCTTTTCTTTGTAGTTGTTGAGGGGAATGATATTTGCAATGTAAGGTTGTATAGCAAAACATAGTCACGGGTCTTTCCCTGGGCTCGATTCTGGCTGGTGGCTGAATTTCTGTGAACAGTGAACCCGGCGTTCAGTTCCTCTGCAAAATGAGGCTGAACGTCCAAGGGCTCCAAGGGGTAGGTGGCGGGAAGGCCCGAGCGCTGGGCACCGCGGCCTCCTCCTCCTGATACCTGCTGCCTGGAGGTGAAGGCCCGCTGCGCTTGGAGCTGAATGTCGCCGCTGGGGGCCCCTGTGAGGTCGTCCTGGGGGGTTGGTCTTTTCCACTGTAGCCCCAGGATCCGAGGACATAGTAGGTCCTCCTGAGGATGTCCTACCTCTTCTCCCACTCTGGATGGAGGGGAGACAGTTACTGCTGCCACTGCTGCCACTGCCAGTGGGAAGCAGGGTCTGGTTGGTCCAGAACGACCCAGCCAGGCTCTAATTCCTTGGCCTGTTCTGCATTATCATGTGCCGAGCCACTGGTTTTTAGGTAAATAAGTAATTTTTAATCCAGATAACTTTTCACTTGTGATTTGTGACTTCTCAGTAAGAATAAAGTCCTTAAATGCATATGGTCTCACCATTCTTGGCTTTTCCGGTGGTAGTAAAGAGGAACATCTGCCTGACCTAGGAAAGCATCTCTCATCCAGCTACTCTCATTAAACACTTCAAAAAGGGGCCGGTGCTGCTGAGGGTGGACTCCGAATAGTATTTCCTCATTACTCTTTGGATCCAAAGACTTTTCAACGGTTTTCTTGTAAAAACTCCACTTGTTGAGTTGCATAGGGTCACTCCCACATAAGGATCACTGGATCCCAAGATATCTTCATGGCAAGGGTTATTTCAGCTATGACTTTCGCTCTCACAATTCACGAACTTTCCTCATCCTCGGGGAGTCCAAGCACGGCCACGCCGGGTTCCACGTCTGTGGTCCAGAGCCGGGCTGGGGCAGGGGTGGGACTCAAGCTGATTTTTTGAAATGATTACTACAGAAAGATCCTAGAAATGTCTTCTGGGGACTAAATCAATGGTGATGACAGTTGTCAGTAACACTGGGGGGTAAAGAAAGAGAAACGGGTTTGGAAGGAAAGCTGCTGAACTCAGTTTAGGCAGGAGGTCAACAGCAACTGAAATGATGGTAGAGGGTAAACTTCCGAGGCGAAGATGCGACACAGAATTAGAGTCACACTTGCATTCACCATCCAGCACATTATCCCGGAATTTATATTAAGATAGACTGAGCTCCTAAGTTTTAAAAAATGAGCTAAAATTTTGCTCTGCCTTTCAGTCTCTTGTTGAAAAGATATTTGAATTAGTTTATCACAATTATCACTCAGTGGAATGTTAATTTTAACTTGTCATTACCGAATTACAAGGTTAAAAGCCTTTATCTGGAATTGGACGTGAAGAAGTCACTTTCAGACACCAGAGGAAAGCCGTCCTTCCCTCTATGAGTGGCTTCCCTCTGCCAGTTCCGGAAGCCTGACCCATTTGTAGGAGAAGGAGGAGGTGGAGTAGGAAGCAGATTAGTTCCGATGAACAGAGGAAGTCCGGAAGTGCCAGGCTCACCCTGAATCCCACAGCCGAGGGCTGCGCTGTCCACACCGGAAGCATTGGTCATTCCGCGGGTTACAGTTCACACTAACTTCTCCCGTAGAGGCTGCAGGCGGATTCTCTAGCAAATTGGCATCCTAAGGGAGCCAGGTCCTTTGAAAATTGCTAATTAGGAGAAGTTCAAGGTTATATAAGCTCAGCTGCCAAACAGACTGCCTGACCTTAAAAGCCAAACAGAGGCGCCTTTCCTTTCTTTCTGCCACTTCCTTAGCCACGACCTCAATTAGAAATACGATTTTAAATGCACACGTGAAGTTGTGTGATAAGTCAGGTCTGAGCAAACAGGAAGGGAGCCTGGTGGCTGTCAGTGACCAGACCATCCCATCTTTGCTTTTGAGCATTCACGGCCCAGGTGCTTCCACCTTTGGGGGCAGTTCTAGCTAACACAGGGAGAAGACAAAAGTGTTCAGTAAACCATTGTGTCCATAGAACTTTTGTCTCAGAAGCATATTCCCCATTTTTAAAAGCAAGATAATTTCAGTCTTGATTACAGATTGTACTGCCCATAGAAAAATCCAACCAGACAAGGGATACAGCTCAAATGATAATGTGCTATTCCTGCCAAAAATAAGTGAACAAAGTCTAGAGATCTAGCCAATAGATTATTTCACTGATTGTGGTTTAGAAAATATTTTTAACCCTACTGTAACCTGTCTTTACCTGTACCAGCAAATGTGGTCCCGCATTAAAGTATAGTAAATTACCATGGACCAAATCCCTTTGTCTTTCAACAGCAGCCTTTTTTTGCAAAATGATCTTAGTTATTTCTGGAGGTCCCTGAACAAATGCTTTCCCTGTATATCCACAAAGCAATCTTTCACCCTCCATCACGCCACGGAATCATTTGTGCATCGGTTAAGATGCACCCAGCACCTGTCACCTACTGCATGACGGATGAAGCTGAGTGTCACAGACGTCTCTGCCCACCGTGCTTTTCCTCGCCTGCTCTAGTTCTCATGTGTCAACGTTCACAGCTGACGAGTGGCTAAAAAATCTTTACCACTTCCTCTGCTAAGGAAGTCCACTCTGAAGCACTCAGCCAAGAATGCACTGAGAGTACTGTCACCTAATGTCCTCGAGCTTCTGATTTCAGGCACCAGAACAAAGCGAGGGTCCATCTGGAGAAGGGGCCACGGCTCTCCTCGGCTCTGTGTTGCTCTTTGACCTTTGACATCTAACCATGAAATGAGGCCTTTTATTATGGTAAAAAGTACATTGTCATTAGCCTGATCAAAATACTGCCCCTTGCTTTGGACATGCTTAGCCAGTCATTCTCACCACTTTCTGAAGCAATTCTGGAAGTCCTCTTTCCTGGGCATCTTTAAAAGGTGTGGTCAAAAACATGGTGAATGCCACTGTCATGTGCCATCCGATGGAAAGGCAGCTCATGGAACATGACGCTGTGGCCTCAACCTCATTCACCAGACTGGCACCGTGGGACTTCGGACTCTTCCCAAAGTCAAAATGATCATGAAAGGGAAATGTTCTGAGCTGATTCAGGACACAGCAGTGCAGCTACAGATACTCACAAAAGATGACTTCGGGAGCTGCTTCAGAAAGTGCCAGGTATAAGTGTGTGCAAAGTGAGAGGCATGAGTGGCGATGTGCCTTTACTGTAAAACATTTCCAGAAAAACTTAAACACTCTGTTTTTTTATCACACCTTGTAAAATGAAGCCACCTGAAGATTCTGCCATGAGCTATGGCAATAGCTGTGGCAATTTATGCATAGCTATAATGTGTAACCACATTCCTTGGCTTCTACGGTAAGCCATAATTAGCTGACACAGCAGCAGTTCAGTGAGCTTGGACCATTCCTCCACCTTCTCAAAGCACAAGCTGTGGCAGATGTTGGTGCAAGTTTAATTATGTAGAGGTAATCATAAATAGTTGGGTGTAGTACTGAGTACAAAGTGCAAACAATTTCTGTACAAAGTACAAAGTGAGAAAAGGTCAGTCAGTATGGTTACCTCTGAAAGACCCCAGGCAAAGGGGTACAAAGCGTTCAACTCTACAAGATTCAAATGAAAAGATTCAACTCTACAAGACAGAAAATTCACATTTGTCTTAGTCATTTCCTTTGTCACTGAGAAAAAACTGACACGCACAAGTCAGAAGAGGAGAGGGTTACTCAGGCTCAGTTTTTAGAGGTTTCTGGCCATAGCCAGCTCTGAGGCAGGAGGGTGTGCTGGGAGGGTTGGGTGGACGCAAGCTACTCAGTTATGGTGGACAGGAAGCACAGAGAGAAGGAAAGAGCTGGGGAGGAAGATGAACCCTTCTGGGTCACACCCCCAGTGGACAGGAAGTCGAAGTCAGCTGTAGCACCCCCAGAATCCAATCACCTTCCAAACGCCTGAGGCTTTGGGGGCCATTTTAGATCTAAACCATGACAATATCAGGGAAGAACACACAGCAATTTCCCAGGGCAAAGAAAACCAAACAAAACAGACTGCAGGTCAATCAGATGCAGTTGCTGAGGGGTTTACTCTGGGAAGTCGAAGGAGAATTAAAATAATCCATCCAACAGCAAGCAAGGGAGAAGAAACATTGTAGTCCTGTGGAAAATGTTTCTGCTCTACTGTGAAAAAGAATATAAGACTGTGATGCCTGCAAAGGTTCACACTGGGTATTTATGACTAGGATATAGATCAAGTAGCTTGAAATTTGAAATTTCTGTCATTTTGCTCAGTTTTGTTTCTTTCATCATTTAAATAGCCTCAAATGATATATTTACAATCATTAAAGTTTTAAGCCCAAGAATAAGTAAATTCTCAGCCTATCATTTGAAATAATGGTAATCAAGTATTGTTTTTAAAATAGCATGTATTTGTTGTAACCAATTTTTTAAAATGCAGAAGTGCCCAAGACAAAAAAAAGTCTCTCTGGTTCTATCCTAATCTCTACTCCACAGAAGTAGCACTGTTAACTTTGCAAAGTATCCTTATCTTCACCCATGATTATATATCTTCCATCTAGAGTATGGATTTTCATTATGTTAACTGTTCTTTAACTTGACTTTCATCACTAGATAATTTAAACTGAATGTCTTTGCATGTCAGCAAATAAAGGGCTATCTTCTTTTTTAAAGTCTAGTATCACATCCCACTGTATGATGTTACATTATTTATTTAACCAGTTTCCTACTGATGGACACAGGTTATTTCCAGGTTTGCTTGTTTTACTTTTGGTTTAGGGATCGAACTTAGGACCTTGCACTTGAGAGGCAGGCAACGGCAAAATCCCCAGGCCAATTTCCAGGTTTTGAAAGAGACAGTTCTGCAATTAAAATCTTTGTACATTCATATCTGTGCCCTGTGTACGCATTCTGGGGATGCTGAATTTCTCATGTTCTTAATTTCCTTTATTTTCAATTTATTTTCCATAACTGCCATGTAGTTCTAAGAAAGCAAAATCAAATGCTTGTTTGCTTTCTCAGGACATCTCTCAAAGGTACTGGTCCGTTTTCTGTTAGTACGTGAAGGCCTGAGGCCGGCCCCTTTGTAAAAGAAGAGGTTTATGGCTCAGGATCTGGAGGCTGAAGGTCAAGGGGCTGCACCTGCTGATGGGCTCCACTGGCAGATCGGCGAAGCAGGGATGGGCATCGTGTGGAAGAGCAGGAGTGTGTGGGGGTGTGCGCATCCCCACCCCTCTCCTGGACAGCCTTATCCAAGGCTCACTTCTCAGAGGCTCCACCTCTGAACACTGCTGTCAGGTTAGGTTTCCACCCTCTTAGTATCCACAGTTGGGGGTCAAACTGCAACACAAAGCTCTGGAGGGCGGCGCCGAGACTGTGCCACACCACACGCACATCCCCGGTCAAGAGCACTGTTTCATCAGCACCCGTGCCTTACACACACAGCGCGCTTCGGTGTAAATTGTAACAACCTGGGCGGGCAGGGGCTCCCTTTCAAATCCTAGGGATGGAAAGAAAATAGCTCCCTGTGCCTCCTGTTATTATCGCTGACGCATCCTTCAGGGGTGTACAAGGCCACGCATGCGTTGGTTCTGGCAATGAAACTTTCACCCGGCATTTGCTCTTAAGTCAGCTACACTGTGGGTGCCATGCTGGTCATCAGAGCCACACGAGGACCCGGGTCTGTCCAGCTCAGTGGAGGACAGAAAGGGAGCCAGCCATTACCACAGAGTGGGAAGGTGGGGCATTCACGGCCCGCGTCCTGCAGAAATGGGTGGTGTGCTAGTGCCCGACTGAGCATCGGGGCCCCAGAGAAGACCGGGAATTGTGGTTCTGGGGCCCAGGAAACCATTGCACTAACCAGCGAGGAACTGACTAGAACAGCCCAAGCCTAGGCGCCTTGGAGGGTAATCTCTGGCTAGGCAGAGCTCTTAGAGGTGGACTAGATGCATTCTGCAGAGATGCAACTATGCCTGTTGGGGGCCAGGAACAGAATGTCACGGTTTAAATCTGGAATGTTCCCCCAGAGACTCACGTGTTTGGAAGGCGCTGCACTCCTCACGCCCGGTGCGAAGCTCGGGGCCGGGGTCTGGTTGAAAGGCTGGGTCAGAGCACGAGGCCTGGGCGGGTCCATTCTGTGCCTGGCTCCTCCCTCCCTCGCGTCCTGGCTGCTCTACACTAACAGCTTTCCTCCCTTGGAACCAGCTACAGCTGTAACCTTGAACCAAAACCAATCCCTCCTCCATGAAGGGGTGGGTGTTGGGTATTTTTCCTAGCAACAGGGAAAGCAACTAAAACAGTTTGGCACGTGGCCTTCCAATTACTTTAATATATGCATTCTTAAAGGTAAATATGAATACGCATGCTGTTGCGAGCCTGCGACGCAGAGCACTGTCCCGCAGTGCCTCAAACCTGAAAGAGCAGCGGGGTGGAGATGGGGCAGAGAGAAAGGAAGGACGCCAAGACAAGAGTCTGATCAAGGCGACGTTTATTGCAGGCAGGCATCAGCCTTTTAAAGGAAAAGATCGAACTATTATGGGCTAGGATTACCATAGTAACCTCAACACCCGCTCCACGGGAACGAGGGTTCACACGGGCAAGAGAAAGCAGGCTCAAGAAAAACAAATTAACAACACTTGCAACTAATAATCATGATTCCCACAATAGGTGGAGGAACTTAAAAAAATGGAGTTACAACACCTGACTCCTATAGATAACATCAGATCTTTAACAGGAAGCACCTGACTCCTACAGATCTTTGGCTGTCCGAGTTTCTCCCGTGCAGGGTCAAAACAAGTTTAACACGTGCAGTCCTTAAAAAGGAACAAATGTTGTCTTTCAAAAAGCCAGTGGGCCATGGCTGGCTTCCCACAGCATGCATTTTCCTTACGAGAGGAAAATTAAAAAGCAGCATGCAAATTAATTAATATGCATGCTATTTTAATAAACCATTTTCCTACGGAGAATGTACAAGTCATCCGTACCAGTTCGGCGTCCCTGACACCTCCCCTCTGCTCGTCAGCTTATCTTCCATAAACTGTCCATGCTGTCCACTTCGCATTTCCTTCCCTTGGGAGTGTTTCCGCTCTCTGCCCGCTTCCCGTACTCCATTGCTGGTTTTCACCTTACACTTTTAACTCGACCTTTACCCCTCTGGCTCCCTGACTCTAAGGGGCAAGAAAGCCCCTGCTTTCTTGGGGCTCACTAGCTTCTGCCAGCGCTGCCTGCTCGCTGCTCGGTTGCTGGCCCCCTGGGAAGGTGTGCGCATGTGTGCATAGGTGTGCAAGCGTGTGCACAGGTGTAAGTGCTCTGACTGAGCAAGCGCTGCTCAGCTCAGCTCCCTGAACACGAGGAAGGCCAGGTGTCTTGGCTAACGACTGGGCCGCGCGTGGATTGAAAGGCACCTCCAGTCTGCAGAGGAGCCATAGTAATGTCGTCAACATTAGAAACTAACTCTGAGGGGTTTGCATTTCTGCTTCCTGCTTCCTTGCTGCCTCCCGGCTCAGGACAAGTTTGCATTTTCCTTCCCATACCAGCGGACTCCATTCCCTCTGTTTCCCACCACAGCCGTCCTCCCCTCCCTGTCCGCGTGGACTTGGGGTCCCATTCGGAATGATTTTCCCACCTTTCCTCACCCTATCCCGTCACCTTTGCCTGGCAGGGAGGGCACTGCAGTGTTGCTTGGAACTGGCAGGAGTGAAAGTAATTTGAGACTAGCTCGAGACTCTGCTCTCAAGAACAAAACAAACAACATGCTTGAGCTCTAAATTCCTAACCAGCGGCTGGAGCGGCACACCCGTCCTCCTCCCTCCCACCGCAGCAAAGTCCTCCAGCTTCTGAATGGATACAGCATCCAGACGCTTCTCATAAAAGAGGCATCCGTCACTTGGGGAGTCACCAGCGACAGGAACACACTCTAGCAGCAAGAGAAATCGTTTGTGTTTTTCTAACACTTAGCCTGAAAGAATTCCAGAGGGCTCTGCAGACATGGCCCAGATCTCTCTAACTCCCTCAGCAAACACATTAGCGGGCTATCTTCTAAGAGGGAGGGAGTTTCCAGCACGCTGCTCCCGGCAGGCAGGCGCAGGGCCAAATCGCCCACACCGCGCACATCACGCAGCGGAAGGCAGGGAGTGGCTCACCCTGCCCTCCTCCTGCAACCCAGAGCCGCCTACAGAGCTTGGCCCTGTGCATTCTGGTTCATAACTTGTCCCACACTCTTGGACCCTAAAGGTTTGACAGCAGGGGTTGCTGTTAAGAGAAAGAAAAGAAAAAGAAAGGAAAATAAGCAAATATCTTACCATTCTCAAAATGGGGGTTGGGAGTATTCAAGTAAGGAAAGCATTTGTGTAACCAGGACCAGTGCTTGATTTGAACTGATTCATACCAGATGTTTAAAGAACTAACTGCCCAAATAATGATGCTCAGTGAACAATACAGCACTTGATTTCTTCTCATGTGACAAGCACCGATCTTACATTCGAATGATCTGTACTGGAAAAGAAACTATTTCAGAAGACACATATGTTAAAATTAGGGATCTGACAAATAACTTTCTTAGGCCTATATTGTTCTCTATATCAACGCAACTGTAATTTGGAAGATTTATTCCAGGAGGAGATGTATATATGGAAGATGAGAAAGGGCAGAGTATGAAAGCAGGGCTGGTTGACTGAGACATGGGTGTGTGTGTGTGTGTGTGTGTGTGTGTGTGTACTTGAGGACCCTACGTACTGACTCCAGACCTCCAGCAGGAAAGGCATGGGCATGGGAGTTTGTGTCTCATCCCACAGGGTTTGTCTCTGTGCGAAGCACAGTCTGGAGTCTAAATCGTAATTAAAAGTATCTTTCAATATTTGTTTGCACTTCTCAACGAACATGAAATGGATCCCAGTTTAATTCAGTGCATTAGAGACTCAGATTCCTGGCGGGGGCTTGGGGGGCCTTCTCAGCATCCTCCCAAAATCTGTCCAGGGGGAGGAATTGGTAGATCTAGCTGCTTTTACTAGGTCTTTGCATCTTTCTTCTTCCTTTCTGTTTTTGCTTTCTATCACATCTTTCTCTTCTATACCATAGAAGATTCAGAATGAGGCCAACAATACTGTCCCAGCACTATAATTCCAGCACTCTGGGAGGCTGAGGCAGGAGATCACTATTACTTCAAGCCCTGCCTGAGCAACCGAGACCCTGTCTCAGACAATAAACAAATAGTGGTAGGGAAATTGCTCAGTGCAAGGGCCCTGAGTTCAATTCCCAGTACTGAAAAACAGAATAAACAACAAAGGCCCTTGAACCCTAAACTGAACTCTGTGGCCTACACTATAATCCAGCTACTCAGAAGTCTGAGGCAGGATTGTTAATTTGAGGCTAGCTCAAGACTCTGTTCTCAAAAATGAAATAAACAACATGCTTGAATTTTAAAGATACATATACTTCGCAGTAGCAATCTTGAAAAAGGATTGTCACAGCAAGGCTAGAAAAGGATGAGCTAGGGTGCTCTTGTGGTAATCTAGACTCCCTATCTCCCTACGAAGAGGGCTGCAAGGAGGAGTAGTGGGTAGAGAAGTTAGGTAATTAGCTCAAAGATGTTTTGAGGCCCAGAAGGACAGGATTTCATGCCAAGTGGATAAGGACAGCAAAGGAGTCTAGGAGGTCCTTCTGGTTTCAGCTTGGGGACAGAGACTGAACACAACAGGGACTCCAAGATGCTCACCCTGGAGAGGAAACGTTATTGTAGAAAGACAAACAATGAAGATAGTTACGTCTGTGGAGCTTTCAGGCATCCTACGCTGTGGAGCATACTGGAGACCCCTACAGTTGAGTTCCAGTTTCCTCCCCAGTGTGCAACACAGGCCCTGGGGCGGGGGAGACTAAAAGACAACTAAGAGAGAGAGAGAGAGAAAGTGGGGTGCCAGTGCAACTGACAAAGGTGCTGGCCGGCCCAAACCACTGATTTTTATTAGTAACCAAGTGGAGTAAAGGTAAGGTATGTGCAAGGGCGGGACTATGTGCCAGAATGTACAATCCTTCAGTTTCTATGGAAACTAATGTAAGCAAGGCTCATAAAGAACAAGAGAAAGCATTCTTGAATTAGGAACAGAACAGACAAAATATATGGTTGTAATTAGAACACTGCCCTTCAGCCTGAAGGTTTTAGTTGTGGGAATGGAATTGGGTGCGAGTGGCTCTGACCTTGGCACGTGGGCTTCAGCCAGACTCACTTCTGTAAACAGCCAGTGGTGGGGTTCACTCTTCGCAGCTGTTTTGGGCATGAAATATTGTGGCTTCTCACAGGAGCACACAGCTGTGACATCTCCACCCCATCCGAGAAGGGTGAGTGATGACCTTGAATCTAAAAGTCTCCAGCGACAGGACTTTGTTGCTCCTGTACCAACCACCCCTGCATTTGCTACAGAGATTTCTGGTAATTTTCCCATCCTGGTTCTCGTCAGGCTGTGGTTGAAAAGCTGTTTCTTTTCCTGCCCAGACAAGGAATCTGCGTGGAAGAAATGCCTCCTGGGGTGGAAGTAGTGATGTGACCACGTCCAGAGGTGCTTGGCTGTGGTTGTGAGGTGGCCGCCAGGCCCCTGGTGACCAGCCAAGCCTGTCTCAGGACCAAACGGTCAGAGCTCGGCGGACAGAGGCAGCCCTGACCCAGTCTCCGTGTTTCACATCTGAAGACGACTTTGGGCTCTTCAGTCCCTTTGACACTCCCTGAAAGGATGCACTATCCAAGTCGCAGTTTTAATTGCAGCCCCTCCAAGTTTTCTCTTTTCCTCCTCAGCTTGGAGCTTGGAGCTTCGAGCTGGTTCTCCTGAGCGCTGTAACCGAGCAGGAAGTGGGCTGCCTGGTGTGTCTCTTGGTTCCTTTTGTGAATCCCAGCCTCTTTCTTTTTAAAACCTCCCTTGTCTTTGTAGATGTCCTGAGGTGACAATGTCTGATAAAAAGCAAAGGTTGTGAATAGCGAACACGTGAACAATTTGTGTTACAATTGACAGAAAGACGCGTCTTGGACGTGGACTTGTGTCACTGCCTCTGGAAAGTGTGTGTCAGGCCTCTCTCAGGCTGGAGCAGAGTGGGAAGGAAGCTCACAAGGATGGATGCGTGCGGCGCTTAGTCACATTTTGGTGAAAGCCAGGGATGCGTGTGGCCTTCTAGCCACACTGCAGGAACACATGGGGATTCAGTGGGAACAGACCTATCTTCTTGCTGATCTCTTAGCAGCAGAGATCTGCTAACGCTCAGAAACCTGGCTGGTATACTCTGCTGCTTTCTGTCTTATTTTTAAATTGAGCATGGAGAGAGTGCAGTGTTTTTAAAAGGTGGCCAAAGGACTTAGACTTTTTTTTTTTTCCAAAATATCCACAAATAGCCAATAGGCTCATGAAAAGTTTCTCTGCATCACTGGCTACCAGGAAAAGGCAAAAGCCGTTTCTTGGTGGAAAGCTGGTTCGAAGAGGACTTATTCATGGCGGCATTGGTCACAAGAGCCCAGAAGTGGAAGCAACGGAGCGTCCATGCACTGGAGAAGGGCAACTAGATGGTGTCAGGCACTCATCCCCTGGGAAGTAGTTCAGCCGTGCCTGCTTTCGAGCTATTGGGAGTAACGCCTCTGTGACCAATGCGTGGACTCGGATTTCCACTTCCTGTGTGGATTTGGGGGACGTTGGCCTGTCGTCTTCTGCTGGGGTCTTGTGAGGTTAATACTGGCCACACAGAGCAGGTCTGGAAGGGTGTGGGGCGGCACAGAGACAGCCTTCCACCTTCCGCCTGTAGCTCACACTCTCCCCATCTCCTTCCTACCCTGGTCCCCTGCTTCTCCCAGGCAGGTCTCGCACCCATGCGCAGACCCCCGGCCTGCGTGAGCAGCTCCATCTGAGCCTGAAGCTCCCGGCAGGCCCTCAGCCCTGGGGTGTTTGCCACGGTAGCACAGGGTGCCCTCGAGGAGACACGCCTGGGGAAAAGGCCACGGAGGCCCTGGGTGGTCAGACCTTGAGAGGGAATCTCGGCAGGTTAGATATCGACATGGTTCACCAGGGGCTCACGGGCTGCCGTCCGGCTTGCCACCTTCAGCCCGTCGCTCTGTGCCTGTGAGAAAGAACACAACGAGGGACCTGCAGGTGTGATTGCACTGGCGCCTACCTGCAAAAACAACATGAGCCCTGCAGAAGAGTAGACACAGGTATGACAGAATGTTCACGCATTTTTTGGGAGTAGGAAAAAACTGGAAATAATATGAACAGCATTCTAGTGTATACTCCTGCTCTCCAGTGGACACCAGCCTGCCGAGCCTGTCCCTGCCACCATCAGGTTATCGCCCTTCAAGGGTCTCGGGAAGCAACAGTACGCACCCTGAACAATAAGCACGACGCCAGAATACATTCGTGTAGACCAGCGAGACCCTCTGTGACTAGTGGCGCAACAGCGTGGTGGTGGTGGGGACACCAGGAGGGAACGAGGTGCAAAGCCACAGGCAGGGGAGTGGGAGGAACCTCAAGGCAGCAACTGCCAGAAAGAGCTCTGGACCCAGAGGCTCAGCAGACAGAAGGGACTGATCCTCTAGGACAGCGATGGCGAACCTATGGCACCTGTGCCACAGCCGGCTGTCTGTGTTATCAAGAGCCCTGAAAGGTTCACCATCACTGCTCTGGGACATCCCCAATCCCCAGTGCCACAAGGGACACAGCTCACTGGAGGACATTCCGTGAGAGGTTTTGGACACGAAAGTACCCACACCTCAAAGGAGCTTGAAGAGCCAGGCGCTCCTCAGGCCAAATTCACTCTCTTAAGGCAGAGTGCGTACATTCTTCCGCCCTGCTCCCTTAACTCTGTGCTGTTTTCTAGCTGAGCAGGAAGTGAAATCTGAAATTACGTGGAAATGTTACTCCCTCCTTTACGGACCCTCAAGGCTTCACCGTTAAATCCTGTGGCTACAGTCCCCCGTTTCCGCAGATGTGCCTTTATATTTATGCTGCACTTACTGTTCCCCAGGAATTTACATTTATGCACCGGATATGAAGCTACTCTTGGTCATGTTTTTTCCACAGTAGACAGAAATGGTGCAAACTTAATTTTTGTCAAGTACTGAAATTTAGATAGCATCCACTTCCTAGGGTGGGTTCTCGAGGGACAGGAAGCCCCTGAGTCCCCACAGAGAGCTTCAGCTCTCTTCGGTTCTCGCACCAATGTGAGAACTTGGCTTTCATTGGTGTGTGAAGCTGTGTCCCCAGCAGCCCTGAGCAAGGATGTCCCGGCCGCCTGCCGCTCTGCTCGCTCTTGGACCGCAGTGCCGGGGGCAAGGATTCACAGGGAATAGAAAGACACTCCTGCCTCCGCGGGCCGGGCAGGAACCCTCAGAGGCTGCAGTTGTGCAGTACAGGAAGTACACTGGGGGGAGTTACTTGGTTTTCTCCATCTAATGTCTGTTGTCAGCTGTGGTGTCACAAAGCCAGCCCCAGATGGCCCCGCTAGGGCTGCTGCCAAGGTGAACCAGGCCAGCAGCCTAATCCGATTGATGCTGATGCCTGAGGTGAGGCAGGAAAGCAGAAATTAACAGGTATTGTTCTTCTAGCAAAATGTTTACAGGTTTTAAGTTAAGTACTAATAAAGTCACAAGGAGTACATAAATCTCAGGCCTAAAGACAACATAAAAACGTGGCATTAAGAATGAAGAAACCAGTTCCGAAAAAGAGAAATTCAAAAGGGAATTATAAACCCAAGTTCCCTTTTTATTTTTTAGTTAAACATTGAGATTTTTCAAGAAGGGTTAATGTTTTGAAGCAAACTGAGCCTTCGCTTAAAGAATACAGAATTCCCCTGGCTTGAGTCTTTCGTCCTCCGGGAAGCGTTGGAGTCTCCGCTGTTCTAAGACATTTGTCTTCTCTGTAGGCGCCTCACGCTCATCGCCAGCTCCTAGCCATCTGTCGCTCTTCCTGGCGAGCCTGATGAACACGTGTAGGTCGAACCATCTGCTCACAAACCCTGCCATCGTATCGTGCTCGACTCTGCTTTTCCCCTCTGAACAGAGGTACACTTGACTGTTCTTCAAAAGCTTCATCCTGCTGGGCCTGGCAGCTCACGCTTGCGACCCCAGCTACTTGGAAAGCTGAAGCAGGAGAAATGCAAGCTCAAATTAGCAAGCCTCACCTCAAAAAGGGGAAGGGGTTCTGAGGCTGGAGCTGGAGACGGAGCGCAGGGACACACAAGGCCAGGGACCGTTCCTCAGCATGGCAAAACAAACCCTGACACCGAACTTCAGTCTGATAATAAGCAGCCTTGAGTACGCATCTGCTTTTAATAAAATATGTAAATGATAGACATTTTGAAATGGCCAACTTCTCTCCAATTCTTTGCTAAATGGCTTTGAGCCGTCATCAAATTGGCCTCCCTGAGTTTTGACTCAGGTTAGGGCTTTTCCCCTCCGGCATCCGCAACCGCCCACTCCTGGGGTTTTGTCCCCAAAGCCTCACTTCTGAAACCTTGCCTCTGAGCACCTTGTCTGCGTCGAGGCCTCTGCTGCTACGGCTCAACGATTCCATCCCGTCACGATCTCCGCCTAGACCTCTTTTTTCAGCTGCCTTCTCTCTCACGTCTCGACGTCCCCGTTCACCCAGTTTGGAATCCAGACTCATGTCTGTTGAAAGCAGTGTGGTCCCCCAGGGCACCCTCTGTCTGCGCTCAGCCGTGAAAGCTCTACCCCCCGGGTAAACTCTATTTTCTATTTACTCCATGCCATTCACCGGAACATGGGATGAAAAACTGTATCGTTTTAAATTCATGGTCGAAAGTCTCAAGTGTAGTAAACCTTACTCAGCAATTCTCCTCTATTGCCCTAAAAATATTATCTCCAAAATTACTACTTCTCCGAGACCTGTCCCTCACCACCAGTACGTTACATCTATTTAAAAGCAAACGTCCTTCCCGGTCCCCGCATCCCCTCAGATATCACCTCATCGCTCTTCTGTGTGCCTCTCCTCTCCCTTGCTGTTCTCACCGACGTCATGGCCCCACCCTGATGCCCTGGTCCTGCGAGGGTCTCTGGTGAGCTCTGTGTGTGATCCAGGGGTCAGCTTCTCGGCTGTACGTGTCACCTCCTGGAAACAACTGATACCACAGCCCTTCGTCCCTGATCTGTGGGTAGCGGGCAGCTTCTCATGGTTGTGATCTGTGCTTTAATCTTTGCAATTTTCAGGAAATGCAATGATAAGAAATGTGAGTAAAGTTCTCAAATTTGCCAAGGGCTTTATGAAGTGAGTACAAACACAGGTAAGCTTTTTTGTGCCCTGAGTGCTACTCAAACATCTTTACTTTTGAAAATCGTGAAACCCATCTGGAATGTAAATAGACAACAAGTTGTCACGTAGAAGTAGAAACTGCCAAGCCTAGAGATCTGTGCCCACCAGTGCCTAGAAAACCACACGAGGTGCAGTGCTGGGCTGCCAGCCCTGGCTGTGTCTCCGCAGCCCAGGGCCCCCCTTGCTTAACACAGGGGATGTCGATGTGTGTGCAAGCACTTTTGTGCCTAGTCACTGTTGGGCTGTAGCTCAGAAACGTCCCTCAGAAGTCCCTGTGTGTGTAAGGTGATTGTGCTGCTCCGACCCTCAGAGACAAAGTACTACATTGTCGCTCAACAGTGTGACTACAGTGGCAGCCATTACCTCCTTCCTACTTTAGGGGATTCTGGTACCAGGGATCAAACTTAGGACCCTGTGCTTGCGAGGCAGGCAAGGCCCTTATCCTCAGCCACACTGGAAGGAATGAGTTCTAGTATGACACTACATCCTCAAGGGACACTGTGGTAGACCAGCGTGATAAGTAGCTTCCAGAAACTGCCTGGTATCCACCCACTTTGGCCACCCTCTGCTCTTGAGTACAGACTGGACCTGACGAGCAGCTTTTAATGAATATGAAAAAAATAATGGAATCTTACTTTTGAGACACACCCCCACCAAATACGAAGAGTTCTGTCTCATTCTGTCTCTGTCTGGCTTTTCTCAGCTTGCTTGCTTTCTGAGGCAAGCCGCCTGGTTGCAGGATGAAAGGCCCATTCAACACAGGCAGCCAACAGGCACCATGGAACCGAGGCCCTCATTCCAACAACCATGTGAATGAGCTAAGGGACAGTTGCACGCCGATTATATTCTCTGAAAGTCCCGTAGCACAAACCCAGCTCAACCATGACTAGCTCAGGATGCAGTAAACTAAACATTTGTTGTTGTAAGCCTCTGTGTTTTAGGTCAATTTGTTACCAACAATAGATAATTAATATACCCAGTCTGCTTTAAATCGTCAGGATGCTCTCAGATGACAGGATTCGTGCTTTACAGTCTACATTCAGATTATGTATATTTGAATAAGGAGACAAGCAGAGCTGAGTACAGAACCTTCCCGAACATCTCTGCCAGAAAAAAACAAGACATCGAGAACGGCGCAGAAGAGAGGACACCTAGTGGCACACACGGTATAGCCAGGTCTTAGCAAGGGAATTTCTGTGGATTCAATTTCTTCGTGAAAAGGCTAGTGACTCGTGGGGCTGGGCTGCGGTGTAAGAACTGCTAACATTCTAGGACAAGGGCACTCAGACTGGAGGAACTCAGGTGAGCGCCACCCCAGATCTCACTAGCAGGAAACGCCATCATTAGGAATCTCTCCTGCAGTTTCCCAGTGGACTGCGTGAAGTGGCTACCACAGGGAGGCACACACAGAGAAGGAGATTTTCGGGCTCCCTTTGGTGACAAAGAAGAGAAGCAGCTTCTAATGTTGCTCTGGAGTAGACATTGGGCAGTGGTGACAGCAACAAAGATGGCTGATGTCACCGTTCTGAGGACCTTGTTCGCTTTCTCCTTTCTGATGTATGTGAACACCTAACCCATCAAATCCCCTGTACCCTGGCGGCAAGGAAGCTTAGAGAAAACTCAGCCTCTTGCTGCAAGTCAGCTGAAACCCTTTACGGAAAATGCTACGGACAGAAAGAAATATAATAAACATAAACACACGTTGGAAACTTTTTGTCTAATTGTGATAATACACACAATGCCAATCTGGAGACATCCTTCTAGCTTGGATTATTTATTTTCAAAATGTAAAGTCAATTTGGCTTGAGGATGAGACAAAGATTGAAATTAGCAAAAAGCAGAAATTGGAAAAATGAAAGAAAATACGAATTGCAACAATATTTGTACCGCTTTTATTTGTAAAAATAACCATCTGAATGCATTTCCATAGTATAATACAGTTAAGTACTTCATTATGTTATGTGAGCATCCAGTAGTTGCAAAAGTATTAAACTGTGCTTGAGAAGAGTCAGATTGGTTCCAAGTCATTCAATGAACTAAAAACAAATTTTCCTCATTTTTTACAGTCATGACATTTACCAGAGTCATCCAACTCCGATTTACATAAGAGAACATTACAGACAAAATCCCACCAAAATCATCAAACCATATTTTAGGCTGTTACAAATACGTTATGCAAACGATAACACTGGCACCAGATTGGTATCACCGTGCTTGGCAAAGATATATTGCACATGCGAAAGCATAAAGGATGTAGACAAAACTACCAAACGAAGATACTGGCATTGAACCTTCAGATCACTGCATAAGAAACGCATACAATTACATTTTATGCACACACTCAGATTGTCACTATCTTCAAATGCTCTTCTCCTATAATACTGACCTAGGGTTTACAGTTGTGTGAGAAGAAAGCATCTTAGCACTGCAATATCAAACATAACTTCTATAGAAAACTTTAGCATCTTCATTTCTAAGCAGAGATGGGAGCAGTAGGAGAAAAAAAAAACACTATACATTCAAAGAAAGGTTGAAATGAAACCTCACTGGTATTATATTGCTCTGACAACACTCAAATGAAAAAATACAAAATGTTTCACGGAACATTTTCAGAATATACAAATATAAAAAGGCACTCTAACTTCATGTTACAAGACAAGAAGAGGGATGAGTTCTTCAACAGACAAGCAAACCAAGTTGCTGGACAGTACAAAGATTAACTAGTGCAGCAAATCCATTGAATGGTCTTGTTCTAACTCCATAATAAATGAATAAGTCAAGCAGCTGTTCACTGCCTAAAGTACCAAAACATACTATGGTGCCCTTTTAGTAGTGATAAACAGAAATCCCCTGAGCTATTTACTGGAGAATCATAGCAGATTTTAGGCAATTTGGAGACAGAAAATACATTTACCAAAGAGGCAGACACTGGTGAACAGTTAAGTGAGGTGAACATGGTCTGGTGGCCGTGGCTAAAAATGAGTCTAAAAATAACACATTTAGGGAAAAGCACTAAGCAACCGAGACTCAGAAACAAGCCTTCTGGTTTCTTTCTGTAGAAAGCGACGCTGCAAACATTATTTCTAAGAGATGTAACTGGAGCACACAGAATGTATAGTTTTAAAAGTCATTTCTTAAAAAACT
The DNA here is from genome assembly GCF_012274545.1 of Fukomys damarensis. Taxonomy (NCBI): domain Eukaryota; kingdom Metazoa; phylum Chordata; class Mammalia; order Rodentia; family Bathyergidae; genus Fukomys; species Fukomys damarensis. Next base: position 3,316,829 of record NW_022900938.1, on the reverse strand, counting down.
GATCTCTTATGAAACAGAGGGGTGGGTGGGGAGACTAGATACTGATTTAGGGGTCAGTTCCGGTGAGCATGACTTCATTTCCATCTTTCTAGCAGGGAAAAAATGAGGAACAGCCAAGCACAGCTCCATGGAGATAACGGCAGATGCTGGCTCCCTGCTCCGCTCCGAGGGCCCTGGACTCTGCTGCTCAAAGGGAAAATCATGGCTTCCCGGAGATCCTGCTTTAAATGCCCCCAGGCGAGCAAGATTTCCATTCACTTCTAGAACAATACACTGCAGTATTTCATGCTACTTTGACACTTGCAGCTCCCTTATTTTCAGAGTTTTGGTAATGGAAAAGTCATTATTGCTCATTAGCAATTTGCCTACTTTTGTCTTCTGGGTACAAGATCCCAGTAATGAATGTAACTGTACTATCTACCTAGAATGTACCAATAAATTCAATTTAAAATTAAAAAAAAAAGAAATTTGTCTTCTGTAAACAAAAAGAGGAGGAGGGAAACATTGTACCAAGAATTAAAAAAAACAAACAAAAATTAGTATTGGTGGTCTTGCATTTTTTGATGAAATTAATACCAGTTCTCTAAGACTTTTGAACAAGCTCTCATTTGTGAAGGACCCAGTGTGAGTTTTAAGTAAATCCGGGATATTATAAGAGGAAGATTAAGGACCTTTACAGCTAGATGAAAAATGTCACAAGAGAGTGTAGGTATTTGACCCAGCCGGGAGAGGACACTGTTTTAAAAATGATCTCACCAGTTGCCAGGGTGACAATGGAACCTATTATAAAATGTCTAATAATTCTGCCCTAATGAAACCAATTTCTTTCCTGTCTCTTCCTCCAGTGGAAAACGCACCTGAGCTGGTGATTTTATTTTCCTGCCGGCACAGCACTGCACTGGCAGCCTTGCCCTGCAGGTTGCTGGGACCATGAAAGATTTTCAGTGTTTGCGGGGCGACTCCTGGGTGTCTCTGTGCACAGGGTCCACACATGCCAGCTCCCCTCTCACAGAAGCGTGGGCTGTGGTGTCTTCTGAGCTCTCAACTGGCTATGATAGGCTGGGCCAGAGCCTGAGAGCAGAGGAAACCTTCGCAGAGGAAATGCTGGGTTTGTCCCCAGGGCTTCCAGCTGGCCCGGGGTCGAGGGTGCGTCTACTTTTTTAAAAAAAATCCTAAATCAGATACACAGCAATGAAAACAGAGGACAAACAGTGAATGTTTCCTCATATTTCTTTCATTCCAATAAATATAAACACATTTACATCAAAAGTATACGGACATCTTCTCTAGTTTGGCAAAAAAATAAATGGTGGTCAAAACCTTATCAGTGAGAAACGTCCAGCTGTCAGCTGGAAACCTGTGTCCTAAGAAAAATAAAATACGACAGAGACTGGTACTCAGAAAGGATCACAGTGGAACCCCATAGAAAAACCGCTTCAGTTCTTACTTGCAGTCTCAAGGCAAACGTGTGCAGCCTCCGTTTTAGACTGAAGCATTTTGGTCCTTGCGCACAGCTGGCCGAGGGGCCACACGCACACGAAGAGACAGACACTTAGTGCTCGTGCAGACGTGCAGACGTGTTCAGTCTCATTCTTCTTTTTGTACAGCTGCTGCAGATGTGGAACAGGGTCCGTTTGACCTAGAAGCTTTGGCAGAGGGAGCAGACACAGCATCACTACGCTGCCTTCCATCAGCATGCAACGAGCAATTGGCTTTCACTCCCGTGTGCCCGCGTCCGCCCTCTGGGTTCCCTTCCGCAGTCTCACTCACGCCCTGGGCGCGACCTCGGCAGGAAAGCTCACTGAACGCTTCCCTAGCGACGGACAGTGCTGATGAGTCAGCTGCTTTAGAGAAGTATTTTGATTTAAGAACAAATTGACAAAGCGTAGTTCTGTATGAAACCTGCGTATCATCTCAAAGTTGCGGTGCAACGTGATTTTTTCACCTGGAATGTTACTAGGGCAATTTGGATTTAATCACTCGGGCGAGAATTAGTCACAGGCTTGCTAGGGGAGCCCTGGGCGCCACATCTGTGTTAAACAACAAAAGCAAGTTCAGTCTTCCCATTCCTCTGGAAACTAAGATCCTCAGAAAGAAGTTCTGGGTATTTAAGCGCTTACTGCAGACAGGAGAGGAAGAGCTGGACTCCCTTGAAAAGATGGTTAGCAGGCGTTATTTCTGAAAATGAACGCCTTTACCTTTGGCTTCTAGTGAGGAAGTAAACATCAAAGCGAGAAGAGGTCGCAGGCATTTCCTGTCCTCGGCTGCCCTCCCCTCCCCAGGACACAAGGTGACAGAGATGCTTTCCTTCTCGTGAACAGCCGCCTCTCTCTTGCATTATCCCCAAAGAAAAAGAATGAAATACATGTTCTGTCCCTTACTTAACTGAGAGGTAGACTTTCACAGAAGTACCTTAGAGCTAAGGATAACACGAAACCAAACCCAACCAGGGCCCCTTGCACCAGTGTCCCCCCAGGACGGCCGCTGTCCCTCCTCCTCTGGCTTCCCAAAGCGCGGCCCCGTCATAATACTTGAATGTGGCGGAAACCGGAAGTCAAGCTTCTTCCCTTCCTCCAACACGTGCGATCGGGGAACGCTTGTACAGTCCCAGGTCAAAAGGTTTCGGAATCAGAGTCATTCTCATTGTACCCGTCCTCCGAGCCTACGTTGTTACTGCAAAGGCTAACCATGCTACCCAGGTTGGAGAGGGTCGTCCTGCTCAAATTGTCTTTTTTAAAACAAACGAAGTTGACAGCCGTCATTGCACTGGACGGAGAAAAAGGCATCATGGTAGCCAGAATGAGGGCCAGGCAGTCAGCCACGTCTTTGTTAGGAGCGCAAGCCAGGGCCGGGGTATGACCTGGGCGTAAATGCAGACAAGGCAGCGGTTAGTCTGGGTCTGGTGCATCCACGACCTCGCGGGGAGATGCGTGTGGAGTTAGAGTTCATGCTGGGTGCGGGAGGAGGGGTTACTCATGCTGGGGCTGAGTCCGAGGGACGGGGAGGGGAGGCAGTTACGGAGTTGGCTTTATTTTGCTGTGCGTTCAGCTCATACAACCACAGCAAGCACAATGTTATCTGGAGTGAGGCGGAATTCCAGCCTTGATCTGGAGGACGCAAACATGAGGAGGTGGGGGGACACAATTCCACGACAACAGGAGCAGCACGACAGGGAGGACATTTCCACGGGGGAGGGGCGCTGGCGGGACGCACACCATGAGCCTGGGCCCCGGCGAAGGGACCTCATTCTGAGAACAATGGCTTCCCACGGTAGGGACCGTGTCAGGTTGGAGAAGACGGTGAAAGCTAGGTGGCCGTCCAAGTGGCTTTACATAAAGTCTACACCAGTGATCTGGATTTTGAAAAATGGAATCATTTGAACGAATCAGACAGGAGGGCACTATTTGCTTGTGATTAAAGATTTACGATCATTTAAAAGACATGTAACAGATTTTTTTTTTTAAGAAGCCACTTCACTAATCAAAGTCCCGAATCTGAGGCAGAACTGTGGGAGCCTGGCTGCGCTTGGTGGGCCGGAGTTTGTCGCTGTGCAGCACCCAGACGCGATGGTCCAGTCCAGATGAGAAAATTGCCTCAATGCATTAAATGGGATCCCAGGGAAGCGCAATCCTTTCATTAGTTCCTCGTCCACTTTCCTCTGTTGGCCCAAGTGCCCACTACAAAACGAAGGGCGTTTGCTCGGGGTCACTCAGAGGAGCTGCCCTTGTACAAGGTAACGAAACCTGATGCCCGCCCCCTCGGCCCTTAGAAGCCTCTGTATTCCTCTTTCCGGTACGAAAACAAATAAGAATGGGCCGGTTAGCTCCCATCGCATTCCACAGAGGGCAGTGATGACAGAGAGACTACCTCATTGCCACACAGTGCTGTCCTTGATGCAGCTAAGCCCTGACGGGAGGCCACGTCCCCGGCCCCAGGACTCTGGCTCCTGACATTGCTAGGGGCTGAACAAACCTCAGAGGTCCCAGATTTATACTGGAGGAAAGCAAAACCCATTGTTTCTGATCTCTGGTCATTCTGGAGAAACACGGCCTTCTGCACACCAACCCGCAGGTGGTAGTGGGGATAAGAGGGCAAGGGAAGGTGAGGTGGAGATGGAGTAGCGGGGGCTTTCTGCGTTTCCTAGATGAGTCGGTGGGGATGGGCAGGGCACATGCTAGGATACACGGGGCTGCAGAACCAAAACTAAGTTAGCTATCAATGCCAGTGTGGCCGCTTACTTCTGAGAAATAGGCATGAGCTGCTAATTCCAATACCTGTAATAAACAGGTGAGTTACATTAATACATTATAACGCTTCAGTTAAATGCCGTATTTCAAAAATTACTTAATTCACAAATATCCAGAAGTTCCTCTAACGCTCGCTGAGTGGAAGAGGAATTGTACTTAAAGTGGTAGTTTAGTACAACTCTTGAATGTGTTAGCTTTCAGATGTCTTAGAAAACAGAGCAGAAAGCTTCCGACAAGAATTAGCTGGTTTAGAAAAGGAATGTTCTATAGATCAGGGGGAGCCTTAAAGTCTAGATGTTCATTAAAAATATTTTACTCATGTTCCCCAAATTTCCACGCTAGGAATAGGAATTCTGATCAGTCCTGAAAAAGGAGGTTTGATCTCAGAATGAACTGGAAAATACAGTGGGAGCTCTAAGCGTCAACCGGGCCCTTGAGCATGCAGCAGGGACCTTTGCAAGCCCCACCTCTTCAGCGTACGGGGAGGGCGCTCAGAGCGCCCGAGATGTTTCTCCACCAAGCCGAAGAGCTGGGGATGCTGCTGACGCGGCATGAAGGATGGATGGCAGTGGTGAGCGACAGGAGACAGTGTGACCCATGACAGGACAGACAGGACACGGTCGCCTCGCCTGACTTCTTACGTGGCACTTCCCAGGGGCCGGGTCTCACTGCTCTTTTTATTGGCTCCTAGCTGTCCCGCTGCCCTCTGGCAGCAACCAGCACAGGGAAGGTGCTTATGGCCACAGCGGGTGTTTTCCACTTACCATTTTCGTCCACCGCGAGTACACAGGCCCCTTTGGCCAGCAGCTCCTCCACTACCACCTTCAGGCCATTGCGCGCAGCAATGTGGAGGGGTCTGAAAAGCAACACAGAGAGTCAGCGGGGACACGGACTGGAGAGTGCTTCAGTCCGCCTGGAACTGCCCCCCAAAGGCCATGTGTGCGAGGGGCGGTCTCAGGGAGCAGTTACTGGGAGGTGGGGGGACGGGCGTGACCCTGGAAGGGGATGGCGGGACAGCCCTTCCTCCTGATCTCCTTTGTGTTGGCCACAAGTGCACAGCCTTGCTCCGCCCCACCACACTCCCCGCCGTGCTGTGCTGCCTTTCTGACCATGGACTACCGTCTCTGAACCCATGAGCTGAAGCAAACCTGCTCTCTCCCTAGGGCGACTATCTCAGGTATTTGACACAGGAGTGGAAAGCAATAAAGCAAAAGCGGGACACTTCGGTCAGCCTGTGTCATTAAAAGGAGGGTGTGCTTAAGAATCCACAGATGTTACATGGGTATTTGCTTTTTAAAGAAAATATGTGTTGCCCAGATCTTTCCTGGGTGCTAATGATCCGACTGTTCTTGTGTACTGGGCTTGGATTCCTCTGCAAGAATTAAAATATTCTACACGTCATATAATTTCAAATGTTGCTTAGTAGGAAGACAGCGGGAAAATTCAAACTTCGGTGTGTTTTGCAGAAGGCTCTTTCTACTTGAGCCTTTGAGTTACTGTCTCACACGGTCCATCAGTATGACTGGTGTTAATAAACACCCTCCCATCTTGTCACAATTAGTAAATGCACCCAGGGTTTTACGGAATGTGTGGTGCCTTAGAGAAGAATGCCAAACAACAGCACATTGTGCTATAAACTGCTTCATCATATTGACCAAGAAGTTGTAATATTCCTTTGCCTATAAGTAGTGCACAAATAATTTCCTAAAATGGAAAAGGAAGCAAGTTGTGGACATGTCACATTGAGGGTTACGATGAATTGCATTAACATATACCTAAGGCAAACAGCTTCAGAAACTCTTCAAATGTACTCTGGGAACCTGATGTAGAAAAGTGGTGTTTTTCATTCAGAGTACCTAATGCGGAAACATAACACAAGTACTTTCCCCAAACCCATCAGTCTATAGGCCCCTAAGATCGTTCCAGCAGCTCACTTGATTTATAATGCTACCACAGAAATATCAACAGTGGAAAGCAAAGAACAAAATCCTGTGGAGGCCTAGCAGAAGCAGGATTTTACTAAAACTCTGTCTGCTCATCCGCATTTGCAGGCAGGCAGCTGTGAATGTCACGAAGGTGAAGCTGAGTCGGTGTCCAGCCCCCATCACCCAGCGTGGACCCCACACTGGGGAAGACTCCTGAGTCTGCTGGGTAAACGCCCAGGGCTCTGGGCCAGAGGCAGACTTTAGTAGTCTCACTTACGTCTGCAGCGCATTGTTTTTGGCATTAATAAGGCTCTCATCTTGTATCTTGTCAAGTATCAACAAGGCACATTTTTCATGACCCTAATAAAGAAAAAGAAAGATAAGAAACATGAGATGGAAACACAGAAAAGTTCCCGGGTAATTACTTCCTTATACCTGAAACTGAAAATAAATTTGCTCTGTCTAACAATATTTTTCGAGGCTATTTTGTGCATGTTTCCCCCCAAAAAAGTAAATGGGCCCCAGATATTCTTAAGAGTCTAAATAAGGCCTATTAGGACTCGGTTAACATAAGTATGAATATTTCCCAGATAATTTTCAGAATTAACGTCCAGAGAGCTAAAGCAGATGGTAGTTTAGCTAGATTGGCTGGTAAATCGAGAGCAGCGTTCAGAGCACCCCTTACCTCATCCAGTGTTACTTTTTCACCATCCCCTGAGACCCCACCACCTCCTTCACTTATCGTTCAGTGATCTGGGTTCCCTCACACCCACCAACCCGCTCACTCACATCGCCGACCCCTCATGAGTGAGGAGGCCCTGACCAGGGAAGTTCTCTCTGCTCCTGCTTAGCCAGAGAAGGCATCTCTGGGCCTTATGACAAAGGTGCTGATAATCCAAAAAGTAAACTGTGGAAGCAGAGCTCCTCCCAGACTTGGGGCCTGGGGACCTTGCGGGGGCTCAGGCTTCCTGGGTGCTTGCTAATCCAGAGCAGAGCAAGCGCAGCGCCACCCGGTGGTTAGAAATGCTCGCTCCAGGCCCCCAGACCCCATCAGTCAGGATCTGTGAGTGTGTGAGTGTGTGTGTGTGTGTGTGTGTGTGTGTGTGTTTGTACTGGGGGTCAAACTTGGGTCCTTGCACTTGCAAGGCAGGCGGCAGAATCACTGAGCCAGATCCCTGGCTAGTATCTATATTTTAACCAAGTCCCCACAGATTCATCTGCACCATAGAGTCTGAAAAGCACTGCATTTATGTTCCCTGAAACACTCTGCCTGGAAGGGAACCTCATAAAACTGAGCACATCTGTGTGGTTTCCATGGGCTTCCCAGAGCACGAGGGGAGGAAACACCACCAGTGAACAAAGGCATGGCTGGGACTTGGGTCCTGCTGCGTCGAGGAGACACCTGATGTTTTAACTATACTGAAAAACCCAGCATCACTGGCTCCCACTGGCACTATGCAATACTGCCTCTGATAAAACCAGACATCCACACACTTATCTACGCACGCGTGGACACGCATAGATGTCTTTTATGGAAGCAGGACACAATCTATTTACCAACAACAAACCCAGCCACACTCTTTGCATACAACTGTGCAGCAGAAAAAAAGAGGGCAGGGGCAGAAACACACAAGGATATGTTGACCTGCTTTACAGCATGCTTTGCGGCTAGAACGATGCCTGGCTTTTAATGGAACAAAAGCAAAATGAGTGCAGCTGTTTCATTCCAGAAGCCACATAACTAAGGTCCTAGCCAAACCACAGCACCACCACTAGGAGGCAGACACAGGGGCAGCCTCAGGACAGAGGGCCTGTGGCAAGGACGTAAGTGACAGTGCCACGAGACGTGTGTCCTCTCACCCGCCGTGACAGAGCATCTTCGCCTCACCAACCTGCCGACTGCCCTCTCCCTCTCCCCCTTCGACTGATTCCACGTACAGTTGACGATGTGCACCTTCTGGGAGAACCACACTAGACTTCCAGCAGAGAGAAGTTATCACGTGAGCAAGTGCTCCGTAACACACGTTAAATTTGTGTACCTACTTTACTACTGGCCAGATGTAAAGGTGTATTCAAGTCCTTATCCTTCACAGTCAGATCAGCCTGGGCGCTGTTCACCAAAATATCTACAGGAAAAGAAGAGACAGAGACTGAGATGAACGGCGCATCTGATCACACGCATTTTGAAGAGGTTACTCTCAAAACAACATTTCAATCAGGACAGCTGAGAATTGTATTTCATGCTTTTAAAGAAAAAAAGAGCAATCTGTTGGCCTCTGTTCCACCCAGAGCCAAGGCTGACAGGCATTTAAGTGTCCTTGCAGTTCCTCTCTTTCCAATCAAACTGATTTGGTTTCTAAAGTGGAGACATTTCACTGCAGGGCGAGAACTGCCCCCATCCAAGTCCCTGGGACAGGAGGTGACCGAGGGAGCAGTCAGGTGGCCTCAGTCAGGCTGCCTGTGGCCTTTTCCATGTGTGGGGCCTCCAAGACCCTGCTTTGATTTCCCCAGGACCAGCACGTACCCACGGCGCCCTCCTGCCCGTTCTCTGCGGCCATCATCAGCGCCGTCTTCCCCAAACTGTCTGCGGCGTTCACCTGAGCGTCGTGTTGCAAGAGGAGCTGCAGGCAGTCCACGTGGTCCCCGAACGCTGCCGCGTGGAGGGGCGTCCTGGAGATTTTAAACAAGCCGGGTTTGGTTTCCTCCCTGTAATCACTGCCCTAGAAACGCGTGTGTGGAATGTCTCTGTTTACAGAAGCGATGGTCAAGACCCCTTGAAAAGCCGTCCAGGGCGTTCACTGAAGGGTCCCCGACGTGAAGGGAACACTTCAGAGTGGGGGTCTAGGTAGCCCTGACAGTGACATCGGTGCCGCTGCTGACTTCGCTCATCTTTGAGATGGAGACTTTCAAAATTAAGTCTTAAATGTGTAGGTAACTGGTTGTTTAACTAAAGATGTAAAAAGCCACATAACCTAATATGCATGGGTGACTTCTTTGAGAGGATGACTTGGCATAATTTATCAAAAAACAAAACAAAACACAAAAAACCATTTGCTTTTTAATCAAGTAATTCCACTCCCAGGACTTCATCTCCCAGATACACTTGGTCATGTGCACAGGTTCACAGATGAGAACATTCACTGGGCTCCTCCTTCAAATAGCAAAATATTGGAAGCAGCCTAATTTTTCTTCAATGGAAAGCAGGCTGAGCATCTCCATTCAATGCGATAGTATGTGCTTCAAAAAGAGTGGGGTAAATATGTATGTTCTGGCATGAAAATACTTCCAAGATACACTAAGAGTAGAATATCATCGCAGAACGGCTCATTTGCATAAAAAGAATGCATATGCATCTGTTTATAGATACATACAGAAAGCCTCTAGGGGGAAATACCATTCGGAGAGAACAGAGCACAGTGCTGTCTCTATGGGAAAGATTGGGTATTTTCAGCAAAGGGGAGTTAAAAAAATTATATACCCTTTACAATATCTAACTAAAACATCACACTTATGGAAAAGACAGATGTTTGGCTACTGTGCAAGTGCAGAGCGAGGCGCAGGCCTCACCAAGACTGCAGCCTGCACCAGGGCCCCTTACCTGCCTCTGTCGTCCCTGCAGCTGACGATGCTGGAATCCATGGCCCCCAGCAGCATGGATGCACAATTCTCATGGTCGTTTATTCTACAGAGGCAATAGATTTTCACGTGACGATCTCATTCTTTGCCATACACTCCCTGTTTCAGTTTTCTGAGCTTGTATGTCCCCTCCTACTGTGTCTTCCTTTCCCTCTTCCAATTAAAAAGATGCCACATACATAATGATCTAATGAAGTTTTAGAAAATCGGGTGCAAACACCCGTGGTATGTGGGTCGGTAGCACCTCTCCCGGGACTGCTGTACTGGGGTAGGGGTTCACTGCATACAAACATGAGACACTGCCAGGTGCACTGGGGACCCAGGTCGCAAAGGCATGTGTTCCTCACCTCTTTTATTAGTCTATTTTGCGCTTCTGAGGACTGCCCAGTAAAGTGGCCAGCATCCCAGGAAGCCCAAAGGCCATGCACAGACGAGTCGCCTTGGGTCTGGGCACCAGGCTGGCTGTGGAAGCCTGGACGACATCACTGTACCCTCTGAACACTGCCTCACCCCGGCGGACCGGAGGAAAAGTCAGGCCTCCCGAAGGCAAGACGTGTAGGGCCCCGGCACCGGAATGTGATGAATGTGGAAGGGCAAACGTCTTTCTAGCCCACACTGGCCGACTGCTGGCAGCCCTGGTTTCTTTTCAGAATTTGGCTGACAGCAGGGTCGACCCCCGCAGCCCCGCACATCCTGGGAAATTCGCCCCCAACGCTCTCCCAGCAGCTCTGCTGGGGGGCCTGTGAGTCCCAGGGAACTGCGCAACCCCAGAGCACACCCGGCTCGCAGGGCCGTTTGTCTCCAGCGCCACAGAGGAACCCTGTAGCCTTGGCCATCACGCAAAGCCTCTCGCTGAGCCTGGCGCTCCTACTCACACTGCACAGTGAAGGGGCGTGAAGGGGTTCCCCGCGAACGTGCGGAAACATTTCTGCTCCAGCAGTACCTCTATGCAGTTTTCATTGCCTGCGGAGAATCAACGGAACTTAGGGATTTTGCAAGAAAGAAACTTCGTTCCACATAGTCTGGTTTTGCATTTTCGTTCAGTATTGAATTCTAGCTTAGGATCTTGCCTGGACTGGCTGAATATCTGTTCTCTGTGAAACGGTAAATAAAACGTCCAGATGTTATTGACCAGGCTCGGAGGCTCTCGGAGGAGCGAGGGAAGGGGAAAAGGCCCTTCCCTGGCGAGTCCAGTGCTCCCATGGCCCAGATGGAGAGAGGCACCCGGGGCGCGGCGCTCGGAAGTGCAGCTGTCACTGCGCGAACTCACCCTCGGAGTTCACAGTCCACAGGACGGGGCAGTGCACCTCAAAAGGCTCTGACTGCAGACTGTTAGGTTTTCAACAAAGCCCAGCACACAGCAGGTGCCCAATAAGTGCTCTCAGGAAGTAGATGGATTAACATGAGGAGTTATTTCTAACGAAAGGACAGCTGGCTTCTAAACTGACTGATTTAAGTCGCTTGAAGATCTCTGCTCTGTCAACTTGGGACATGGCCCGAGGCCGCTCGCCTGGGGCCTCTGAGCTGCAGTTTCCCATCTGTACCCGCAGGAGCCCTGGCCTAGTAACAGGCCATGCGAGCTGTCACTGTACAGGTCCTAAGGCACAGCAGAGAAGCACCGTCCACCTAGACGGCAGGAAGACACCACTGCTTGGCATTGGAATACACACTGGTGTCCTGGTCCCTCTTCAGGGGCAAACTCAGAGCTCATTTAATGAAAGTTCCCTTGTCATCTGCCTCAGAATACCGAAGACTGGACAGTTTAAAATACTACAATACAAATAAAACTCTTCTTTGGAGAGAAGAGTTGTAATAGCTTTCAGGAGGACAGAAGCCTGGAAGGAAAGAGTAGGAGCAGCCCCAGCAGGCAGGCGACAGGGTCTCCAGCCACACTCAGCAGCCCACACCCCGTACCCCTGTTACGCGAAGCCCCTGAGGGACCTGGCTCAGGGCAGGTTCTGCAGCACCTTTCCGCAGGGGGACCTGCACCTGGTCTGCGCATGCAGGACTGAGAAGTGTTTCAAAGGTGCAGTGAAGGGGTTCCGAGGAGACGGAGGGGGGACCTGGGGGCTGGAGGAGGCTGCGGGGCAGATGAACCGCTTGGGACACCAGTTGGGACAGGGATGCCCCCCTGCTGTCCCCAGAGCCCTGGGGACAGGGACCCCACCCGTGCCCGGGAGGAGGCAGCCGGCAAGGTCCGGGCTACCACGGTGGCTGCAGTCACAGCGCCCTTCCTCTCCCACAGCTTCTCCCGGCCAGGGAGCCGTGGCTTCACTTGCCCATTTTAGGTAAAGAAATCACAATCCTCCAGGGGTAGGGAGGGGGCAAGATCCAGTTGAATAAGTAGAAATTTCGGCTCCTCTTATTAAGACAGAATCAGTGAAAGAAGAGAATCGATGGAATTCAAGGTGAGGCCTTAAAACTCTCCCTAGAATTAGTATTCATTTTCTAAATTAAGATTGTTAATAGAACTAGAAGTGGAAGAATAAAATAATCGAAGCACAGTAAGACATGTATATGGAGAGATACACACATAATCTGAGGGTAAGAGGCCACAGCGCAGCCAGGAACGGAAACACCGGCAAAGCACACGAGATTCACAGTGCTAACACCAGGCCCTCCGGCCGACACATGAGAGAGACAGACAACTCAATAGGGGAAAAGGTGAGCAATGAGTAAAAGAGATAATTTCCACAGAAGCACCACAAATAGCCAAAACATATGCTACCAGATAGGGAAACGCAAGTTACAACCATGAGATACCTTTCGGTCCTTCAAACTGACAAAAAAAAAAAAAAAAAAAAGGTGGTATCCTTCTGGACTGGCAAACGTGAGAGAAGGTATCATCTTCTGTGCATGCTTGGTGGAGTAATGACGACACCCTTCTTGCAAAGTCATGCAGTATAACTTATTAAAATTAAAGGTATACAAGCCCTCTTACTCAGATGCTTACCTGACAGGTGTTTGGTATCAGAGTAGGGACACATACACATCACCACACTGTTTCTAACAGGAAGGAAGAAGCTAAGATACCACCTGAATGTCCACCAACGGGGATTCTGGATGAAGAAAACACCTGCTGGAATTACAGGCCTGGCCAGCGTGCAGGGCTAGAGGTTCTGATGTGGTTACACTTACTGATCAACCCCGGGAATCCAAGTGAAAGCCAGGCGCACAGTGCAGGGCACTGGCCTCAGGACTCACCGTGGTAGCAGGCCCAGTGCAGGGGCGTGTAGCCCTGGCTGTCCCGTAGGCAGCAGTCCTCCTCGGCCAGCGCCGCCTGCAGCAGCTCGCTCAGCCATGTGGCATGGCCACGGGCGGCGGCGTAGTGCAGGGGCGTCCTCCCCCGGAAGTCCCTGCAGAGCACGGACACCTCCTGCTCCAGCAGCATCTGCACACACTCCTCGTGTCCCGTCATGATCTGGGAGCGGGAGAGCACAGCGGACCTCAGAGGGGTCCCAGGACGGAGGTGCCTTGCGCCAGGGCTGGGGCAGGACAACCTGGGATACCCACAGTCTGAGGACGCCAGCACTATGGGGACACAGCTGGCTCTTCAGATGGCCTTGGTGGGACGGCGACACTGTGGAACCCGTGGGCATTGGGGTTGAGGGGCGGGAAAAGGCCTGGCCTCCCCACCCCAGTTACAGTCCTCTCGTTTCTTTGCTTCTACAAGGGCAGGGTGCTGCGAAGACTCCGTCCCATGAGGCTGGGTGCTGGTGGGGAGTCGTGCTGTGTGGACCTCAGGTGTGTCCCCAACAGACCTGGACAGTGCAGCCCAGGACGCCCAGGTTCCAAGGCCCAGTGGGGGCAGCAGGCCACTGTCCTGAGCCCGGTGCCAAGGCTTTTGTGCACGTGGGAGCTCGGCAGAAAAGGCATGGCAGAAACCCCAGGGGACAAGAACGCCTCAGCCCCTGTGCTACGTGAGGCTGTAGTGTAGAGGCCAAGGTGGGCACACGGCTGCGCGTGTCGGCCCAGCCCACAGCACGGCTCACAGGATCTGCCCGAGCAGTAGGAACTGCAGTTGGCACAGGAGCACGCAGAGCTCCTCTTGTCTTCACCCATCAGGGTGTTTATACCATCCCCAAGTAGCAATTTTATGACTTCTGATTTTGTCCATTTAGTTTCTTTGACATGTTTTGTTTTACTTTTTAAATTTTAAAATTAAAAAAAAATTTTTTTGATACCAGGGATGGAACTCAGGACCTTGTACATGTGAGGCATGGTGCCACTGAGCTACATCCTTGGCCCCTCTTTGACATGTTTTAAAAACAGCTCAACAGATAAATACAGGCAGTCATTCATGGAATATGTACTTTGGCATCACTCATAATAAAGAACAATTAGAATTAGCATAATTGGCGCTCTAGGAGGTTGATGTTTGAGGGTCCAAAGTTCAAGTCCAGCTTGGGGAACTTAAGTGAGATGTAGTCTCACAATAAAAAAATAAAAAGGTTGGGGAGGTGGCTCAGTGCAAGTCCTGGGTTCAATCTCCAGTGCAGGAGAGCAGCTTGAATCCGAACTTTTAGATACTATTGATTTGGCGTATGCATTTGGCTATTGGTTAAAATTGTGCGTCCCTCCAAGGCCTGCGTGTGAGCTGCTAAAGGAGACTTCGGTGCTGTACGGAGACGGACTTCCCCGTGCCAGCGGCCACAACCGTGGTCCCAGTGACCCTGACCCCGTGAGGTCCAATGGCAGGTGCACAGGTGGCCGAGGAAGTGGGACTCCGTGCAGCCAGTCTCCGGGGTCAAAGTCAGCTAAGGTAGCGTGGTGGCTCCTTAGCTGCGCCCTGCAGGATAGCACGGTGGCTTGTTAACTGCGACCCGGCCTCACCGAGCGCCTCCTTCCTCCCTGTCACGGCCCGGCTCATTACTGCATTAGTTCTGCGGCTCCTTACTCCTGCCCTTGTGTCCCTGCTGTGTTGTGTAATCATAAATACGGACTACTCCAGAGGTCCTTGTCTTAGCCAGGATGGAGTGGAGATCAATTCCCGGTCCTCCAGTAATACACTATTGTTCTTTATTCCTCGGTCTTTATATATCTCCTTTCACCCCCTGCTGGACCCACAATCAGGTGATTGGGTGTCCCCGGAAAACTAACTGGTCAGGCTATCAACCAGTGCTCCAGTACTGAAGAAAGAGAAAGAAGGGGAGAGGGAGGGAGGGAGGGAGAAGGGAAGGGGGTGAGAAAAGGGGGAAGAAGGAAGAAGGAAACAACGGCTGAAAACCAGGTCATCGCCGAAATAAATATGGAGCCTGCACATTAGAAGAGCAGAAATGATAGTGCAGAAAACACACGTGGTGCTGTGGGAAAAAACCCAGATTCCAAATAGGACTTGGTGTTCTTTTTTGGAAGTGTAAAACAGATCTGTGTATAGAAAAAAAAAAAAAAAAAAAAAAAAAGACTGGAGCTACACACAGTGAAAGCACTTATCTCCAGCAGTAGGACTGCTGGTGGTTGTGATTTTTTTCTCTGTGCTTAAAAAAATCATTTTGCAAAATTCCCATGATGCACATAACGCAAAGCACCCTGCAATCAGAAAGCAGCCAGCCCCACTGGCAGGGAGTCCGAGTCTGCTCACACTAGTCAGGGTCTCAGAGCGGGGCCCACGGTGCCGTCCAGCGCGGCCCTCTGCAGAGGTGCCGCCCCTGCTCTGAGCGGCTGAGGCTGGCTGGTTGGATGATGAAACCACCTTTTCACTTTTAACTAAAAATTCACCAAGGAAGCGAGCACAGGCGAGCCTGGCTGAGGCGAGAGTGGCACGCACCCCTCGGTGTAGGGCCGTGCGCCCCATGACGTCCACAGCATCCACGCTGGCCTCCTTCTCCAGGAGCAGCGAGACCGTGTCGATGTGTCCATATGCAACCGCAAGCATCAGAGGGGTTCTAGGGCGAGAGACAGACAGGCTTCTGAGGGGATCGGAAGAACCTCCCAGGGGGCGACCGCTCCCTTCTCTTCCACCCCCGTTTGCTGTATACCCACGGAGGAGCCACCGGCCCAATCTAAGGCGTGGAAAGGACAAGCCACAGGGGAGCTGGCAGAGGCTCCCTGCCGGAGCACCCCGACAATCCGTCATCCTCAGGTCTGGGGCAGGGACCCTCTTGCTTCCTCAGGGCAGCTCCAAGTGCACAGCCTTCTACGCTGGACTTGTGCCCAGGACTTCATCTGAGCAAAGGTCCTGTGCCCCATGGAACAGCGCCACAGCTCCAGGGCCGGGTGCGGCTGTGTAACCGACAGCACTAGCGCTTCTGCCCTGCACTTCCTGTTCATAAGAGAGTGGGGTAGGGGATCCGCCAAGAGGTGGAAAATGCACTGAAACTACAAACGCAAGGAAGGCTAAGAGGTGGAAGGATTTTATAATGCTGCACATCACCTCTTAGTTGCACTGCATCACTAATTCAAAAAGGGAAAAGCTTCAGAAGAGGACAAATATGTGAAGAAGGGGAACAAGAGGGAGGATAAAAATGAGCCTCGCCATGGCCACAGCCAGAAAAAAGTGATTCTTTTCATCCAGATGTGCACTCAGCCACCCCTGCCACTCTGCCTGCACCCACTTCCGCCCGGTGCTGCTCCAGGCCTCAGCCAGAAGCCTCTCGCCAGAACACTCACTGTCCTCTGGCGTCTTTCACGTCCACCACTTCTGGGTTGTCTGCAATTTCCAGCAACAGCCGCAGACACAGGGTGTGGCCATTGATAACTGGAAAAGAAAATCGGGGATATTCTCTTAACAGACCCTCGCTGTGCACGGCCCATCCAAAGTGGAATCTACACGGACTTCAAGTCGCGGATTTTCTGCTGCCGCCAATGGCCTGGGTTTCCAGGTCTGGACGGATGGCACAGGATCTGCCTCTCCCTTTCTTCCTCCCAGGACACCTTGATCTTCACCTTCCTCCTCTGCTTCCTGGGAGGGAGCTTTGCTGGAACATGACCTCCTTATCACTGTAGAGGGCTGGTACACGTCCCCACTGTCAGCGCCTCTTTCTGTTCCCCTAAGAGAGTCACTCAGCTCCATCAATCCTTTGTGCCTCCTTCACTGTCAGCCCCTTTCTGTTCCCCTAAGAGAGTCACTCAGCTCCATCAATCCTTTGTGCCTCCTTCCTCTGGCCACTTTCAAGACAGTAGGGCACAGGGATGGCCTGGGAGGAGGCAGGAGAGAGGGGACAAAGGAGCAGGGGAAGACGGAAGGAGAACGGAGTAGGCCCTGGGTCTTCTTCCTGTCCTGTCCCCATCCTTGTCCACACTGCGGGAAATACCGTGGCCATGGTTCTCACTGATCAGTGAAACACCGAGCCACAAATGTCCTCATGACGCATGCACACAGCTCTCTGGTGAGGGACCTGCACCCTCAGGAGACATGGGGGGCGGGGAGCACCCGTGTCCTGGAATCCTCCAGACGATGTCCTCTACCTTCCTGGGTCTCAAAGCTGCTGCAAGTGAAGCGCTCACTCCTCCCCATTCTGCAGACTCCCCTCCCCTCTGTTCCCCTTCAGCTGACTCAGGTTCCCTTCCTCTAGGGCAGCAGCCCTGGAAGTGGACAGAAACTCTATCCCAGGGCAGCATCCCGGTGGCCCTGAGGCCCCGATATGCACCCAGGAACATGCTTTTTTGAGGGGGCAGGCACCCCAGTGCTAATCCCCTGGACTAAGGAAGTCCCCTTCCTCCAGTGGACCCTCCAAAAGCTTCCCCACGGCCAGAGCTGTGCACTCGGGGAACAGGAGGAGAGCAACGCGTCCACAGTGCCAGATGTGAACCTCTCTGCTCTCTGAACAGAGCCGGAGCGATGGCCTGGCCGCGGACACGGAGAGAGAAGGGAACAGACGCACCCATGCCAGGCGGACAATCCTTTCTACCTCAAGCCCGCCATGGGAACGCTCACTGAACACCCACACGGCCTTTCCGGGACAGGGAATATTACAATTAGCTCACATTCATCGGCACCACTTAAGGCCGCGCCGGGAACAATGGCCACAGTTTGCAGTGAGCTGCTTTTAGCTCGTTCTTGACAACAGCATTCCACAGACACATCTCGTCTCTTGGGAGGAAATTTTGCAGATTGGAGTTGCAGGTAATGTGCAATCACTGCTTTTGTTTTGTACTTTTTTGATTTTTATAATTAGACTAAATCTGCTGCCATTGTCGAGGAGTCTAATGCATGCCTATGAGGAAATAATTGCGGGAAGACCGACAGCTAAATAGTCCGGCAGTGGGCTCATGGGGAGAGGAACAGTGCATCCGAGGGATTCCTCTTTCTGTGTCAATCTGATATTCTTTAATGCTTGGAATTACAACAGTTCCAAGGCTGTCTTATTTTGGCTAAACCTAAGAAGGAAATCATCTAAGTTCATATCACTCACCTGGTGCACTGGGCAACCAAACAATTTCTGTAATTACATGCTTTTTGCACAGGAGCTTTCTGAGCTTAGCTAACAGCCCTCTGGAAAATTCAAGCACCCTTCTTAAATTCTTGTTGGCTTTCCCCCAAGTTGTCTTCCAGCAAAATGATGTCCACCTCTAGCCAGGCCCTGCCGGTCCAGCTTTCTCTCAAACTGGGCCTTTCCCTGGCTGGGTGACAAACGTCCCCATAATTGTTCCTGTGTCTGCCTGGGCCCAAACCTCTAAGCTCTGTCCTGGCCGCCACTCCTCATAGTCTCTGTAGGCTCAAGGCAAAGAAACTGGCCTCTCAACTGTGCTGAACAAGACTCCGGGTAAGCAGATCCTCAAATCACAGGCTGCAGCTTCACACAGCAGACATTTTGTGAAGTCAAAGGACCGCATCTTTTTAATGAGTGGCTCCAGGGACAGCCACACGGAGTGAGTCCTCAGCCACTAGGAGGCGCCCTTGCACCACACGATGTCACCATGGCAAATGCCAGACAATGACTTCCCTGTCCACCTGCTCTTCAGGGCCTTCTTCGAGCCCAAACTGGAGCTACACGGCCCCACAGCAGAGTGCCTTCCTTAAGGGTGGGCAACAGATCTTAGAAAGGGACAGCACGATTTGAACTCTATAAAAATGACAAGTGTGCCCGTGGAGCAAAAGGATTCAAGGAGATGGGCAGTGGAGATTTATAATCTACCACACCCACCATCGCCAACTTCGTGGCTAAAGTTTACTCCAGCAGCAATCATTTCTAGGTCATGAGGCAGAGCCAGGGTTTTTTTTCAATCTTTGTATCATGTCTCTCCCACGGCTTTTAAGCAAAGGGACACAGATGGAGTACTGCTACAGGATCCATCACACCTAGAAAGTTTTCCAAGTCAGGAGAACCAGAAGTCTTCTGAGAACTGTTTTCACTCCTTTGCTTCTCAATGCAACTGGATTTCACTGTGGGCCTGGGACGGTTTCCGTCTGCAGCCTCAGGCTCGAAGGCAGACACGCTGCCAGGTGGTGGTTTGTCTTTATAAATGCTGTCTCCTCCCTCTTCAAAGGCCGATAGTCATGGATTTCCCAGCTCAAAGGCATTTACGCCTTAGCAAAGTCAGAAAGCCTTCGAGGTTACCTTTATACCCATTACAGCTGCGAGTGCCTTTATGCAGTGTTGCATACCCACTGGAGGACAGTCCCAGGAAAGATACCTTACTTAGCTTTTTATAAATCCAAGTATTTTTGAAGATCCCTATTTTTCCCTGACCCACGAGGGAAAGCTCAGAGCCAAAGCTGAGCACAGGACCGAGGCTGGCAGGGTACGTGCTGACGGGACCCCTGCCTGCGTCTGCTCACATGGAGCAGCCCTGCGATGCTGCTCACGCTGGGCCTCCGCATGTACACGGTCTGCTCTGTGTAACCCGTTCTGAAGACGGCCCTGTGCTTCACTTTGTTCAGAAAGCTCTGCTATAGTCTCCAGCCAAAGGTTCTGAACTCTCTGAGTGGAGAAGAAGGCCAAGGGAGCCGGCCAGAGAACAGCAGGTCAGAGAGAGGCGGGCCAGAGGCATTTGGAAGTTGTAGTGAAGGCGATGGAGGAAGAAAACTGATAGGTTAAGAAAGTGGGATGCAAGGAGCAGGGACCACACCTACCCGAGGCATGCAGAGGGGTCCTCTTGGTCACGCTGTCTTTCACGGAGACGGAGGCGCCCTGGTTGACGAGAGCTTCCACACACTCGGCGTGTCCCTTGAAGGCGGCCAGGTCCAGGGCCGTGCGACCTTTCTCGTCCCTGATGTCCAGGTCCACCAGTGACTGCAGGAGGACTTCCAAGGCCTGGTGGTGCCCGTTGTAGGCCTGCGGGGAAGGAAGCAGTGAGCCAGTGACACGCGCGTGCCTGCACACCCCACTCCCAGCGCAGTGCAGGGGCCGGGCCTCTCGGGCCACAGCAGAGACCCGGGCTGCCGACAGCAGGTAAGGGAGTGAGGCTGCGGACCTTCGTCCACAAGCCTCACAACTGCGCTGCCCATTTCCTCACGTCCTTTCTGTTTTATCAGATAATTTGCTCCAAAGGCACTACTGGGTTCATTCACCTATGTTTATATTCCTATCAATTGAATCATCTAATATAGACAAACCGCTGCAGGATTCACACATCCCTCCGCCTGTTTTGGTTGAGTCCTATCCTCGAATCAACCAACAACATGGGGGATTTTCCCGGGACTCTTTTCTGCTAGCAAAGCTGGGGAAAACAATTACTGAAGACATCACGGACTCAGATTCAGTGGAGGCGGCCCCTTCCTCTGCCCTGCACTCGGCTGATTTCTAACCATGTGATCTCAGTCACACTTAGAGTTTGTTTCCTTGAGCATAGAATGAGAGCAATAAGAGCTGCCTCCCAGGGTTGCTGGGAGAAGCAGAAGAGAAAACGGCGCAGGGCTTCGTAGCTTCGTATAGTATCTTGTGTGCAGTTGGTGCTCTTTCTTCTCTCCTCTATTTCTTCCACTGATTCTGATGAAACTGTAGACACAGTGCTGGAAATATACACCACGCATGCACAGATCTATCGAGATGTCCTACTCTAGGTCAAGAGGAAGGGGCCGCAAGTGACTGGAAAACGAGACTGAAAAGGACCGTGACAGTAAAAGACTGGGATGAGGATACCTGGGAAGAAAAGCGCATTGGAAAGAAAGCAAAGGAAGACACAGACAGGAAAAGCTTGTCCCCAGGTCTCTGGCCAGGTTCCCTACACATTTAATTTCTCACTGCAGCTTTATTCAAAGTTCAGTGTATTTGAAAAAAGACTTGGCACAAAGGATCAATTTCCTTAATAGAAAGAGTTCTTAGAAACCATTTGGAAACTAGGAAAAGGTGTAAAGGGTCTAAAAAAGCCAACAGACATACAGAAAAAAATGTGTAAAATTTTCAAATACTATTTTTCAACTCCCAGATTGGCAATGATTAAAAAGTTGGGTCACACCTAATATCAGCTCCAACCGTGATCAAAGCAGGCGGATGCTCTGCTGGCACTCAGGCAGGTGTGACCCTGTGGAGGAGGGTGTGGCAGTGTCTACAGAAACATTTACAGAGAGGCTCAGCTGCAGGCAGCGCATCCCGCACATCCTCGTTTACGTAACAAGCAAACGCATGAGATTATATATATACATACACACTTCTGCTCTCGTGTACACTTTTATACTCGTAGGATACAGAAGAACCTATAAGTGGTGCCTATGCCTCAAGCTGGGAGACAGACATATGGACTTTTTCCATCTTATATTTTAAAACTGATTAAAATGTTTCTCCCTGAGTATATGCTAACAACAAAAAATAGATTTAAAAGAACCAATAGGAATTAGAGTACTAATAAATGTTTTAGAAATTCTCATGACATTCTTTGTGAAAGAGTAGGGCTACTGGGGCTGGGGATTTAGCTCAGTGGTGCTGCCACCTGCCTCACAAGGGCAAGGACCTGAGTTCAATCCCTGGCACCAAAAAACAAACAAACAAAACATTAGGGCTATTTTTACATATTAATCATCTGCATTATACATAATATGTAAGACAATAACCCATTTGCTAATGACTCCCATGTTTATATCCCAGCCCCAACTCCCCGCTGACGTCTGGATCTGCATCTCCAACGACCTCTTGGCTTTCCCACTCAAGTGTCCAACAGGTGTCGGAAACTGACTTCTGCTTTCCCAAAGCCTCTGGCCTGCAGCTCTCAGTGAAGACAACAGCTCATGCCTTGGAATCATCTTTATCCTCTCTCCTCTGGAGCCCAAGGCTGTAGCTTAGCAAGGGTTCAGGGACAAGAACACAAGTGGGCACTCAAAACTAGGTCTCCTTAACATTGCATGCCTGGCACTGGAGAGCAGTCACCCATGACCCCCTGTCCTAATTCACACAGAGGGGTGCTGTGTGACCAGTGGCAGCCCCCATGCTACTCCCAAGGCATCACTGTTTCTACCCTTTCTTTACAGTCTGTCCACAGTCTACCACTTCCCCCTGCAAGAGCATCCCCTCCTATCCTGCTCCCTGGCAATTACCACTGAGCCAAGAACCAAATGAAACCTTTCAAAACCCACACGGATCCTGCTCCTCCTCACTTAAGACTAGCTGGTAGCATCTTCCCTCCTTAGACATAGTCCAGACCTTCCCTGACCAGGTGTAGCCACACTCACCCCTACAGCTCTTCCTCCTCTGTCTGCAAAGCTCTGCCCCAAGGCTGTCCAGGGACTTCGAAAACACCTCCTGCCAGGGTATCTTCCCGGAGCGGCCCCTGTGAAACAGCCCCACCCTCCCCACCCAGCCGGCCTAGCCTGTTGCCGGAGCACCTGGCCCCGATACCACCATTACAGGTCTGTTGGTTTGGTTTTTGTCTGGGATTGAAGGGACTACACATGGGCTGCTGTAGCCGAGGGTCATGCCCGGCATGTTGCAGACAGTCAACAATTATATGATAAATAAGTGAATGAATGTAAAGATAACTATCCTCCTATCCTATTAGTTATAGAAATGTAGACAACTATCATCCTATCCTATTAGTTATAGAAATGTTTGTTTTGTTTTTTTGGTACCGGGGATTGAACTGAGGACCTTGCACTTGCGAGGCAGGTGGTGGCACCACTGAGCTAAATCCCTAGCCCTAGAATTATGCTTCTTAAACACTATTTTTTTTTTTTTTTTTTGAGACAGGGTCTTGCCATGTTGCCTGCGCTGGCCTTGAACTTGCAATCCTGAGCCCATAATCTATCACCTAAAACATAATTTAGGCACACACCTTTTCTCTGTAATTCCATTTAAATAATTTTAAAACTAAATACTTTTATGTTTACATGTAATAGAACAGAGTATGAGATACTGAGTCAAAACCTAAGCCCCTTCTATAGACAGCTCAGCCCAGAGAGGAAGTGCTGTGAACAGAGCTCTGAAACTCAAGGGCACATGGAGGGGACTAACTTCTGGACCATTATTCTTTTACTATACACATGGACTCTCTTGAGATAGGAAAATCAATTTCTTACATCTCTCTGACTTACAGCAGGTGAGTGAAATATATGGAGAATGTTTCAATTTTTAAAATGTATTACAGGGCTGGGGATTCAGGTCAGTGGTTCTACCACCTGCCTTGAAAGTGTAAGGTTCCGGAGTTTGATCCCTGCTACCCCCTCCCCAAAATATTACAGTAAAGAACACATACACACACAAAAGAACACACTGCCACGAATCCCTCTCAAAACCCTCCCCTGGCTTCAAATACACTTATCCCATTCTTGTTGTTATTTTCAGAAGCAGGTCTGGAGGTACTCTTTCATGAGTGTCTTTATGAAGTGTGATAAAAATCGCAGTGAGTGCTGCTGCCGAGTGCCATCCAACAAGAAAGGCAGGCTTCCGAAAACACCCGGCTTGTTCACTGATCCGGCACAGTGCGACTTCCGGCTCTTGCCTAAATCAAAATGCCCAAGAAAGGGAAATGTTTTGAATCAATTCAGGACATCAAGGCAGCCATGACAGAAAAAATACAGACACTCACGAGAGCCCTTTCAGAACAGCTTCAGAAAGTGGCGAGTATAATGAGATAAGAGTATCTGGAGGGAAAGGGAGTACTTTGGGAGGGATTCGTGGAAGTGTGGCTTTCAGTGTAATACTTTTTAAAATCTCAGCACGCCCCATAGTTTTTATCACCCCCCACTTGCCGTGCCGGCCCTCCTGTGTGGGCCAGGAAGCCTTTAATGCATCCTGAATTCTGAAACAGTAGCCACCATCTCCTGACTACTTGCTGGGTGAAGGACATGTTGCCTTGGTCACGTGCTACCTCACTTGATTCTCGGGAGCGTTCAGGGAGGGGTAACTGTTGTTCTCGTTCCCAATTGCTCCAGTGGGGGGTGGGGACTCGGGGGCGGGGAGCAGCCCGGGTTGTGGGCTTTTTAAGAGCAAATATGAAGAGACAATATGGCCATCAGGTGCATGGTTCCTCAAGTTTTTATCATAGAAAACTTCAAACATCTACAAAGAAGAGAAGAGAGTTTAATGAATTCCCACGAACCTTTCCTCAGCTTCAGCTAGAGCTGATTTAAAGTCAATCTGGGAACCTAATCTCACTGGAAGGGCCATAACAGAAGCATGTCCAGCGAGGTGGAGATCAGCCTACTACCCTGAACTCACAGCTCGGATCTCTTTTCATTTGAAAACTGACTTTGTGTAACATTCCCGCCCATTTTCAGGTTTTACGCTAGGCACTGACTTAGCTTACATAGAAATCACAAGTCCGCGCCAGAGGGAATGAGCTCGTGTAGACAGCAGCAGTTCTAGATGCTATGTGCAAACGCAAGGCTCTATTATGACAAGGACAGCAGACAGCCTAATTTCTGTTAATGCGACTTAGCTAGGAAAATGGGACTGGCAGTGTACAAAGCACATATCCATACAAAGCGAGGTGGCTGACACAGTTAGATTCAATAAAGAGAAGACACCTGGGGGAGGGAGAAACATCCAGGGAGGAGACGGAAGGAAGGAACCAGCACCGGCAGACAAGCAGTCCCTTCACAGGGTGCTCAGGTTAGGTGCCGACGAAAAGATTTAGCCCGAGCCAGGTCCCTGGGCTTCACCCTCTACCCTCACAACAAAGAAATCCATGCGCTTGTGCTACTGTTAAAGCAGCTTAATATTAGTGACCCTGCTGATTAGGATCACTTTGGAATGTTAGCCCCTACTTTCTTCTATCCCAGGCCCTCAAAAATGCCCTGAAAGGTAGGGCGCTGGAAAGCCAGGGCACTACAGAGTTCTACTCATTCCTCCTGTTACTCTGGCTCGCAGCGCCTGGCTCTTGTTATGGACAAAGACTTCATGTCCATCCCAATCACACCTTGTGCAATTTCTCTGGACCTTTTCCACAGGACCGAGGGTGAGGGGACAGAGCGAGGGTCTTAGTGGAACTCATGCATTTTCCTGGGTCCATGTGGAAATCTTGACAGCTGGAGCCTTTCTTTTGCATATCCTTGTTTCTAAACACAGAGGCAATGCTGATGAAATTTACTAGGCTGATAACTCTGGAGACCGGAAGCACTGAGTAGGAAATGACTCCAGGCAGGTGGCGTGGGTGTCTGCTCCGTTTCCCTGCTGAGGTGCTCTGCCTGAGGAAGGGTGATGGGCATACTTGGGGGCTTCTTCAAACCTTTCTTTAAAAAGTGTTAGCATTTAGAGGGAGAAAGCCAGACAACTTTAGACCAAAGCGCTGTCATCCCCTGGCCACATCATCACCAGCAGCTCCTGCCTGGCTGCCTGGCCTGAGTTTGAGCCCTTAGAATTCAGCATAGATGTTATGGTGCCCCCTTCATGTCATTTGTCTCCTCAAGACTGTCCCAATGGCTTCTGGTGTGCTCAGTTCTTCCAAAGGACGCAAAGTTCTTCCAAAGGATGGCAGGGCCCTGGAGGTCCGGTGCCGCTGTCACCCCTGCAGTCCCTCCACAGTGTGTGGCAGCTCCCCACCATCCTGGAGTCCTGGAGGCCTCTACCACCCGACCCTGCCATGCTGCACCTGTGCCCGGACCCTCTTCTGTCAGCCTTGGGTGTGAACCCTCAAGGGCAAGGCTCCTTGTGGGCATCAGGTAACACCCAGTGTGCTGCTGCCTCACCCGCACTGCTGCCCACCACACTGTACCGGTGAGAACTACACGGACAGAGCCGGGTTCCTTGACATCGCTGCTCACAGGAGAGCACGTGCTGGACAGAGGGGTCAGCACTGATGGGGCGAGGCTGGCTGGCTGCACTGTGCGCCCAAGCGCCGCCCCAGGTGCTACTCGTGCATGGACACAGATGTCCCGCCCATCCAGTTGTTCTCCTCCTGCTGTGGGTGGGGAGACTGACACACGACTTGGGGCTTGGCCAAGGCCACACAGCTGAGATATGTAAGAGGCTCAGGTGTCCTCTCTGATCCACGCTCTGGGTGCAGGTGAGAGAACCAGTCCAGGTGAGCCGTCAGGGAGAGGAGTGGAGCCCGGCCTCCCTATGCTGGCCCTGGGCCCCTGGCAGCTGCAGAGCCCATACAGCCAAACTTCTCAGACTGCTGCCACCCCGTCTTTATGCAACTAGAGATCTACACAAGCCCTGCATGGTGCCCGGCATGCAGTTAGCACTCGACAGATAATTTGGGGGGAAAAATGAATGAAAGATGACAGAATTTTTGGAAGCCAAGAAACTTTTCCATCAGCTCCACTCTGAAGGGGCAGGAGAACTCTGGCCAAGATGAGCTCCTCCCCAGCCTCTCCTAGGACCCAGGGCTGCGTTAGAGGACATGCTCCTCGGGAACAACCCCAGGCACAGAGGTGGACGGCAGGGATTCTGGGAGCAAACTTTACAGCAAGCTGCACCGGCAGCCAGCAGTGTAAAGCCTTCCACGCACAACCATCCCACTGTCCAGCGCCCGCCCCTTCGGGTCCACCCGCGGGAGCAAAGATGGATGATTCTACTGCACTTGTGATGTGTGTGTGTGCACATGCGTGCATGCATGCGGGGAGTAGCCGTGCCAGAGAGGGTCAGCAGGTGTGAGGGTCACAGAAGCATGGGTCCTGGGGCTCCCGCCTCTGTGCGAGGCCTGCCCGCCCTCCCATGTGGATGTCCATGAGTGCTGTTCACACAGCTCTTGTCCTCTTGTCCTCTTGCCAGACTCTGCCTGATCTTTGTGAGGACAGGAGTGCCTGCACATGTACAGTACGGACTACAGCAACAGTTAAATGTAGACCAGTCCCCTCCCCTCCTCCCCAGTGCCCTGCCCTGGGGGAAGCGAGGAAGCGTCCCAGCACCTGTGCCCACAGCTCAGTAGCACCTGGGCCAGGTGAGCATCTGTGGTGGGGCATGGCGCTGGTGCCATTGTATTGAGGGGCACTTCCCACCTGGTTCCCCCAAAGAGCCTGGGGTCGTTGACCACAGGGCTGTGGAGAGGAAGCTCCATGGGGTGAGACAGCTCCTCTTCCTGTCCCTCCAGACGTCACCCAGCGCAGACCTCCTTCAAGAGCTGGATCTCAAAGCCCAGGCGCAGTTCCTCACTTGCCTACCCGCCTCCAACAAGTGTGTGCTTAAAAATTCTGAGTTTTACTTGTGTATTTGAAAACATCACAATTGATTATGTATAGGTTTGATGTTTGTGTATCATTTATAATAAAACCTCTTATGAAACATTTTCTATGAATTTTAAAGATGGTTAAAATTGATAACGAATCCATGAGGTACCCTGTGCAAAGACTGTATGTGCCCTGTTTCTATTGCCCTCACTTCACAGATGGGAAAGAGAAGGCAGGGTGGGTGACGTCTCGGTCAGTGGCCAGGAAGTAGGCCGGGAAGGCACAGTATCCTCTGTCCAGCCTGTGCTCTCACGGTCAGGCTCACATGTGACAAGCAGCCTAGGGTCAGGGACGGTCAGGGTCTCTCAGTGACAAGAAAGTGGCCACAGCCTCTCACTTACAGCTAAGTGCAGTGGACTCTTGGTAGCACCGGAATCAGACTCTTCAAACCCAGTGTTGGTTCTTTCCAAAAGCTGCAGGGAAAAAGAAAGCAGTAGTCATTAAGTCCAATCTCACAAAGGGAATGGTACTCGCTCCATACTGGTGTTGGCATTAAATGAGAACACAGGCTTCAAAAACGTAAGAAATTAGGCAGCTTATCAGAGATATAAGAAATAAAGTGAGGCTCATCTAAAACAAATATGCTAAAATAGTCCAACTTCTGGGTCATCTCGGCATTCGCTACTCAAAAAAAGAAAAGATGCCCAGGTTACCTATCCAGAAAGATACTCGAAATCTGCATTTGCCTGGAGAAGAGGTAATGGTGAGAAAACGGTACTACCCGAGGTCTTCTCCAGTGTCTCACACACACTTCTGGAGATGGTGTGGAAAAGGGAAGGGAGGCTGCTCTCATGAAGCTTACACTCCAGAGAAAGGGAGCACAGCTAGGCAAACACCACAAGGACGACACCTGAAGGTGGTACGTGCTACGGTGAAAATGAAATAGGATTTCTTTCCTATGCTGGGTGTTTATTTTTTCCATTTCTTTCTTATGCTGGGCCTTCGTGGCTTCTATCATGGTCCTGAGCTCATCTATTTTTTTGTCGGTTTCTGCTCTAGAGTCTCGAATCACGACTTCCATTTTTCTCACTATCTCTATGTTTATCTGGGAAATTACTTCTGTTTTGAATTTTTCTAGAGCCTGATTGATCTGTTTTGTTACTTCCTGTGCTTTGAGTTCAGGGTGTCCTGGTGGTTCACTATCGACCTTTTCATCCTCATTTGCCCTACTGTTTGCCATTGGTGAACTGGAAGTCTGTCTTTGTGTCTTGCTTAAGTGTTTTCTCATTTTTATTTTTGTTGTCGTACTGTCTTTGGTTTAATCATCACCCAAATCTTCCTGATATATAAAACAGATATCCAGGAGATTAAACACGCCATTGAAAGTGTACACAACAGAATAAAAGAATGTGAAGATAGACTCTCAGATATAGAAGATAAGATTGTAGTCAGTGACCATGAAAAGACAGGTCTCTTAAAAACAGTAAGAGATTATGAGAAATCGATCCAACAACTCCTAGATGATGCAAAGAAGAATTACATAAGACTGATAGGAATACATGAAGTAGTAGGAGAAAATACAAATGACTTAAAAAAGCTGTTTGCAGAATTAATGACAGAAAACTTCCCAAACAGAGGGGAAGGATTTGACATTCAGATAACTGAGGCATATAGGACCCCAACTAGCCACAATCAAAAAAAATCTACACCTAGACATATAATAATCAAGATCCCAGAAACTCAACAGAAGAACAAAATACTACAAGCAATAAGAGAAAAGAAACAAATCACATGCAAAGGAAAGCCCATCAGAATCACAGCAGACTTTTCAACACAAATCATTAGGGCAAGGAGAGCCTGGAATGAGATATTTCAAGTATTAAAAGAGAACAACCTCCAACCTAGACTGATGTATCCTGCAAAACTCTCTTTCAAAATGGATAGGGAAATAAGACACTTCCACGACAAAGAGCACCTGAGAAACTACATGAATACCAAAACAGCACTACAAACAATTCTAAACAAGATCCTAGAAAAAGACAATGAAGGCAACAACACCATGAGGCCCAACAGAGCAAATCAAATAGGCAAGGCAAGAAACTAAAAGGAGAAGGTGAAAAAGTAAAAAGAGTCAACAAAAGGCCAATAACATGTCAATAAGAAGTCAGTACATATCAGTTATAACCAGCAATGTCAATGGCCTCAACTCACCAATCAAGAGAAATAGACTGGCAAAAGGGAATAAGAAGCAAAATCCAACAATATGTTGTATACAAGAAACACACCTAGTGCAAAAAGAAGCCCATAGACTGAAAGTGAAAGGATAGAAAACAATTCTCCATGTGACAGGAGCCCAGAAAAAAGCAGGGGTAGCAATCTTATTTGCAGACAAAGCAAATTTCAAACCAAAGCTGATTCTAGTATTATTGATGTAGGACGGTACTGTATCATACCTCTGTGAATGTAAAATATCTTGTACCTGCTTTATGATACAGAGTAGTGACTGTGCCTTATCAGAGCTATATTTAATGATAATATTCTAGAATGTTCTCTTTCCAGATGACGATTAAGATGCTAATAAAAAAATGGTGCCAGGTACCACAACAGCAACAGAACTTTGCTGTTTTCTGGATATTATTCTTTTCTTTGTTTTTTTTTGTTGTTGTTGTTTTGTTTTGTTTTTTTAATGGAATGTGCTGAATGTCTATAATTTTGTTCAGGTGACTGCAGAACCTGGAAAAGCTATTGCTGCTATCAATGCATAACATACTGCTATTATTAGCCTTTTTATATAAATATAAATATATATATGTATATATATATATATACATATATATACATATATTTATAAACTGAATTTTGGGAAACTTTAATGGTGCTGTCAACTTTGGAAAAAGTTATCCCAATTTACTGCGTTGAGTTGGCATTGTACAGAAATGGACAGCCATATTGGTCTAGAAATGTTAATTTTTTACATTTATTTATTTTTTATTCCATGTGTACAGGGGTAACACATTATACTAAATATGTAAGGTCATATCTATGTGGATTTGATTACAGAAACTAATAAAGTATTCTCTAAATAATGAAAGAAAGAATAAGATAAGACTACAAGAGCAAGAAGCAATTTAAATATGTTCAGGGACCATGTTCATCTCCACAATTAAGGATTATTTTAATGTTACATCATTGCCTTTTCTCTCGTATTTTCCTTTTTAGTTTTATTTTAGGATTCCCTATTTTTAATGTTTATACAGAGATTTCTTTAACTGAAATACCGAATAGTTTCTCTGGTGTAAAAAACTATAATAGTACCCAGGATCCTAATGAGATAATTAATAATGTGAAATAGGAAGTGAAGGGCTAAAGGTGTAGGGCAAGTGGGAAGGGTAGGGGAAAGGTAATAAGGGAGAGGAAAAAAATATGAGAAACTGAAAAAATGGAAATAAAGTGTTTGTAAATGGGGAGGGGAGGAGGGGTGAAGGGAGGGCAGGGACAAAGGGAAAAAATGAGAATCAAGATCTATTATGCAAAGGTACAGGATCCCAATGATGAATGTAACTGTATTGTATACCTAGATTGTACCAATAAACTCAATTTAAAAAAAAAAAGAAAATGAAATAGGATGACATAGCATGAAGTGCTGGGGATTGCTTCCAAGCACATGGTCAGGGAGGCTCTCTCCCAGGAGATGATATTTCAAATGAGTGCTGAAAGCCTGGTGTGGTGGTACATGTCTATAGTTCCAGCACTTAGGAGGCTGAGGCAGGAGGATTGCTAAGAGTCTGAGATCAGCCTGGGCTACACAGTGAGTTCAAAATCAGCCTAAACTACATACCAAGTCCCCGTCTCAAAACAAACAAAACAGTGAGCGCTGAATGAGAATAAGGAAACCTTTGTGCACCACTTTGACCCCAGGAATTAATTCCCAATAAAGAATCAGACAAACGCAGGAGAAGGGCAGGGATCAAGACAGTAAGCACCTCACAGATGCATAAGGACGGGTTACAGCACCCAGACTCTGGGCGGAGCACTGCAGGTTCTAGGAGGAGCCAAGTGCTGTGAGAATCTACTGCCCATAGGGGGCGTATGGTGGAGAAAGAGCCTTATGGGTGCTGGGATGGCAGCAGGCCAATGGGGAGACTGCAGGAATGGGTGTGCCCCGGACCAACTGCTGAGGAGACCCAGAGAGATGGGCAAGGGTGGCAGGCGGGAGCTGGGTGGGGACGGCGCACGGGCTGGCGCATGGAGCGAGCTGGTGGATGCTACTGTCAGGATTCTGATTTTTTTTCTGAGCGAGACAAATCCACTGGGCTATAGCGACATGGTGGCATAGAAGGGAGAAAGCCCTAAAGATACACATTCTACAATATTTAACACAATAACCCCAAGTGGGATGGCTGATGGGTTATTATATTTTCTGACTTTTTTAAAAAACAGAATGTGTATCGCTACTATAATCAGAAAAACACCAAAGCTGTTTTGATTTGGAGACAACACTCTTAACTTTCCAGTTTATTTGATATAATGATGCCATAGATAAGTATAGAAATCCTCAGATAAGTACAGAAACCCTTTCTGATCATTGTATGTGGGACAAAACACTATGATGCTAGGGTTCTTTGGTGGATCAGTTAACAATGTAAGAATTAACAGCTCAAAGCATGACAATTTACAAATAACACGATACAAATAATCATACTGGAAACGAGCTATTTCTTATTTGTTCCTTCTTAGTGTAAGAATAGAATTGGAAACTTAGACTACAACTTACTAAAATAATAAAAAGAGATTTAATTTTAACTTCAAAGTAACTAACTTTAAAACACCCCTCGTCCTACATAGTTGAAACGAAAGGGGCCCTCTGGCTTGCTACGGCTGGCACACACCTGCTTTTGTTTTGATTTGTAACACCTGCAAGACTTCCTGGAATTGACGGTGTGTGCCGACACCAACTCCTGCCCCAGAATGAACTTTCCACCAAAGGCTCGCAGACTCATTTTCCTATCACAAACACGGCAGATGGGAGGAAAAGACGGCATTCTGTTTACAGCCACAAGATCAGACATTTCCTGCAATGTTCTTTATTGAGTGAAATCTTTCTGCAGGCGTAGCCGGATTTTTCTCCGCCACGTGATACTTTATTTCACTGTGCAGCAAACATCTGCTCGGCGTGTTCTACCCCTGGACCCTCGGTTTAGCACCAGAATTCAACAGTGTGGTGAGCAGATGTTGGCACTGCCCGGACAGCTCAGGCTGGCAGGGAGCGCATGGCACTGCATGGGCCCTCGAGGAAGGGACGGAGAAATGCAGTATGCTCTGGGAACACGGAAGAACCTGCCAGAGTCAGGGCCAGAGAAGGAGCCTCCGTAACAGTACCCAGCCTGAGTGTGGATGACAGGAGTTGGCCAGGCAGGGCAGGGGGCCGGCCAGGCGGAAGGAAGGGCAAGTGAGAGCAGTGTGCGCAGCACACTGGAGAGATTCTCAGGGGCTCCAGGTAGACGTGAGCAGGGACTGAGGGTGAGGGTGGCTAGGCACAGGGGCTCCCAGGACGCCGTCCAGCCCAGGGGAGCACTGGGTGGGCTAGGGCCACAGTGTAAACCTGGGCGTGCAATCGGCAGCGCTAGTCAGGTGCTGAAGAACTCCAAGCAGGGGAGACGCGCTTCTTCCTGGCTGCAGCGTGGACAGTGAACCAGGAAGCACAGCCGTAGAAGCAGGGACACCCGTGAGGCATTTTCGACCACGGGGGACTTCTCAGTTCTGAGTCGGTGAGTCGGGGAGAATCCACGGAGCCCAACTGCAGATGAAGCAATGAGAATGGAGGAGGGGTCCCAGTCTCACTGACCGCTCTGCTAACTCATTCAGTAACCACGCAGGAGCACCGTGCTTGGCACTGGGATTGCACTGTGAATATGGTTTCTACCTGCGTGGATCTCACGGTTTAGAGGTCCAGTGAGCATAACGTATTGGTCAGACCCTGGAGGACAGGGAAAGAGTATGATCTGGGATGGCATCCGACTCTGGAGCCGGGAAGAGAGCGGTATCAGAGCAAACAGCGCAGGGCTGTGGCTGGAAGGGCTGCTGGGACAGTCAAGGGAGCTGCGAGTGAACAGAAGGGATATCTAGGCTGAAGTTATGGATCTGGGGTCATCAGCAATGGCTGGTACACGAAGCCCCACTGGGTGAGATTATCAGGGAGGATGTGTAGAGAGGGAAGGGAGATGGGGTACAAAGAGAACGCTCAGGAACCCCAACAGTCAGGGTCTGGAAGATGAAGAGAGTCTGTGAAGGGGGTGAGGAGCGAGCAGAGAGGCAGGAGGAAGACCAGGAGGGGGATGGGGAGGAGGAGGAGGACGACGAAGACAACCGCAATGACGGCGGCCAGGGCGGCGATGGCCGTGATGTTACAAGGAGGGAGGAGGCCGTGACGGGCACTCTCACCGGTACCAGCTGAACTGAGAACCCGCCGCGGGCCTTGGCAGAGCCTCTCGGCCAAGCTTCGATGACATCATCAAGCGACTCGCTCAGGTTCACAGTCGTGGAACAGGGTGGGAACTGGAGCTCAGGTCTAACCCTAACCTGTGCCCTTCACGAGCACAGCGCGGAAAAGCTCCCGACCGTTCACAAACAGCACTAGGGATGGGCACAGGAAACAGATTTCAAAAAATGCGCGTGTGTTCCAAGAGTGCCTCTTTACGACTTTAACTTCACAAATTCTTTTAATCTTTGCTAGTTCCCTGCATTTCCTAATAGGCACTCAACTTGTAGAGCCGTCACCGGGGGCATTAATTGGGATCTGGCTCCTCTGGTACCTTTCCTTTAGCGGTTCTTCTTCGTTAGTTAAGAAGACAGTGAGACACTAGTGGGAGAAAAACAATTTGCAGCTCGTTTGAAACTGGCATTTACATTTTGAGCTGGACTTCTAATTTAAGATTTTGTCCTAAACACATAAAGTCTGAGGATGAGCTGGATGCTCAGTACTGCCTGGGTACTTTACTCTGCAAAAACTCCTCCCTCCATCACTGCACAGATACAGAATTCAGCGCAGGGTCCACAGTTGACAGGAAAATAACATCCTCTCCAGACTGATCCTCAGCTCAGTTCGGCAGGACCAGAAGCCACACAGCTCCTCTGAAACACTGTGACAGCAATGAACACACCACGGACAGCATCCCAAACAGCAGGAAGTTATACATGCAGAGATGGTGGTTATAAATCAGGGCATACAATTTTATATATCGAGTATAAAACAAATTAACTTTCCCTTAAGTATATTTCCAATTAATATATCTTTCAGGCTGTCACCAACATTTACATAGTCTGAGAATTTGTGCCAAATGGTACTCGTAAATCCAGTGTGTCAGAAACCCAGCCTGTGGCCTTCCATATGCCACCCTAGAAGTCTAAGAATGCGATATCATCCGCACTCACTACAAGACTGACTCCTCCTCCGCCCGGAAATCCATCAGGACGGGTACCCTCCCAAACCTTTGTCTGGACCACTTGGTCTTCTCTACCCCCTGAACTGTTTCTTTTCCCCAGGGATCAATCATTTGCAAAGCTTCTTTGTTGAGAGTTGCCCTGCTTGATTGTACTTATTTCCCTTAGTTTCCTCCTACACCATGAGTTGCCAAGATTCGCTTTGAGTGGACCACACACGCACACACACATGCATGAAAGATTCAGGCTGGAAGCTACTTCTGACTTCCACTTACAGGTGAAGAGGGTGCTTGAAGCACCATGCAGAGGAAAAGGACCAGCAAAGTGACTTTTCACCGCTTACTGTGGGCTGCGTCACAGGAGGTGGGGTGGGGACTGGGACGATCAATGGCCTTTTTTTTTGAGACTGGATCTCGCTATATTGCTCAGGATGCTCTTGAACTCCTGGCTCAAGCAATCCTACTGCCTCCGCCTCCTAAGTATCAAGGGTTGCCAGTGCATGCCACCGTGCCGGTCTCCATAGGTTTCTTTTAGCCTGAGACTGTTATCATATTTGAGATCACAACCATTTCGAAGCCATTTTCCGAATCTGGTGGCATTACCACAGGATCGGTAAGATCACATAAATAGCGTCTCATGTCTCGGGTTCTAAGACAACAAATGTCATAGAAAGCTAATTTCAGCTTTTTTTACAGAGTGAATCTGTGATAGCAGTCAGAATAAACATGAACTTGGTGGCGAGCTTGCTGGCTGCTGGGTTAACAAAACACAAATCTTATCAGAGTTTGTGACAGACACATAAATATTACACTTGGCCAGAAACTCAAGCTTTATAAATGGTATAAATTGTGACGAGTTCTTTGAAAACATTAAAAAATTTTCAGGGAAGAATTCAGGGGTCCCAAGAGACCTCAAACTGGACTAAACCAGTTTTTAAATGTGCTATTTAAGAAAACAAAGCCAGTGTGGCTCTGATGACGATGGAAACAGCAGCACAGCCATGCAGCTGTGAGGGAGCTGGCTGGCTGCTCCTGGTCTGCCTCTGTCTACACTGTGAGTGTCCACAGAGGGGACAGGAGGGGCCCGGAATCAGCCAAGAAATCCACAGGGCCTGGGAAAGAGGTGCTGGAGCGGGGGCCTTGGGGATGGGTGCTGAGGTCCCCTAGCAGTAAGGACCCGCAAGGTATTCATTCAGGACCCTTCTCGTCTATGTGGGGTTGGAAACGGAATGAGGCCTCTGAAAGCTGGCACCTCTGCTGGGAATTCGCTTCACATTCCCCAGTCTGTGTGAGCATGCAGTGCTGTTCAGGCAGCCCAGAGCCATTCCCGAGTGGACTGCAGTGGTGTGGGTCAGCCCAGGGCTCTCTACCAGGCCGGGTCAGCTCCCTCTGTTCAGAGGATCCAGAGCCTCCCAGACCGCTCGGGATCACAACCGACTAGACCTGCCTGCCAAGTGGACCTCAGCGGACCCCAGCGGTCCTGACCACCCTCAGATGGTCCTCAGCCCCAAA
This sequence comes from Fukomys damarensis, assembly GCF_012274545.1. Classification (NCBI taxonomy): domain Eukaryota; kingdom Metazoa; phylum Chordata; class Mammalia; order Rodentia; family Bathyergidae; genus Fukomys; species Fukomys damarensis. The sequence continues at coordinate 3,280,645 of NW_022900938.1, read as the reverse complement.
AGAACCAGCTCTGCCCAGGGGACTAGTCCATCAGAGCAGCGACTGTGGTTTCCTCACCATTCTGCCCACGTCCCCTGCGTGTGGAAGCATTAACTTTCTCTCTGTGTAAGTCAAGGTCTAAGCAACTTGAAGAGGTGATAACAAAGTGGGGAGGGTCAACACTGGAAGCTGAGCTAGATTAAGCTCCCCTTTCTCCTTGGGAGCCGATTCGGATGATTCTGCTTATCTCCTCCCTCCAGTGTGTATTCAGTTCCTGGCAATTTCCTTGCCAATTAAAAGCCAGGAAAGCCTACAGTATGTGTAGGGAAAAGCTAATGAACCCCACCGTGAAGATGAAGCCAAATGCAAGATGCAAAGCACACAGCGTTCAAAACTATCTCGCAGGAGCTCTGAAAAGGCTCCCAAAGTAAACCTGCTTCACAGATCTCACCCGGAGAGTGTCAAGCTCAAAGCTATGCGGTAGTCAGGCCTACAAGCAACCTGAATTGTAGGGCAACAGCTAATAATGATTCTCTAATAACTGATTGTTTACACACACTTTTAATATCAAGGAAAGAGTCATAATATTTTATGGAAAAAAATCAATGTACACAATTATACGCTCAGTGTTACTTCATATAAAAGGAGACTTGGAAGGCCAATAGGGGTCAGTAATGGTTTTAGGGAGGTTGGTTTAGGGGGCGTTTTTATTTTTTGTTTCACTTTTCCATATACTCGGATTCCCAAGGTCCCCTTAGCTGTAGTCTGCATCAAATCCAGTCAAAAATTTGGGGGTGGGTGTTTCCATGGCCGCTGTACCTTTATAAACCAATGCTACCGTTCTGGCCAGCATGACTGTTGGTTCAGTGCATTTCTTCAGCATTAGATTTCAAATTCCTGGGAAAAGGGACTACTAGATACCACATAGTAGGCATTTGATACATACCGACTACACTTGAAATTTGGCAAGTGAATGAGCAGTCACTAGTAGAATTATTTACAGAATGATGACAACCCAGCCTGCTTGCACTGACATTGTAGAATTACCCAAAACAATGCTGTTATCTTACATTTTGGGTGCACATTTCCTTTTTGAAAATGATCGGAATGATGTAGTCCTTGCTACATTTAAAAACTAAGGGGAAGGGAGGAGGGGTCTATGCACAGAGGACACCAAGAGTACAACCCCCCTCCGTATTATACCATGACAGTGGGCACAGTCACCACAGAACACAGCACCAAGTGTGAACTTAACGGACTTAGTGGATGCTGTGACGCTGTGGGCTCGGCCACTGGGACACACGTGCCACTCTGGTGGGGAACGCTGGTGACAGGGGAGGATGTGCCTGGGGCACAGTACTCGGGAAATATCTGTGCCCTACGTTTTGCTGTGAACCAAAAACTGCTCCTTTAAAAAATTCTCACAAAAGAACAACCAACCAACCAGTCAGCAGAACAAATAAACAAACCTGACCTTTCTCCCGGTATGACCTCATGCCCTAAATGCTCTAGGGTAAGGGGGCTTTTCTAAAGCACAGTTTCACTTCACCAAGAGCAGGCAATGGTATCACAAGTTATCAAGAGACGGACCTCTGGTCTCCCAAATTTCAGACCATAAAGAAGTAAAGAAGACCAATTGTATGAAGAGGGTAAAATGCCACTAAAAGAATTCCAAAAAAGTCGTCTGGTTGTAAATACCCCCGGTACACAGGCAACAATTATGTTTTTGAAATAACAATAAAGAATCATTCTTCCATAAGTACTCCAGATGAGCAGGAGTATTAAGAAGACTTCACAAGAAGAAAGTCATCATCATTCCGAAGAAGGCACTGTGGATACTAAAAACCTGAGGAATGGCCCAAGGATGGAAGAAGCCAGAGTGGTTACAGAGGGACAAGAGTTTAACTCACTTGAAGGAGATGCAAAGAATCACTGCAGAAGTCATCTCCAATATGGAAATAAAACAAAAATCAAACTGTTCCCTTATCATTTAGAGGTCCCACAATAGCTCCATACTTTTAGTGTTAGAACTCTCAAATTCAATTTTTCCCAAGCACAATAAAAATAAAAAAGTACTACATCCGGCTTAAACTGAATCAGAAGGCAGCATTCACTTTAATAAAGAAATACTCTTTTTTAGTGTAAAAGTTTCCTGTGACTGAAGTTGGTTTCAATCCTTCCTGTGGGCGGTGAGCCCAAAGAGGGAAGGGAGTGCTTGCTTCGGCAGCACATATACCAAAGAGGGAAGGGATATTTATATCTTGGAGAAGGATAGAAAAGAGTGTGCAGAAAGTGTCAACCTCAGATACAAAAAAAATACCTTGGTTGCTGGTACCAACAAAATCCAAGTTGGGGTGCCCTTAACAATTCATTTAGATTTGGCAGTAACTGCTGCAAGGACATTGCAGTATGACAAAAACCTTTGGGCAGTTGCTTGGTGGCCACAGTTAGGGAGCTTATCTCCTGGATGTGCAGAGCATGTATTCTGAAGGTAAACGTCACCCTCCTGCACCAGGAGTAAACCCAATGTCTTGGAAGAAGCACCTGGTTTTCTCCTGTCTTTCTGTCTCTGGATTCCCACATTGTACGTTCAGACTTCCAATTGTTAGGAAAAATGATCCTAAACTTGTAAATAAGGCAGTGAAGATAGTTCAATGTCTTTTGAAAGCATTGCTTAACAGGCTCCTCTGGGACTAATTTTATAGTGTACTATGATGTTAGTTAGAGGCTCAAGTTACAGGTCAGCTTGTGGATTTGTTTCCAGCAAAGATACGAGTTATTTCTGTCTGGTGGAGAAGAAAACTCCTTAAATTATGGTTTAAGGCCCTTTAACACATTAGCTACTTTTGTATCTAAACTAGCAATCTCAGTGCTAGGGTATCTGTTAAAGACCACAGATGAGCTTTCCCTCCAGTGGTTGTTGAATGATTTTATGGTCTTCTGGTTCCTTCATTACTTAATAAGCTTTAAAGAAAATCTCTAACACACGTTCCTCTTGTCTTTGTATGTGAGTCACGCTTTAAAATTTTTTGAAAAACACTTTGGTCCAACATCAGTTCCAATCTTACCACCCACGTTAAGTCTTCTCCCCTCAATGTTATCCCACAGTTAACTTTTCTGGGACACAGGAACTGAAGAAAGCACCTCTCTGCCTTCCAAGGAGTTTGCCAACAAGGGTGACACTGACACAGTTCTGTCCTCCTGAGATTCGGAATCCACCGCACAGGATGCAAAGCAACCTTCTAGGCTCTGAGGCCAGAAGCCAGGGCTGCCATCTTCCGGCACTGCACCTCTTCTCTCCCCTCTCCTCTCAGAGCTACGCCACACTGGATGTCCCTGCCTCTTCCTACTTAGAACTCTTAGCAGAGATGCAGGACCCAACCCCTGCAAATACCTTCAGGACTGAAATATTTCTCAGATCACCCACGACCCAACAAGCAGGCATCTTTCTCCTCCTCTGTCCTACCTCTCTTCAAAAATAAACCTCACCGCCGAAGAAAGTGAAGTATACAATAAAAGGACAGACCACTGACAAGAGTCAGGCTGTGCTAATTGAATCTCAGCTGAACATGATAATCCAATCGCTCCTGTCAAAGCTCTTGACAGTTCATTTCACTAATTTATGTTCTCACTTAATGTAAGACTGACTAGTGTGCCATGGCTGTTTTATTTTACAGAAAAGAGGAAAATAAAAGAAAAATACATTTTCAGGTTTCAAAAACATAAAACATACACAAAAATCCTAACATGCTCCATGTTTCTTTGGTGTAATGAAACTGTGATGCTCCAAAGCCTGATTTCTTTCTGTATCAAATGTAAAAATTGTTTCTTGGGCCAGGGATTTGGCTCAGTCGTTCCACCACCTGCCTGGCAGTGCAAGGGCCCGAGTTCTATGCCCAGTACACACACACACACACACACACACACACACACACACACACACACAATCGTTTCTTCTGTGGGTCTTTCCTCTACGGTCCCATCTTAGGGCCCATTCCAGGCCTGCCATTCACACCTCTGCCTAAGGGAACACGGGGCCAGCTCAGGAACCTGCATTTCAGATTCACTTTCGCAGAGGTAAACCACATCCTACACCAGTGACGCTTGCTAGTTTGTCCTGGGGCTGTTATTAAACAGGCACTCTCTCCCCCATCTTCCTTCTGGAATCGCTAATATTCTTGCGAGAGGAAGAACTTTGTTTGTAAGACCCACTCAATCCATACTCTTCCAATTTCATCCTCCTCCTCCACACCGCCACCTTCCACTACCAAAATAAATAAATGATTAAACAAACTAAAACAAAAACACACCCCCAAGCCCTTCCCAGACCACACAGCGTGTATATAACTTCCAGTCCCTTGGGGGAGATCCGCACCCTGCTTCCTGCACCCGTGACCACCGATACAAAATGTAACTTGCTGTCACAAACCCAGCAATCCTGTGGGTAAAACATGAATTTTAATGAGTCTTAAAATCAAATCTCAGCTAGGAACTTTCCAGGCATCAGGCAATTCTGAAGGCAAGTTGTGTGTGGCTAATGTTCAGCGCAGAGCATGGGAGATACTTTTCAAAAGGATTGGGGATGAGAGACAGGGAGAGGAAGGGGCAGGGAGCGGAAGGGGATGGAAATAGAAGAACTGAAGGGGAAAATGATGAAAATAGAGCTTTCGCAAATGTGAAGGGGACCAAGAGTTGGAAGAGCGTGGAGGAAAGGGGCAAGGATGAAACAAATACAGAAAAAAGCATTAAGATGTGTAAGGTACATGGACTTGTCCTGCAAGCATTGATTAATGAAAAGAGGACAGTGGGGCCCACAGTCAGTGAATACCGCACAATTGTGGATTCAGACCCCCAGGGCACAGATGGGACCTTCCACTTGAGGAGCTCTGAGAGCCTCACCAATCTGGGAGTGTCTGTGTCTCTTTCCTCATCTGTTGTTTGTCTTCTGTGTCTGGCTGTTAATTATCTCTCTGAACAGAAGGTGTGGGAGGGGATATTTAATTTAGCAAAGTGTGTCACAAAGGTTCTCAGAATTTTCACGCTAACCAATCTCGCTGTGCTTGCTGTGGCATCAATATGTGGTTTAAGAAGAGAGGTGGAAACTACAGATTAAAATGAAAATTTGCCTTATCCATGGTCTCACCCTACCATCTATTAGTAAAAGAAAACCTAAAATACAGGCCAACTCTCATGAAGAAGGGCCCTTGAACAGCAATCTATATTCTTGTAAATTTTTCTTCTTGTCACAGATCATCAGAGTGACTCTGCCGTGGGTGTGGCAGGCTTATTCAAAAGGCTGTATTTTAAATGCTCCACACACTCGGTACAGTGGGGAAATCGAATTTGGACAAAGTTCTGACGTAGTAGAGACCGAACCATCTCTATTTGCTAGTCTATCTGCACAGTCGTCAAGATTGGATCTTGCTTTTCCTCTGAGGACATGTTGGATCATAGATCCCTTAAATCAGTGTGTGGATCTGTTAGGAACACACTGGAAACCAAAAGCACTAATTTTATTTCTGGTTACCAAATTCATAAACCAGATTGCTTAAGGTTAGACAAGAATGATCCATTTACAAAACCCAAGGCCCCAAATTAAAGTCATCGTGATAGAAGTATGATTTCAGGTTTTGATTTTCTTAAAGTCAAAGAATCAGTGATCAAACGTTTATAATGGAGAAAGCATGCCTTAAAGAACAAAATCATAATTTGTAAGCTATTTTCTTTTTTTATATTTTCACTATATTCCTTTGAATTTTACTAAGTAGTATCATGGCAATGAACACAGTTGAATATAAATTTTTGGACACTCTTCTGTTATCACAGTGTTAAGTTTTTTCAGAATTTCTCTTACAATACCAAATTATTCTAAAATTGCCTGAGGAGTTGATAAATATAGTAAGTGCTGAATTATATACCAACACCTGCAGCTCTAATTGCTCTTCTAGTGTTAAAGTCTGAAGCATAATATTATTCTCTGGAAGGGGTCTTGATTTTATTTATGATGACCAATTTTGAAATATATGCCAGCCAAGTGACAAGAACCTGATAAACATCCTCCTAACTCGAACAATGTACCATAACATAGCTTGAAATTTCACTTGGTCCTGAAAGACTAAAGCAAGCCATCCTCCCATAAATAGTGTAAACAATCAAACTCTAAGCTATGCTGTAAAAAAACTCTAAAAGGAAAGTTTTATATCTTAAGTTCATCATTTATTCACTATAAGAGCTTTGAAAGTTTCCAAGTTTGTGCTCAGAAAGGGTGCAAGATTGTAAAGCTAAACTCAAAGCTATTAAAATTAAATATTAATGGTAGATTTTATTAAGCTGCCCAAAGAGTTATCAAGGGTACCGATGGTTTCACAGTTGCACATTCTGAATAGAAACCTGGATTCTTTCCTTCCTTCCTCCCGCTTCCCTTCTTTCTTTCCTTTTCTCCATTGTCTTCTCTTTCCTCCCCTCTTTCCTCTGTTGCTTCTTCATCATGGGGCTGCACGAGTTTGTCTTACGGTGCTTTCAGGGTCATCTCTTTGCTGAACACGTGGGGAGTTCTCCTTTCCCACCTTCCTACAAGAGCTGACGATGCTGTCTGTCCTCGTGTCTCTTTCCTTCGCTGCAGTATAGGAGTTGGACCGCTGCACAACCTGCAATTATGAGGTCGGTTTACCTTGACCAAAACTGCTCCAAAGGTGCCTTCAAAGACAGGAGCAGCAGTGGACAGGGGCGCTTTTGAATCCTCCTCCTCGCTCCTGAGAGGCTCCTCCGCCTGCAGCCGTCCACCCTGCTGACTTCCACCTATGCTGGTCCTCCCTGGCAGGCAGCCGAGGAGCAGCCTTGGTGGGCAAGGAGTAAATGGCCTGCAAACTCAGACTCCATCTCAAGACAGGCTGGGCCGGGGACGTATATCAGTGGTTCCACTGACTGCCTCTCAAGCGAAAGGTCCTGAGTTCGATCCCCGGTAGCAAAAAACAAAAAACAAAAACAAACCAGGCCAAACCAAAATGACAAAAAAAGACAGGCTGGGACTGACCACCCACATGCGCCTGCTTACTTCATGCCCTGTACAATGACCATCTAGGCTCCTGTCCCACGGCAGTGTCACTGTAATGATGGCATGGCCTTCTGAGAATCATGTATCAATAATTTAATGTGCCACTTTCTTGCTGACCTTTTAGACTGCACCACTCTTGATGTTATTATTAGCACTAGTATTAACAGCTATAAACATTTGCACAGATGAATTCTGTAAATATTCATGATGATTTTCCAATGATACATTACAAGAGGCAAAACATTAAGGTTTTTGATGTATAACTGGCACTATCTTCCTAGGAATTTAAATCGAACTTTAATTTGAGGTATGGTGCCTGTGGTCATGCTCTCAACACTCCTCACCCTGTCGCTAAGTTTATATTTTTGAAGTTCATCAAAGCAGTGGTTCTCCAAGGAGCCTGTAACCAAACCCTCACAGAGAACAGGAAACCGTGTCTCCTTCATTACAAACAGCTCCATGGTTACTTCCAGCTGGTTTTTCATGCAGCACGCGCTGGAGTACTATTCACATCTTTCGATTCTTCTTCTAGGAGCAAGCACAGTTCCTGATATGCATCTTATGCTCTTCCAACTTTTCAAATCTTTATTGTGCTCACCCTCGATAAATCAAGGAGAAGTTGAACCTGGTTTAAGCTTCATCTTTCCCGCTAATTTAACAAAGGTTAATTCCAACTTGTGAGAGAGAAATGAACAGAATTATTCACAGCTACCTGTGAATCACTGTCTCTAGAAGAAACCGTGATGGTTTCTTTCAACATTTATCTCCATTTCATAAAGTTCTCCAAATTGCTATTTTGTTTTTTGTTTTGGGTACCAGGGATCACGACATTGCTACTTTAAGATGGCCACCAAAAGGCAGGCTTCTATAAATGCCAGTGGACACAGAACACCACATCGGTCTGCTCGGATTGTAAAACTTCGCTCTACCTACTTGGAATACATTTAGATGTTAATTTTACTAATAACCAGCATACATTGATGAAAGTATTTCCGATTTTACAGGGCCGGTACATGATGTTTCCATTAAGGAGATATCCAAACAGCTTCAGAGGACCTCAGAGAAACACTCCCAACCTTTCCCACGGCCCCCGTGGTGGGAAAGGGGAGGGTTAAAACACGACTTTGGTGATGATCGCTTCTTGGCCTTTTGACTAAGATCAAGCTAAGAGTGACGTCAGTGAATTGTCTGAGTGCCTACACAAATGCCCGCTGGATCTAAGTACACTCTTCTAAGAGAAAACAAACAAAAAACCACACACCCACAATTTCTTTGTTGAAATACTTTTTGCTTCCCCTTTAAGAACTTAAATCTTAATCCTTAATTTTGGCTACGTGAATACATACCTTCTGCGGATTTCTTGCAAATTACAAAATATTAATTTTTACATTGTTTTCCTAAATAGTCGTGTTTTCCTTCTGGATTTCTTTTTAATCGCTATTAGTATACATTTGCAGTAATCATGATTACAGTTGGCATGGGGAGTTGGTGCAGGTAATAACGTGTCTTAACTCTGTTCACCTCTCCTTCTCCACCTCTCCCTCCATCTCTTGGGCTTCTTCACATGTGCAAAAGATCTATCTCCCCATCTGTCTCCTGTTATCTATCCTAAACAGCCCCATTTTCAATCACTAAGAATTTAACATTTAATAATTTATGTGCAAAGGATTTTTCCAAAGCAGGCACCACTATGGAGAGTGCGGGGACTTCTAACCCTGTGCACGGTAGCAAGAAACCCCGCTGCACCTTCTGCTACCATCCACAGAGCCCCAGGCTAGTGTTCAAAAGCTGTGCTGTGGAGGGGACATTTTTGTTGTTCGACTCTTACATCTTCACGTTAACCATGCCTCCGCTTTCTTGCTTAGGTAACCTTTTGGACAGGCAAATGCTTTTCCGGATCTTCATTTTAAGAACTTGACCTTGCCAGTGATTTTGCGGGGCGGGTACCGGGGATCAAACTTGGGTCCTTGCACTTTCGAGGCAGGCGCTGCAACCACTGAGCCAAACCCCCAGACCCCTTAGCAGTGATTTTAATCAAAGAAAGAAAAAGAGATTCCTAGGGTATGTTTTCTATTTTAACACATACAGCTGGCTCTCCATAGCTGTGGGTCTCACATCCATGGATTCAACCAACAGCAGAACAAAAATATTTTTTAAAAACATTTTTTTGTTTGCATTTGTACCAAACATGCAGACTATTTTTTTTTTTTTGTCATTGGTCCCTAGACAATACAGTATCACAGCTATTTATGAAGCGGCTTACACTGTACTGAGTATTACAAGTTGTCTAGAGATGACTGAAAGGATAGCAGAGGACGTGTGTTTGTTATGTGCAAGTCCTATGCCGTTTACACAAGGGCTTATGCACCTGGGGATTCCAGAATCCACAGGGGCCTTGGAACCGATCTGTCACTGACACCGAGACCTCACCACGCCTCCTCCTGCGCTGACCAGCGACACTTCTTTACCACTCAAACCAAAGCAGTCCTCTTTTCCGGTATTTTAAATTCACACCATCCATTGCTGCGATTAAATCCTCTTCCGTAGTAATTACCCTGGGCCAATTAAATGGTACGAGAGCCTCCTCCTGTGGGTGAGACAGCAGGTGCTGTTTGGACAGCTCTGCCCACGGAGAGGATGCGTCACCTCGCTTGTCCTCAGCTGTGTGTGGGCTCCAGGCGAGCCTGGGCCCCCACAGGCACCAGCTTGAGATGGCTCCTTTGCCTGTAGGGTGTTCCTGTGCCTCCCTTCCCTATCTTTACCGTGCAGATGACTCCCACACAGGAACACCCAACCGTTTCAGAACTGTCCTATGCTACCACATCCAGCTGCCAGGAGGCACCGGATTGGCTCAGTCAGGATGTGTGCTCCAACGACTGCTCTTCACGTGTGCCCACTGAGTTATCCAGCAGGAACTCTGCTGAAGAGACAAGTGAGCAGGACTGGCTTGGCAACCAGTGTCACTGCTGAGATGCAGACACTATTCTCTAGGACAGACATTCTCAGCCAGGGCATCATGACCCCAGTGGATATGTGGCAATGTCTGGACACATTTTTGACTGTAAGAACTCAAGGATGGGCTTGGCTTGGAACTGGCACCTAGGAGGTGGAGGACAGGTATGTGACTAAGCATCCTGTAGCACACAGGTAACCCTACCAACAAGGAAGTCTTTCCCAAGATGTTAATAGTGCCAAGGTTTGAAAGGAAGTGGAATAAAAGTGGATTTGAAAAAATATTCCTTTTGAACCTCAGAAAGGATTACCACCTATGCCCTGTAGAGCTCTGACTTAGAGTTTTGTAGCAGGACCAGTTGCCAGACAGAAACTGCGTGACAGAAGCACCTTAATGCATCATCCCAAAGGACTCCAGAAGTCCGGAGGATCCATGGGTACACACAGATGAGGTACCACAGAAACCAGGAGCACCACCTTGGGAGCACTCAGCGCTAGGAGAAGAGTCCATCCTTCAGTTATTTAACCACTGGAAAAGCTGCAAGTCGCAGGCTACAGAGGCAACTGAATTATCTGAATGACTTCAGGTACAGCTTTTGCAATCCATTTAAAATTTTCTCTTGTTTTGGGAAGTGTCACGTGTCCCAGACAGGGTACAATGAATATCTTCAGTGTTGTGACACAGGAGAAAACCTCCAGCTATTGTCAGATTTTTTTGTTTTTGTTTTTTGGTTTTTTGAGACAGGGTCTTACTGTGTAGTTGAGACTGACCTGGAACTCTCTATGTAGCCCAGGCTGGTCTCGAACACACAGTGATCTTCTTGCCTCAGCCTCCCAAGTGCTGGGATTATGTGTCACCATGCCTGGCTTTATTTTCAGATTTTAATCATCTTACCCACATTACAGATGCAGGCTGCTTGGCAGCTGCTCAGAGGAAAGAGCTTTATCAGTTCTCAGCATCTAATTACTTATCTTAGAGGGAATTAGGCGAGGCTCCAAGTCTGCAGAAGACTCTTCTGTTGGGAGTCATTAATTACAAGCAGACTTAAGCAGCATTAATTTGCTTTGGTAGTCATGCCAGGGAGTATCTAGCTCTGCCAAATTGTACAAGAAGCTGGGGATGGGGAGAAGGTGAGCTTCTCAGCTCCTCTGGTAGAGGGGGATTAAAACCAGATGGCCCTCATTTGTCTCTTTTAGCCACGTTCCAAATAAAATATTTCTTGTGCTGAAGTTTAAATTAAATTGATGCCTGACTGCCCCAGTCCTAATAATCTAAATTAATTCCTTTCTTAAAAAATGACTTCCTGTTTTGCTGTTGTTGTTTTGTAAGAAGCTAAGTAAAGCATGCTCTGACAAACACACACCCACACCCATGTGCAGACACATGAGGAAAAAACTGGAAGTAATAAATCAAAGTTTAAAAAGTGGTTATTGCTGAGTGGTGGCATCATAGCAGAATACAATTTTCTTTTTATGTTTTTATGATGTTTCCAAAATTTCTACAATTAAACACTTATTTTTATATTCAGAAAACAACCACAAATAGGGCAATTATTCATACCTTTCCTCTTTCTATTCCATTCTCTAATTATGAGTCCTTCCTCTACCACTAACCCTTTAAATACTGCATGGCTACTTATGCTGAGAGAGGGTAAATAACCTTGATATTAGTCGATATTGTTGATACCAGTCAGATCAAAATCTCACTCAGTATCATGTAGCTGGCTACATAACATGTTGCTAATGGATCACATGTTAAATGTGACTCAAGAACTAGTCGATCAGTGGACTTTTCCAGTTCATTCACAGATGACTATGCATGTCCTTGTATTCCAGCAGTGGTAGCTACAAAATGAGGGGGACAAATGAAGAGAACAGATATCAGGTCCTAGCCAGGCCAGTCAGAGAACATTGAAAATGTGAGGCTCAAACTCTGAAAAGGATCTGAAACAGAATTGTTTAAGCCCATGGTCTAAAGTTACATGCAATGTTAGGTTTATAGTATAAGATAGCAGAGATTGACTTAGGTGAAGTACAAAAAGTACAACATAGTCCTACAATGTATGAACTAATGAGGGTTTACCTAAGTCTCCTTGTCAACACAGAATTCAGAGAAATTGTATCTTGCTAGGACACAAGAAAACTCAGTGACTGAACTCAGGTATATCAGAGCAACAATTAACTCCACCTCAGCGGGAAAAGAGAGAGAGAGAGAGAGAGAGAGAGAGAGAGAGAGAGAGAGAGAGAGAGAGAGGGAGAGAGAGATCAACCAATTTAAAGGGTGAACTCTACCAAATGTTTATAGAGATCTCACCATTGAAAACATTGCCATTTTTAAAAGTAAAGTTTGTATAGTTAAGCAAAAGGTAAAGAAATGACTCTGTAAGCACAAAATAAAGAAAATCCCTGCATCCGCTACCCAGATAGGCTGTCATGATATAAGCCAGTAAATGAGAAATCAGTTATGCCCACAAGAACCCCAGAAGCAGGCAAGTGATCTTGTCTACTGGTTACTTGCAGTTTCAAGTTGGTAACTAGAGAGGAGGGATTCCTTCTGATTTATGGCACCTCAGATGAGCACAGAGCACTGTTTGAAAACAGTAACTCTTATTTACTTAGAGCACTACTTAGAGAAGAAGACATTGTGAATAGATGCTGTGATGGTGGCTGTCTGGAGGCCACGGAGCATGGGAGATGCAGCCAGGAAGTGTTTGCCCAAGGTAAACTGAGGAAAAGAAGAAGTTCTTCGAACAAACTGATCTTTGCCCATTCTGTGTTCTACACTAGACTTCAGTTGCTCAAATCTCCCTCATAAAGTAAAACTGATCCATCTAATTTTTCTCTCAATCATTTGGTCTCTGAACTGAGATTTCTATTGATTTGTAACCTACAGAAATATAAACTCATACATGTGCAACGGCATTCGTGGCAATTATTATGGCATCAGTAGACACCGATACATACATTGTGGCTCAAATTGGGGTTTCCTAGGTGACCTTTTCAGTAAACTCATACATGTGTAACGGCATTCGTGGCATCAGTAGACACCGATACATACATTGTGGCTCAAATTGGGGTTTCCTAGGTGACCTTTTCATGTGCGTATAAATTCTTGGATAGCCTCTTTTGTGAATGCCTATGTCAGAGTTTTTGCTCATTTTTCTATTGGATTGTCTTTCTTTTTTCCTATTTTTTTTTCCCTAGGGTTTCATTATCAACCCTGTAAGAGCTCTTTATATGTTCTGAACATAAGGATTTTTCATGCATATGTGTCGGGTTTTGAAGCTTGACTTTGCATTTTCTGAATTGTATCTTTTAATAAAAATTTTAGCACTAACACAGTCTAATATATCCAGTTTTTTTCTTCTGAGAGTTTATTCTTTAAGAAATCTTTTTCTCTGAGGCATGAAGATGTTCTCTTGTGTGTTCTAAAAATGTTATTGCTGTATTTTTCTTCTTTCATTTAATAAAAATTCCACATGCTTCAAAATTTGTCCCATTACAAGAAACATCATGAGAAGTATTTTTAGAACTCATTTATGCCACTTTATTCTACTTAATGCTGATTGGAAAGTTCTAAGGCAATATGAACTTTTTAAGTCTGTAGAAATAGTTTATGGAGATAAGTATTGTGCTCAAAACTTACATGAATTAGTTTACTAGTTTCCTTTGCAAATTCTATAATTCCATCAAAAGTCTATCAAAGAATATATCGCATGTAAAGATGAATACAATCCTAAGGCCAGTAGAAGAAATCTTGCTTCACTGTTTACGTGAGTTTGGTGCTGGTATAAATATTGGACTCCCTAATGTCTACTTTATATATATAAAGAGCCATATGTAATGTACTGGAACAAAGGAGCTGAAACCACTGGTTTTTAATGTGTGTTTTTATTTTTTTGTTACTGGGGATCAAACTCAGGTCCTTGCACTTGCGAGGCAGTGGCAGCACTGAGCTAAACCCCCAGTGCCGTACCCTTCATATACAGGCTTTCACATAATCCATCTTGAATTGACTTTTGTGTATGGTCAAAGAATAGGTTTTCCTTCATATGATGATTCAGTTAACCTAGCCCCATTTAGTAAAATTCTCTTTTCCCCCTGAACTCTTGTTTTGGCCTCATCTTAATCAGGATACCACAGATGTGTGGATTCATCTTCAGCTGTACTCAGTCCCTTCAGTTAGTTCACCTATCTCAGCTCTAAAACCATTTTTTTTTTTGTTTCTATAACTTTATAATGCATCTTTGGTATCTGGAGGTATAGGCCTCAGAGTTTTCTTTTTCAAGATTGCCTTACATATTCTTTGTCTTTCTGTGTAAAATTAAAAATTAGCTTTCAACTTGCAGACACATGAAAAACCATACTGCGATTTTCACAAATCTAAAAATCTATCAGAGGAGAGCTGTTATCTTTACAATATTGAATCTTTTAAACTATGGATATGTTCTTCCATTTACTGAATTAGAATTTAATTATCTCCATCAACAATACAGCTTCATGGTAAGGGAATTTAATACTTTTCATGATATTGAAAATATTAATTCTTTGTAAATGTTATCTTTTCAAAATTTCATTTTATATTTGATATTGCTGAGGTATAGAAAACAAATTGACTTTTAAAATATTAACCTTGCTAGGTGTGGTGGCACACCTGTAATCCCAGCTCTTGGGAGGATGAGGCAGGAGGATTGCTGTGAGCCCAAGGTCAGCCAGAACTACAGAGTGAGACCCCGTCTCAAAGGAAAAACAAAAAATACAACAACAACAAAAAAAGCCAACCTCAAAATAATAAAACAGCTTGTGTAGAGTGAGGGTAAAGGCACTGATTTAGGTTTTCTCCAGTATTTTTCAATAATGTTTTGTAGTTCTTTAGAAATATTTTATATAATATTTTGGATGCTTATGGAAATGATAATATTTTTGTAAGTGACATCTTTTAAGTTTTTATCCTATTTTTTTTCATTGCTGGTACACAGAAATATTGTGTTTTGTTCATTGACCTTATTATATCTTTATCAACACATTTTCAATTGTGTTTTGTATATGATATGCAGTTTAAGAAAACGTTCATTTCTCATCATGTTCATTCAGCCCACTACCTATCTTAATGTCTGTGACCTAATTACAAAGTGCCTTTTGCTGTGTAAAGTAACATATTCGCAGGGTCCAGGGTATGGATGTGACTAGGGTTATTCTGTCTACCACATTGTATTTCTTTTTCTCCCCATATTGCACCAGCTAGGACTTCTAACCCAATGTTGAAAGAAGGAGAGCTAGCAGACTTATTCATCTTGTTCCCACTATAGGGGAAAAAACACTTTCAATATTCCACTATTAAGTATGGTACTTGTCATATTTTGGTGGTACTTGTAATCAGATTATGAAGTCCCTTTCTATTTCTAGTTTGCTAAGTTTTTGATTTTTGTTTGTTTGTTTTGCTTTTGAGACAGGGTCTTGCTCTGTAGTTCAGGCTGGTCTTGAACTCACTATGTAGCTCAGGCTGGCCTCGAACATGCAGTGATCTTCCTGCCTCTGCCTCCCAAGTGCTGGGATTACAGGGATGCGCCACGACGCCCAGCCCTAGTTTGCTAGATTTTAATAAATCATAAATGGACATTAAGCTTTATCAATTACTTTTACTACATAAATTGAGATATTTTTCTAATGCTTTTCTTTTTTAGTCATGGTGGTAAATTGTCTTGATTAACTTTCTAATGTTAAATTACCCTGGCATTCTTAGAATACCCTCACTCGGTTGTGATATGCTATCGTTTCCAATATCTTATTGCCCTAAATTCCCAAAATCTTGATTAGGACTGTGAGTACTTTTTGACAGGCTTTCAGTTTAAAAATATTCATTTT
The DNA here is from genome assembly GCF_012274545.1 of Fukomys damarensis. NCBI lineage: Eukaryota > Metazoa > Chordata > Mammalia > Rodentia > Bathyergidae > Fukomys > Fukomys damarensis. The sequence continues at coordinate 3,264,795 of NW_022900938.1, read as the reverse complement.
CCTCCCCTCTACCCTGGGCAATATAAAAACTGTACAGAATATTTTTAAAATGATCTCATCTAAAACATTTCCATGTTGGTGCAACCATATAACAATTCTTTTTGCTTTGATCTAAATATTTTTGTGTGATCTTCTCATCTTAAATAAAATAGGAACATTTCTCAAGATTAGAATAAAACAAAAAGAGTCTTATAGAAATCACACATTGCCAACAGAGTGGTCTATTCATTTATTTCCTGCCTTTCTGCTGTTCACAATATATACCGAGTCCATGATGGTGAGCCTGGGTCTACTTTGTACATTCCTAATAAATATGCAATGACCTTAAAAATGAAAACATAAGATGGTGCTGCTGTAGGAAATAGTCAGGATTTTACTCCAACAGTAAAGAATATTTTCCTTTTAAGGACTACCTGGAAAGTCTTCCTAGGACTGCATTTACTAATAGTTGTTTACTTTCCTGCCCCTCTGTTATTGGTGCAGAACCCCAAAGTCATCAAATATTTAAATAAGTATGACTCAAAGTCATCAGAAAAATCACTAGTTGACTTGGGGATTTCAGAGTTGTACTAACACTGAATAGTTTTAGGTTTTGTTGGCACTGAATTCTTTTTTTTGAACTCAGGATCTTGCACTCATGAGGCAGGTGTGGTGCCATTGAGCTAAATCCCTGGCCCTGGCATTGAATTCTTGTTGTTCTGTGTTCTGCAAATGGAAGCCTTTTAAACAGAGAGGAGATACCATGCAAGACAAGAGATGAATAGATCATTTAAAGGAAATTCAGAAACTGAGATTTGATGTCATTTGACTTTATATTTTTTTTATCTCCCAGAGCAATATTCATTGACAAAATGTAAATGGTACCTATAAAGGCAACAATGACTAGAGTCTATATATGATTCCAAGGCCCAATCTCATGAGTCAGTATCTAGGATAAAAGGCAGCAGGCCCCTTGGGTTTCACAGAATTGAAAATGTATTTCCTCTTGGCCCATTATCCACTTGTCTACCAGCAAAGTCCTCGGCTAAGAGCTAAATCAGTTGAAAAGCACTGCAAAGTACTTGCTGTTTTAAATGGCACACTGCAATGGTGACAGGTAGTCAGCCCTGTGAAATGTGCAGGGCCGAGGTGTTGTGTGTGATCAGGTCCACTTGCCGAGCACACACTGTGCAGCAGCAGCAGCAACAGTGCGCCCACCCTCACGTTTCCATGGTGACCGCTGAGCACAATTCTCAAGTTTCAGAGCTGCCTCTTCTAATCAGTAATCATTTTCACCCCGATGACATTCCTGGGTTGTCCTGGATTATGATCACTTGGTCTGCATTTGGCCTCAGCTCAAGGGGAAATGTCCCTGAGAAGCAGGGGTGGTTTGCCGAGCAATGGAGAAGCTAAAGGGCGACATGGTGATATGATAAAGATTGCAGAAAAAGAGAAAGACTTGAATACAAAATATTTTAATTATAAATAATTTTTAAAACTATGTGATGAAAAAGTATCTTGCTTTTTCTTCTTCTTTTTTTTTTTTTTGAAAATATCTTGCTTCTGAACTGCAGTCTGTTCCTTACTCCCCACAAAAGCTACGCAAACCAACACGAGCGTCCTTTGGACAGCACTTTCTAATGTTAAATTGCAGTGTAGGTTTTCTTCTGTGAGCATCAAGTGACATTTAAGTGATTCTAGCCCAGTCAACAAAATACATAGCTTTAAAAAACGTTTCCACTTATCCCATTATGGCTGATCTTGTTGGAGTCTGAAACACTAGCTAAAGACCATAAAGACTGCTTCTGCCTAAGGAACATTAAAAGAACCGCACAGATTCAAGTAAGTGGGTAGAGAAAGCTGTTGTTATTTTAAGCAAAATTAAAACAGATGGGAGAGACTGACACTCATGTGTTCAGATATGTGCCTGCCTCACATTTAATCCTTTATGAATGGCTGATCCCAGGTGGCGAAGAGATTCAGCAGCACAATTTTAGATTTGGAGTCTATTTTCTTTTTGCACCGACATCCTGCATCAGCTACAACTCTTCCATTCAGTAGCTGAAGCAAATATCATCAAAAGGAAAGAAACCATCATGGAAACAGGCTCTCTGGATGTTGTGGAAATGCGGAATGAGTCAATCTATCAAATTAAGTCCAAACACCTCCCACACGGTCCCTCTTCAATTCCTTTCTGGTTTTGTGCTACTTTTCCACTGTCACAGAAAAGCAGGCTGATGAAACAACAAGAAATCTAAAGGGCTGACACGGCAAACACATTGTCCTGACGAGTGTATGGCAGTTTTGTTAGCCATTCATTCCAGACAGGGACATGCCTGTCACAGCGCGTCACCGTGCTTCACCTTGGGGAGTGACCGAGATAAGGGACACCGAATCCTGACAGACCATCTCCTGTCAGAGCTGTTTATTCACCCCACATCCCCGTTCCTTCATCTTCTGAGAGAAGGCACACAGTACACTGTCTAGCAGAAGGGAAATCGATTCAGATAGCCTCAGTGAACACAAAGTAAAAGCTGCTGCTCATTCCTGTCACATATCAGTCACTGTGTGAGGTCAAACTGACAGAAATTTTATGCATTTAAGGTGTACAACTGTGAAATGATTACCTCCATTAACCTTATTATCCTGTCTCGTCACAGTTACCTTTTCTCTCCTTTTTCTTCTCCTCTTTCTGTTTGAGAACACTTAATATCTACTCTCAGCAAATTTCCAGTGCATAATATGGTATTCACTGTACTCAGCATGCATAGCTAAGTAAAACTCTGTACCATTTAACTAACGTCTTCCATTCCCCCAAACCCCAGCCCCTGGCAACTGCCATTCTAGTCTCTGTTTGCATGAGTTCAACCTTCATACAGCCTATATACAAGTGAATTCATGTAGTGTTTATCTTTCTGTCTGGTTTCTTTTACCCAGCATTCGTCCATGTTGTTACAATTGGCAGGATTTTCTTCTTAAGGCTGAATGGGGGAGAGGGGGTCCCTACGTAGCCCAGGCTGGCCTGGAACTTGCAGTGAGTGCCTCAGCTTCCAGGTACTAGAATCACAGTGCTCACCACCATGCCCGGCTCCATGTGCACAATGGGCATTTAAATAAGATTATTTATCTATCCTGCCATCAACAGATGACACTTCGGTTGAGAATAATGTCATAGGGCACATAAAAATGCAGCTTTGAAATACTGATTTCTTTTGGGGGTACATAACCCTGAGGTGAACTGCCAGACTACCTGGTAGTTCTGTTTTTATTTTTTTGAGATTTACTTATATTCTCCCACTTAACAAGCTATCAGAATAAATTAACCTCCATTTGACAGATCAGGCAAGAGACGGGGCTCTAGGATGTGAACTAGAAAAGGAATACAGAACTTGTGGCTAAGCAACCACAAAGCTGGCAGCCAGCCAGGCCTGGGTAACACGGAAGTCCTTGAACATCCAGCCCCACACTCTGGCCACTCCTCTGGCCATACCTCACAGGACCAGGCTGAGCTGCTGGGCAGGGACATCCAAGGAGGTAGCACGTGGCAGCTGAGTGGAAACCACATTCTGGGCACAGGCATGGCTGGGCATGACAGGAATGGTGTCTCTGGACATGGTGACAAACAGCTTTGGGGGCACAAACCTCAGTGGAAGATGCCAGCACAGAAAGCAAGACACAGAAGGCAAGGAATGTGGAGGAGTTCTGTGCTTGCCAAAGGAAGGGCACAGAGCATACAGGACACGTGCCGAGAGCTCTTCAGAGGGGACTGGAGCAGAGCCAAGCTGCTGCAGGAGGAGAGCCAAGGCCAGATGTATAATTTGGGGATGGTTATTACAGCCCTGTTATTACCCAATGGAGAGCTAGGAGATGTGGGTGATATTTGAGCCAATGTTTAATAGGGCACGTTTTACCTCCCAAACTAGATTATAATCTCCTTGCTAGTAATATGCGTGGCTGACATATTTTCAGTGTCTACCATGGTTTCAGCACGTTTCCCTGTCATCTGTTCTGCATCTCTGAAGGTTGCTGTCCTAAACCTCAAGGATACTCAAGAAGTCACGCTGGGAAGTTGCCCTGATGGTCTAGCAAAACAGCAGAGAGGAGGGTTTCTCTTCCCTGCCTAGAGCACAAATCTCCTGGACCACCCACTGAAGGAACTGTGACTGTTGGGCATGGAGTCTCCAAAAGAGAGGACCACCAGGTCACCAGGGCTTGGGCTCCGTGACTCTTTCCCAATTCCTTTTATTGTAATTCCATGCAAAGGAGTAAAGCTGATCTTAATTCATTTTGTAAAATTGGATATCCTACCTGGAAGGGAACATAGAAATCACAAAGGAGAATCCCTTGGTCCTTGTAGCAGCTGGACTTTTTCTTTTCCTTTTGGTTGTGGGACTTGAACTTGGAGCCCCATGCAGGCTACACGAGTGCTCTACTACTGAGCTATATCCCTAGTCCAGCTTTGGGCTTCTCACTGTAAACTCCTACAGGGTATTCTTATTCATCAGACTTCGTGACTGATAAGGAAGACTAATAAAGTTTAGTTGTGTTAGATTTCCCTGGCCTTAAAATGGCTGCTACAGGAAATAGCAGCCTTCTCCTTCCCATAATACCCTGCTTCCCATTTAAAATATGGCTCCTGCCAAAAGACAACCTTCTTCCCAACATGCCCCCCACCAAAGAGTAACCTGATACTTGTTACCTCCAAGCAACTAGTGATGTCACAGGCTCCCAGTCCCTTGCCATTACATCACTCAACCCCACCCCAGCTCCCATAAGCCCCACCCCAGCTCCTATAAGAGTGCCCCCCCAAGTCCTAGCCATGCTGTTTTCTCTCCTTTGTGGGGAGATAGCCCGGCAGATCGTCCCTACAATAAAGGCTTGTTGTAGTCCTGGTCTGATCTTGGCTTTTGTCTTTTACCTGACAATTTGGAAAAGCTGAAAGGTAGACCCTGATCACCAAACTCACAACTACAGGTTCCCACTGGAGCAAAAAACTGACCAGCACAAAGGAAATACTGACCAATGAAATATCATCTTAATTACTGCCTTCATTTTAAAATATATATATATTTTAAGAGAGAATGACACCAAAAATACACCATTTTTCTGAAATTATTTCTGTGGGTTATTCATTATTACTATGTGAGGGATTTAGGAACAACAGAAGATTGCTATAAGTCACAAAAAAGTTTACAGGATTTCCACAATATATTTTATGTGACATGTATTATATAGCTTATAAACTATAAACGTTCCTAGAAAAAGTTTCAAAATTGTGACTCTAAAATACACTAAATTTCCTTCCCAGTGGCCAAGTGAACGTTATTCTTTCATTTCAGAAAACTACTTTTCCAAGTGCTAAACAGCTCACAAGAATTAACTCCAGTGACAGTCCCACTTATCTTGTGAGGGTCTGCTCATATGAGAACATAAATCTGTTACTGCAGAGGGATTTGGTTTTTTCAAATACTCCTTCAGCTGTTAACAAAGGCTGGGCCTCGGCCCTTCATTGGAATCTTGGATGGGCACTTTGTTGTTGGAGTGTTTTAACCCTGGAGCCAGAAGCAGAGATGTGACATGAACTCCGATTATGACTGAAAGATGCACAGGACGCTACATTTCCTGTGGCTAAACGCAGTTCAAGAAGGGATTATTATCGAGACCTGGTCTAGACTCCATTGGACAGGAGCCCTTAGCAGCTGCCAAGGATAAAGAAATTTACTTCAAAGTCCTCTCCCCTCTACGGGGAAGAGGCATCCTGGCAGCTGCGACCATGGGGAGAGTTATGCCAAGCTGACAGCAGCTGTCACAAGACATCAAACAGAGACTGCAGGAGAAAGGCTGAATCCCAGTCAGGATGCTTTTATGGAAATGTATGTGGACATCTAGGGCTTACTTAGCACGCAGAGCTGATGGCTGGCTGCCCTGGAGAGGTACAGCTGGGTTCTTTTGCCCACCGTGTGGGTCATGCTGTAGGGTGGTTCTGGTCTTCTGAGAGAAAAAGCTCTGCACGACCTGCAGTGGGTATTGTTCATCAAGAAAATGGGTGACAGATGGAGATGCTGGTGTCATCTAAGATTATCCTGCCTCCCTTTGACAACACGTGAAGGCCCCTGTCACAGTGACACTGAGGTTGCTTCTTGGTGGGAGTTGATGTAGAACGCAGATGCTCTGGGACAGCTTGGTCCTTCCAAATCCTGCCAGTCCTCCAGACAGTGCACCACAACTGTTACATACTTCAGATTTAGATTTCAGACAGATCTGAATCTTGGCTCTACAGAATACCAGTTCTTTGACCCAGGAAGTCACTTAATTTCATTGTGGCTTAGATATTACTTCATAGTGCTGTTGTGGGAGTTAAATGAGATGATGATCCAGCTCAACATACATGCAATACATTTTCACCAATACTGAAAATAGTAGGTATAGTGGTTAAACTTTTCCCCCAAGAGAAAAGGCTTTGGAAGAGAACCAGGGTTTTGTTTTGTTTGAAGGATTAATTTTATCAAGCAATGAGGATCTGAAGATTGTATTTTGTTGATCAGAGTTCTATGAGCTTTGGTACCATAAAGTTTAAAACTTACTTTGGTTCTAGGAAATCCTCTGGGTGAGCTTGGACCTGGGTAGAGACTGAGTTAAAGGCACATTTGGAAGCTTCTTTCTAGAGGAGAAGAATTTAAAGACCAGCTGCCAGACTGCACTGTGGAGGGGACACTTGAGTGAGCCAAGTGTGCAAGCAGCAAATCTAAGTGAATCCGCCTACCTTTCTCTAATGTTTTTTTTACTAACATTATGTAAGTGGGATCATACAGCAAGCTAATGGTTGGATTGGCTTTTTCCATTCCATATAATCAGATACTTTCATCCACTGAAGATTTGTATAGGTTGCCAAATGTATCAATCATGTGTTTCTTTTTATTGATGAAAAACATTCATGGGTATTTAACCATTCACCCACTGATGAAGGACATTTGAGTTGTTTCCAGTTTTTGGCTCTTACAAGGAAAGCTGCCATAAATATATGCATACTGGTTGGAGGTGAGCAAGAGTTTTATTTCTCTAAGATAGATGCTCAGGAGTGCAATTTCTGGGCCATATGAAACTTACATGTTTAGGTTTTTAAGGAACTGCCAAACTGCTCTGCAGAGTGGCTCAACAATTTTACACAGCCATTAGCAATACATGAGTGATCTACATCCTCGCTGTGTTACCCTGTTCTTTATTTGATATATTCTAATATGTAGATATTGATGTCTCACTGTGGTTTGAGTTTGCATTTTTGACAGCTAACGATGTTGAACATCTTTTCATGTGTTTATTTGCATCTATATATCCTCTAGTAAAATGGCTGTTAATATATTTTATTTATTCTCTAATGATTTTTTTTCTTCTCTGTTGAGTTATTTGTATATTCCAGATACTAGTCCTTAGTCAGATATATAGTCTGCACATATTTTCCCCTGGCCTCAGTTTATCCTCTCATCCTCTCTACAGGTCTTTCACAGAGCAAAAGTTTTTAATTTTGCTGAAGTCAAATTTAGCAACTGAAAAAAAATTGCTGTCAGGTCAAGAATCCCTCTCCTAGTCCTAAATCCTGAAGATTTTCTCCTGTGTTTTATGCTTTAAGTCTGTGACCCATTTTGAGTTAATTTTGGTATAAGGTGTGAGACTGCGGTCAAGACCTTTTACTTTGCCTATGGATCTCCAACTGCCCTTGTACCATGTGCCAGAAAGTGCCTTGACTCAATTGAATCCTTTTGTATCTTTGTCAAAAATAAGTTAAGCATATTCATATGGGTCTATATGTGGTTTGCCTATTCTGTACAACTGATCTATGTATTATTCATACTCTGCCAATACCTCACAGTTGAGATTTCTGTAGCTATATAATAATTCTTGGAATTAGGTAGACTGATTTTTTTTCCTACTTCTTTCTCAAAATTGTTTTAGCTTTCTAGTTCCTTTGCTATTCCTTATAGGTTTTATAAAAATCTTATTCCATCCATAAAAAGTCTTGCTGGGACTTCAAATGAAGTGCATTAAGCCCACAGCTTAATTTGAGAAGAACTGACAACTTTACTACATTGAGTCTTCAATCCATGAACATAGTATATCTCCTTTTAATTTTTAAAAGATCTTCCTTGATTTCTTTTGTTAGTGTTTGTGTTTTTCAGCACACAAATTCCACATTTCACTTTTTCAACAGTTGTTAATAATACTATAATTAAATAACATATATATATGTATATAT
>NW_022900938.1:3234231-3256459 GCF_012274545.1 Fukomys damarensis | reverse complement strand
ACACACACACATATATGTACTGGGGATTGAACTCAGGCCCTTGCACTTGCAAGGCAGGTGGCAGAACCACTGAGCCAAATCCCTGGCAATACTGTATTTTAAATTTTAAATTCCTATGATTCAAAACTGCAATTGATTTTTGTATATTTATTCTTTATTCTGTAACTTTGTTAAACCTTCATATGAACTCTAAGATATTTTGGTGATTCCTTGGGATTTTCTCTTTAGAATTTTAAAAATAGGAACATTATTGTTTCTTCCTTTCTGATCTTATGCTTTTTATTTCATTTTATCAAGAAATCAAATAATAAGAAATGCTGGCGAGGCTAGAGGGGAAAGGAACCCTCTACATTGCCAGTGGGAATGTAAACTGGTACAACCACAATGAAAATCAGTATGGAGACTCCTAAAAAAACTAAAACTAAAAGTTCCATTTGCCTATCTATTCCCCTTCTAGGTATCTTCCCAAAGAGTTAAAGACACCATATTACAGTGATCTATATATACCCATGTTTACAGAAGCACGATTTATAATAGTTAAATGTTAGGGCCAGGGATTTAGCTCAGTGGTGCCACCACTTGCTTGCAAGCACAAGATCCTGAGTTCAATCCCTGGTACCAAGAAAAAAAAAAAAAAGTTAAACATTAGAACAACCTATATGTCCATCAACAGATGAACTGATAAAGAAAATGTTATATTTACACACAATGGAGTACTGTTCTGCCATAAAGAGAGATAAACTTGAGTCATTTGTAGGAAAATTAATTCACTTTGAGACCATAATGTTAAGTGAAATAAATTAGACAAACAAGCTTAAATATTGCATGGTATCTCTTATATGAGAAACCCAAATTATAAGTAAAAAGCAAAATAAGAAGTAGATAATAGAAAGTAAGGTGATACATCTTTCTCAAAAGGGAAGGAGATCCAGAGATAGATGGAAGAGGAGGACAGGAAAGGAAAGAGGATTAAAAATAATTCAAATGCATTATGTGCATGTACTGGCCTCACATAAGGGATATAAACATTATATATTACTCACAGATTCTAATAAAACAAAGAAACAAATGCATGAGACACAAATCAGACATCCAAGTTATCTTCTGTAGCTATTTCACTGGGGTTTGGGTACAAGAGGAAGCATCCCTTCTCCCCCACTATGGAAGTGGTGGAATTCACAGCAGAGCTAACTTGAGAAAGAAAGAAAGGGAGGGGGGAAGGAAGGGGGGAGGAGGGGAGAGGGGAAGGGGACTGCAACCTTACGCTTCTTTTTCTCTCTACTCTGACTTTAAAAGTGGGGAATGGGCCACAGGTTGAAACATGAGTATCTCACTTGAAATGGGGGGCAATGGCCTCACTGTCCTGGGCCTACAGCTTAAATTGAAAATGAAATAGTTTATCTCAAGACACTTTTGAATCTTTCTTTCATCCATGGCCAAAATCATTCACGGAAAAGCCAAAAAAAATTTTCTGCCATATGAAAAAGAAATAAACAGGACATTTGTCAAATTGCTTATTCTATTTTCTGGATATAGATTCACATTCAAATTTTGATTCAAAGTTGTGAAATTATATTCACAGCAGGGAGAAGGTTGTCTTCTTTGTCCACCCACTAGTCCCTCTCTTAATCAGAGCTCCTCATAAGATTTTTTTGGGGAGGGGTTGTTTCTTACTCACTGAATTCAACAGAAAATAAAACAAGACGAGTATTGTTGAATTCTCCAGAACAAACACAGAACATTTGACGTCAGCCTGCCCAGGGTTTGTGTGTACCCAGAGCAATCTCCTACAACACCCTGGGGACAGATAAAGCTGTCAAAGACTTACTTGGGGGTGGGGTTCAAGTTTGCTGGTTTTTACCTTCTTGTCCTTTGATGACCATTTCATAGTTCTCTTAAAAACAAAAACAAAAAAAAACCAAACCAACTCTACTTTTCTACACTTGATGTTAGCCAAAGGGCCAAGAAGCAACAATCTCTTTTTCTATATCCTGCTTTATTACTGTGCTGAAGCTTAACTGGACATTGCCAGTGTAAGTATATCCTACTGAGATTCATGTATTTATTGAGAGCCAGGTGTTAACAGCTTCCTACAGTCCTGTGATAAACACAAGAAACATCACCAGTTCATTAAAATTTTAGCACTTAGTTGCTCAAAACACAGTTGTTTTCAGAGGCTTTCAGAAACTCCTCTAAGTGCAGAGACACTAGTTCCCTTTCCTCCTACAGTTCAAGTCAAGTTTGTCAGAGAAGGTTCAGGGGGAGCAGCCAAAGTCCAAGTGATTAGGCCTGGCAAGCTCCTGGTTGAATTTAATCAGATATCTTGAACTTTCAATCAGCCTAAACTTCTGTAGGCAGTTTTTGTAATTATATCGGCACACACATTTTCCCATTTTGATAATAAAACTAGAAAGATCTTTTACGCTCACAGACAAACCTTTATACTGTAAAAGAAAGATAGTATGCTAACAGAAGCTCAAAAATCTCAAACAGGGGCATGGCTTCCTGACTTCAGAGTCAGGCAGCATGTAAACCAGATTGACGCTGGGAGATCTCCTCTGCCAACTCCTTTCCTGCACTCAAACACACATTTTACTCAGATGTAAGAGGCTTTGTTAGCAGGGACGCCTCTGCTCTGCTTTGATATTTGGAGCCCAGCTGAACCTGACCGACCACAGCTCTCTGCACACACCGGACATCCATCTTCAATCAAGAGCAGCTGAGTAAACTGGCCCAGAAGTGGACTTGGCAAACCCAGAGCCTGGGCTAGTCCACCAGAGCTGGCAGGTCCACACCACTTCCCAGGGGTTTTTGCCCATGAAGCTAATTCAGTATTAAGTTTGTATAAGGAAAATAGAATGAAAACAACTAAAATAATTTTTGTTCTGCTGGATTACAGCAAAATCGACTAAACACGAAGCACGGTTTATACAGTCTAAGCACAGGATCACAGACGGGCACCACCAGCATGAATGCCAAGGAAACATAAATAAGGTCAATGTCACAGTCAAAGATACATCAAATTTAATGATACGTATTTAATGATACGCATAATCACAGTATCAGCCCAACTAGATGGGACCAGGTGCTAGAAACACAGTTCCCCAACTTCACACATCAGCTGTCTCTGGTGACCAGCCGCACTCTTACTCCAGATCCCCAAGAACAAAGAGGTACGCCTTCGCTCTTTTTCTCTCCCGCCTGAGGCCGAAGAACAGTCTGGGAGTGGGAAATAAAGAAAGATCTCTCTGCACAGCTCTTGCTCAGAGCTACCAGGAGGAGCTCTTTTAATGGCAAAACCTCCACACTTGGCAGAGCCTCAAGGACAATTTGTTAAAATTATGACCTCTGTGAAGAGGCTGCAAGATGAGGGAGATTTGGCACGGCAGTGTGATAGTCTTGGACATTTACCCCAAGTGTATACTGGTTAAATGGTTTGCTTTCTGAAATCTAGTGCCTAAGGAAATGGGAATTTCAAGGACTTTTGAGTTTCTACAGAAGAGGGGGGACATGAATTAGAACCCTTCCAAACCCATACTTCTTCATTTCGTATTTGTATCAAGGGGAGGCTCTACTCCCTCTCTTTCCTTTTCCAGAACCTTTATCCGCTCAGAGTTGGGTGAGCCAGCAGCAGGGATAAGACATCCACAGTCTGGCCTTGTAAGTCCTACCCAGGACTGTTTTCCTGACTGTTTTGTTTTGATTCAGAGTGGTTGGGCATAAGAATGTTTATAGCCTGCTTAGGAACTTTGCTCAGTGACAGCTGCACCTGAGAAGAATTTTGGGATGCATTCAAAAATGGGACTGCACAAAACTTTCCATCATCCAACTATTCCGTCATTCAAGAATATGAGAAAAAAATTTCCATTCTATCTGTGTTATAAACGACCCACGGAGGTTCTTTCCTAAAAGTAAACATGAGTGAAGCTTCTACTCATTGAGAACCTGGTGCTGTTCAAATGACAGTCCAAATAAAGACAGTCCAAAGATAGTTCAGAGAAGTAATACTAGCCCCTACATACTTTTGAATATTTTATCATTTCCATGAATAATCATCTCTCTATAAATCACATGGCGTGTGTTGATCTAATCAAAGGACTAAACAGACAGAACTTGGGAGGAAGCCTTCTTGTGGACAGATAAATGTTTTGTCAGATAAAAGAAAGAAGGACCCCCAAATGTCTTTCCTGAAAAATGAAAATTATTTACATAGGGAGATGGTGTTACAAAATTGTCTCAGAATTGGTCTACTATGGGATTAATGATAATTCATTACAGTTTATAAAACAGCACATATTATTAAGAGTAAAATAATAAACTCTGTAAGAAAAGTTCATATATCCAATTATAGCATATGGTTCACATGGAGGAAGACAATTAGAGACAGCTGTACTGTAAGTTGATTCTGGAAGGCAGCTCAGAAGGGGTAATTACAGTGGTAAGCCTTCACTCTGCAATTGATTACTGCACACACGCACACACACACACACACTCTCTCTGTGCACACTTCAGGTGGTGCCTGATTTATGAGGCCTAGATGTAAAGCTGTACTTGCTAATAGGTCCTTATCAACGACTGCTGCAAAGCTGGTGTCAGGAGGCAGAGGACATTGCTTTGCAGCTTAGCCAGTCCCTACCAGGTGTCTGCTCTATATTTGAAAAGCCACAGGTGGTGGTGAAGGCAGCACGGTGTGCAGAATACTATTCTGCCACCAGAGTTCATGAAATCTCTGTTCCTGCTTCTGCTTCTTCCACTGCCCAGAGCTATGACTTCAGTCAAACCAGCTAATGCCTCTGTGGCTTGCTTTGCTCTCCTACAGGATGAGGGACTGCTCCCCAGTCCTTGGGACTCAACATCAAAATCAACATTGCAGGAGTTCATGTTGTCAGTGGCTTTATCTTCCCACACCTTCTCATGGAACCAAGTGCTTTTAAAAATATGTCCACAAATTCCTTCGCACTTCTCGCTGTACTGTGCCTCTCTGCATGTTCTGACTGACTCTAGAAGCCCACAGCATAATGATGACCTTGTGTGACCTTCAAGGGCAGATCACAGAGGCAGACGCCTTTGCACCTGAGCTTCTTGGATACATCCATCGCTAACGTATGAGCTGTCCACACACAGATCTCATGTTCCCACTCTGAATTAATGTAGAAGAATCAACCGCCCATCACTGTGAGACTAGAAAGAGCAGAAATAGAACAAAGAGGGCTATCTATCAGAAAATTCAACAAGGTCTTCACTCGCCAGAGAATATCCCTGAGCAATATCTTGTGGTGACTTAATTAGGCAGTGGGGGCATTTGCTGAAGGTTTGAGACCAGTGTTGTGTTAGAAAAACAAAAGAGGAAACCACTCACCAACTCCAGACATTGCCGGTGGCCATAGGCAGCAGCGTAATGTATGCTATTGTAGCCCTCCTTGTCCCGGATGGACGGGTTCGCGTCATGCTGAAGCAGAAACTCGAGGCATCTGTGATTGAGAAGATGAGCTTTATTTTAGACAATGTGTCTGGACAAAAAGGGATGATTAGTGTAAATATACCCTATTACGGATGCTCCCCAAAATACTTTGTGAATTTGTTTCTTTAAAGATCCTGCTGTGATGAAACTTTATGTGACAGAAGGTGTGTGTGTGTGTGTGTGTGTGTGTGTGTGTGTGTGTGTGTGTGTGCATTCTGTAGTTGTCTTGTCTTTCAGTTTACAATAGCCATTCTAGATTTGGGAAAAACTTTGGAAGCAAACGGGTAATTTAAGTTTTTTCTTCTCATCTTAAGGTACAGAACACATGTATCATCAAGATTTCTGAATAATAACAATTAACTCTCCAAAAGTTGAAGTCCCAGTGGAAATGGTGGTACACGCCTGTAATCCCAGCACTTGGGAGTCTGAGGCAGGAGATCATCATGAATTCAAGGCCAGCCTGGGTTACATAGAGAATTCAAGGCCAGCTTGAACTACATAGAGAGACTGTGTCTCAAAAAAAAAAAAAACCAAAAAAGTTGAAGTCTCAAACGTTTCAAAGAAGTGGTCAGCACAGGTGTGTAACACAGGCTCCCAATCCCAGTTACTCAGGAGGCTGAGGTAGGAGGATCTTGAGTTCAAAGCCAGTCTGGGCAGCAAGGTGAGACCCTGTCTCAAAATAAATTAAAAAGGGCTGAGGGTTGCTCAGGGGTGGCGTGTTTGCTAGCCTGCACAAGGCTCTGGGTTCATTCCCCAGTAAAAGAAAATGTGGCCAGGCCACTCCAAGTAGGCAAACCCAACAGGAAGAATATTTTAAACATTGCTATTAGAGACTGAGATCCAAAAAGGAAATGGAAATTTTAAATTTAAAATAAAGAAAAAGTGAAAGAACTGAAGGACAGTCAGATAAAAAGATGACTGCGGGGGATAAATGCTTAAAAATATTAAGGGAGCTTACACTGCATGGTTAGGATAGCCATGGTTAAAAGCCCTTTATTGGTCTAGTTGCAGTTCTTCTGAGAGAGCCTCCAAGTTTGGAATGGGGCAGAGGCAGGAGCTGCCAGTGCTGCACACGGTGCCGGCAGGAGCTCAGTGGGAGGAGGGGTGGAGAAGGGAGCCGGGGTGGCCCAGGGCCCAGCTCGCTGCCCTGAGGAAGAGCTGCTGGAGCAGGGCACCCAACGCATCTTATTTCGGTGACAGTGGGACAAACGTTTGCACAAAGCCATGCTGATTCAATGTCAGACTCACTGAGGTCCTGAGTCTGAACGTAACCCTTGCACAGCCAGTTCCAGGGGCATTTACTACCTTTGGGTATAAGGCAAAAGGGATAGAACTTCCTAAACTGGTTCTTTAATTTCTAGAAAGCCAATGAAAGAAATTAAAAAAAAAATCAAATACACACTCATAGTATTTGTCCATAAATGCTACATAATAAATCAAGCCTTTATCAGAGTCCTGCTGTCTTTGGGCATTATACCTTATAAGGGAGTCCTTTTGTCTCTGGAAAGGGTCCCAGGTATGACGCATTGGAAAGTGAATTTTAATGAAATGGTTCCCTCCACAGGACAGCACGGCCACACTCACCCGAACTTCTGAATGAATCTAAGAATGAGCTGGTGAATTCAATTCATGATTTGGAAAGTATCTGGACCTGCTCCTAAAGGCTACTGAACCCAGAATACAGCTGGGCTATACAACCGACAGTGCGATCATAGTAACAGTATTCTCCATACAGCTTCTAAGGAGAGTAAATTTCATGTTTAAGTGGGAATCTTATTTTATCTCCTACAGGGTCCTGTCAGTCTGCCGTGTAAGGTAGGGAGAAAGGAGCCCTGCAGACTGGGAGGACTGGACAGAAGCCTCTGGTTGCGGGGATCTGGACCAGGGGAGCAGCTCCCTTTTGCCTGAAGGAGATCGAGCATCCTCGCCCTTTCTCTTCCTCTGCCATCTTGACGTTGCTGGGGTACCCAAGGCAAACTCAACTCGCACTTCCTGGCAGAAGCAGAATTTGCTTTTAATGTCATTGCTTTAAATTCTGGAGTGTTAGGCAAAACCTCGGTCAGCCTGCTCTCCTCATAGTTGGGTCTCCTGTCCCTGTCACCTGCGGCAGGACTCCATGCTCTCACTGTCCTTCCAGCATGCTCTGGGCACGGGTGGGCAGGGGCCTGGGCAAGGTGGGCAGATCTGAGGGTAGGCACAACCTCTGGGTCATACAGGAGCAGGTTCCTCTGGCACCCGGAAACCACAGGCTGGTGACAGCAGCCACTCCTGCCCCTGTGAGGGCGACACTCGGGAGCCAGAGGAGGCAGGGACAGGCCCCAGGCAGCTGTGCGCAGGGTGCAGGGGCCCTGTGTAAGCTGAGGTGCTGGAGAGAGGGTGGAGGTGGGGGAAGCACAGCTGTGCCTGTCGCACCAAAGCCCCAAGACCTGAGGTCAGAGAGGCAGAGAAGAGGCTGAATTCGTCAGGGCACAGGGCAGTCAGAAATGACATCTAAGCGGGACAATTTCTGAGCGCTCATCATTATCGTCTACGAAGGATGAAATGTTAGAAAAAGATCCTTGGGGCCAGGGATTTAGCTCAGAGGTTCCAGTGCTGCCTCGTAAGCACAAGGACCTGAGTTTGATCCCAGCACCAAAATAAAATAAAATAATAAAATAAAAATAAAGAAAAAGATTCCTGTGTGGCGAAAGCGTGACTGGAGGCATGGGAAGGACAGCTTCTCCGCCACAGGTGACCCACGTCACTTCCTCAGGATCCCAGATGAGACCCCAAGAGAGGAAGGCGGCCACGCGGCAACCCCAAGAGCCAGCGCCTCGTCCTTCCTCAGAAGGAACTTACAGTGCAGCCTCTTTCTCCTTCAGCTCCCTGGCTCTTTCAAGTTCTTCTGAATTTTCATGGGCGTTTCCCAACATGGTCTTACTTCTCAGCATTAAGGGAAAGGAAAAAAAAAACCACAAATTAATTTTTAAAAGTGCAGTCATTCTTGGTCTCAGTTATTTTACCCCCAAGAATGGGCACCACTGATTTTCACAGAGGATATACACGGTTCTCCCCAGAGCTACCTGGTAAATCTGTTCTCGCTCCACGGATCCAACTGAGGCTTCTCCCTATGTGTCTGTGACCAAGAAGATTCCTGAGTTCCCCACCCTTCCGGAGGCACCCCAAAGCTCCAAGAGAAAGGGGTCACCTTGGCTCAAACTTCCCTGCAGCCCAACACACTGCTTGCTGCCCCCTTGAAGGTCAGTGTCCCACTCGCTGGGAGTGGGGTCCCCTCACCCTTCACCTCCCAGAATAACTTGCCCCCCAGGACTCCCTTGCTGCTCTCCATGGAATGGAGGACACTCGCTCCCCCAGCTCCACCACCACCACCTCTGCCAAGGGAATAGCACAGAGCCTGGCATACAGCAAGTACTCGGCAAATGTTGGTTGAATTAATATCCTGAATTAATTCCTACTGAATTAATGGGCTGAATGAACAACCCATTACAGAATGGAATCAATTTAATGGGTTGCAATCTGTGCTTTTAAAAAAATGAAATGGAATTGAAAATATCAGAATGCACGACACGTAGCAAATGCAAATATGGTTTCATGAAATTCCCCCTTCTGTCTTGCACACGCACGTATGTGAACGTGTGAGGAGGGTCATGGCGCAAAGATGAATTTCTTATTGCGGGTCAGCATCTAAAATGCATGAAAGGCCAAGGGTGCAGCTCCCATAGTAGGACGCACGCTTAGTGTCAAAAATAAAATGACATTTTAAAGTGTTTGGAAATTATTGCTCTATATGCACAGGACAGCAGACAACTCAACAGTTCTCCAAACAGGGCCAGCAGGAAGTATTTCCCAGGGAGGCCTCGCTGTAAGCCTGGAGAACAATCTCACAGACGTGGGCCCTCCTCCCGCCTCTGGGCCTGGCTCGCCGATTTCTGTTTTCCATTCCTAGCCACCTGGAATCGAAACACCACCAGGGCCACCCGTTTCCTGCCCTCCAGCTGCTGGAAGAGCATTCAAGCTCAGGTTTGGGACAAAGACCCTCTCTCGACCATCCGAGGCTGTGTTCTTGGGCCAATGGGATTGCGTACAGTGGGTGTTTTTGATGTATGATGCACATCTTAGCAAATGTAAGTTTTACGGCAAATGAAGCGTTTAAGTGGTAATGATGAAAACTCTGGTGTATCCTGAATAAATTGCAAAAGATTCTGAATGAACGGAAAACCTGGCCTGTGAGAGAAACTCAAGCACGGCTGAACCAAGGGTGCTGCTCGCACATCTCCTAGCAGGCTGGGGAGACCCAGAAGTTTGAGCATGCACACTCCTGTGTGTTGAGACGGGCTTAAAACTGGCTGAAGGACGTTCAGTTCCTCCTATCCTTTGCCTCCAACGCTCGCCCAAAAGATCAACCAATCATGTTATGCCCCGTATGCAGTGTCCCACCCTCGCTCCTTGACTATATAAGTGATTGCTCTGACTATTAAAAATGGAAGCTTCCAGAAACCTCCCCAGAGTCTGCTTGGTGATTCTGCGCCTCACCCTCCCCATCTGAACTTCAGAACCACAGTACGAACAGACAAACAACAACACTGGCCTCGACGGCTCCACCTGGTATTCAACCCAAAGAATACAGAAGAGAAAAACAGTGTAAAACTCTAGCGTGACTCTAACTCCCTGGGCTCTGGAAGACAGAGGCCTCCACTCGCAGTTCCCAGGAGGTGGCATGGAGAAAATTCAGTGGCGCCCCCTCCCCAGAGCAAATGTGGGTGACGGAGGCTGCCTTTACTTTCTGTCCATGTCCGAGGCTGCAGCATAGTGCAGAGCTGTCCGTCCCCAGTCATCTGTTTCGTTGACGTTGGCCCCAGTGGTCACTAACGTCTCGATACAGTGGAAATGACAATTGGCAGCTCCATAGTGCAAAGGGGTTCTGGAAAACAAAGAGGAATGCATTACTCACTGGGCCTGGAGCAGGGCAGCGGGATGCGAGCCCCGACAGTGGGCCTCCTCCCTCAGTGCCGGGTGCTCTCCAGCTCCCTGGGTATGGAGGCCAAGGATGCACCTTCCTCCGATCCTGTCAATCGAAGCTGAGAACGCAGACTGGGGACTCGAGACAGGCCAGGCACGGGGCGAGTCTCTCCATTCCTGGCGCCTGCCCTGGTCCGGGTCTGTGTTACTGCTTTTTGGGAACATTGAAAGACTATCCCCAAGCTGATCCACCTGTCCATCCTTCGCCCTAATCAAACTTCCGTCCAACTCTTAGTTCATACAAATGAAGAACAGAGGCTTCTAAGGTACAACCCTAACTGTGACAATCCTGCTTGAAAAGCCTTCAGTCCCCATTGACAAAGGCTCGATTCTTCGGCCTGGAGTTGAAGGCCTTCCCGAGCTGGCTCCCATCCCTCTCAGTGTCTGACCCATCAGTGTGTTCCAAACCAGTGTCCTGAGGGTTTCCAGGTCACGTCCACACCTCCTCTACCTGTGCTCATGCTCTCTCTTCCACTCCTCAGAACCCTACTCATAACTGGGCATGGTGTTGCACACCAGTAATCCCAGTACTCTGGGAGGCTGAAGCAGGAGGATGTAAATAAAGTTCAAGCCCAGGCTGGACAACTTAGTGACTGAGAGTCTGTTTCAAAATAAAACTAAAAAGGCCGGGGATGTATGCAGCCCAGTGTAAAGGCTCTGAGTTCAATCCCCAGTGTTGCCAAAACAAGAACAACAACAACAAACCCTGCTCATCCTTCATGCTGTAGAGGTTGCCTTGCTCTGTCTGAGGTCACTCAAACTCTCTGAGTCTCCTGAGCTCGCACTATGTATGGTCTTGGTTTCTATCACTGGCATCTTCCTCCTGTCCGATCCTCTCCACTGCTCCGGAGGGCAGGCGGGCAGGTGGGGGAAGAAGCAGGCACGGACTCAGAAGCCCCAGCTGCAGTCCAGGCTCCCTCCGGGCCTGGGCCTCCTCGCCTTACGGTGAGATAGACCTGTCAACAGCTGTCCCCCAGGTCTTTCCCAGGTCTAAAATTCGGTGTACGTGTGTAAGTCACTACGGTGCTTGGGCTCAGAGCACTCATCTATTGCAGAATGAAACAGGCACCCGGACACCCCAGGAGTTACCACAAGAGGCACCTTAATGGGTAAGACTGAAAAACAATGAGCCGATTTGTTTGATCTTGCTTATTGTTTGTTCTCATTTATTTAACAGTTTTTCTGGTGTGACTGTTTTCTAGGGAATTATAAGCAGAATATTAGAAAATAAATTGAAGTTCGAGAATTATTTACAATTTTCTTTTCTTTTTTGTTTTTTTTTTTGTTTTGTTTTGTTTTTTTTTGGTGTTTTTTTGAGACAGGGTCTCACTATGTAGTTGAGACTGACCTGGAACTCACTATGTAGCCATGTTTTGTTTTGTTTTTTTTGGTGTTTTTTTGAGACAGGGTCTCACTCACTATGTAGTTGAGACTGACCTGGAACTCACTATGTAGCCCAGGCTGGTCTCGAACTCACAGCAACCCTCCTGCCTCAGCTTCCTGAGTGCACCACCATGCCCGGCTTATTAACAATTTTCAAGTAGAACTGTTTTGAATTTTGTGGTCCATTTCTGGGCTTGTTTACTACTTGGTTTTCTCCTCTTTAGTCCCAAAGAAGGACATTCTAAGTATTTCATATCCTGGACTGCCTACGTTTTGATGTGGGGCTGAAAATCATTAGGCAGCAGGCATAGGACAGTCCAAAGTTAGAGAAAACACCAGTCCTAGTTGTCAGGAGGGAAGGAGGACAAGGGACAGGGCCCCTAAGCGCAGGGTGCTGTGGATTTCGGTGGTGGAGTGTGTGGGTGCCAGGGGAGCACAGAGAAGGACTTCCCGCCGGGCACAGGGAGCAGTCGCTGACGTGAATCTGGAAGGATGAGGAGCTCTCTTGGGTAGGGTGGTGAGAAAAGAGATTTGAAGCAACCCCAAAGAGCCTGAGTGTGGGGAAGGCGGGGTGGAATGCTAGGGGAAGGAGTCGTGTGGTGCTTAGCAACAATTTCTGAGCAACATGCTGGTAGATGACTTTGTCACTGTGTGAACACAAACCTGGATCGTGCAGCCTACTATGCACCTGGGCTGCATGGGGCAACCATTATACACGCGGGCAGAGTTGACCAAAACGTCGCTGTGTATATGCGTGCACGCGCGCGTGTGTGTGTGTGTGTGTGTGTGTAAGAAACACATGGCATGTACTAGCATCATGGCATAGTCTAGCTATACCAAGGACCATAAAGGTATAAAGTCACACGGCCCACTGTGGGTTGTATGTTCGTGTATAAATATGTCTAAAAACTTATCCCGAGACAAAATGTCTGATACATATAACAAAAGCATCAAATCTTATGACCACATCCTGCGGGGAAGGGCTAACGTGTTCTGTTCAGCTACAAACAAATGTCCTACGTTAGATCCCTGGGAATAAAAAAGTGGAAGAAGGGAGTCAAGTGGCTCCTCTAATCAGAAGCCAAGAGAGGAGATGCTTTCCCTATGGCCGCATCTTCTTGATGGCACTTCCCTGCAGGAGGGACGCCCGTCAGGGTGGGACCCCAGACCACGCCAATGCCACACACTTCCTCCGTGGACACTTCCTGAGGCCGAGGTGCGGCATCCTGAATACGTACCTCCCACACTTGTCCTTCCTGTGGAAATCCGCTCCACTGCTCTGCAAGAGTTTTATACATTCCACATTACTAAAAAGACAGAGAAAACATCATGAAGATGACAGTGAAGGGCAATTATTGGGGCATCTTCACCAAGAGCTGTTTTCCACAGAGCCTGGGCTAGGATGGAGGGATAGGTCCAGGGCTAACGTTCTGCCAACGTGATACAACCTGAACATAGAGTAGCACCGTACGGTGAGATCCTGAAGTTCTGCCTCTAAGCAATTAAGGGAAAGAGCTTGGCTGGACATCTCCAATTCTACGACTAAGGCATTTAATGATTATTATATGATAAACCCTCCAAGGATGGTCTCATCATTTATCCTAAAGTTAATTTTTCAAAACACCCCCAAATTAATGAAAGCCCTTCAACCTAGTGTAAGTAACTTCATGTTGCATTAATCAGTGAGCCACAGAACATGCACGCTTCCTTTTACCACAGCAGAAAAAATTCCCCATGATCATCACTTTCAACTCAAGATTCCTTACTGGAAAATAAAACAGCACACTTCCCTGCTTTGTGATCCGGGTAGATTAGTGTGCAGAAGCAAGGCTGAAGATGATGTAATGGAGAACAGTGATCTCCCCAAGCTCCTGGGCCTTCCACACACCACGTATGAATCACGGGTGGTGGAGAGAAGGGCCCACTGACACACACGTTCCCTTGAAGGGCATGTAGCGCAATAATAATTCTAATAGGGATTTCAGACATGAATTCAGAATGGCGAGTCATCATTTGATAGACAAGTCCAATGTGAAAAATGCAGGCAACCATTTATCATTAAGAGGTGGCCTGGGATGTACTGTTTCATCGTAATTTAAATGAGAACAAATGATCTCATTACTGATAAGCCTGAAAGGGCTCTCCCCACTCCACACCCTCCCTTTACAACCACCTTTCTGAGAGGACTAACTACTCATTCATGAAACTGGAGGACTTTTTAAGGGAGTTGTGTCCATGCAGGATGCCAGCTGGCAGAAAGCACCTGTCTCTTACTGCCAGCACCAGGGGTCAGAGGCGGGCAGCTGAGTGATATGACTTGTGAAGCTCATTTATTTGGGGATCTGGCTGGGCGAAGGGGACTCTTCTAAAAATGCAAAATTATGAACCCAAGCCGAGGTTTAAGACTTTAGGATGGACCCTGAACCTCACAGTAACTCCCTCTGCTAAGTGGGTGACACCCTTGGCAATGTACAGATGACAGTTGGAAGCTCTGCTGTCCCCGAAGGATGAGGACAGTAACAGCCAACCTCTTGCTCACACAAGCTCATCTGGATGCCAGGTTTGGTCAACACAGGGTCTTACATCAATAAATTATTGATCAGCGTTTTAATCTGACCACTAAGGGGAAAAGGACACTAGCTGATGAAAAATAACAAAAAGCCCTATTTGCTATAGGAGCTGGGCTAACATTTTTTTCTTTGGAAGAACAAAGGGCAATCAATCTGGTGATATTCGGTAGAAATGATTCTTCCCCAATCTAGTAAGGCAATTGCCTTTGGGTCACAGACAGTCTCAGTCAGTCAAAGTGTACTACATCACTAAGCCATGAACCCCAGGGTGGCTTGGTACTCACCCTCCTGCGGCAGCAGCGTGAAGGCACGTTCTTCCAAACTTATCTGGGGTGTCTATTGCAAAGCCTGCAGACAGCACGTGCTCATTACTAAACAAGGACACTATGCTATACTTTTGTCCTAGTTAAACCACAAGAAACATTGCAGAGACAGAAAAATCAGTTAGTAGGAAAACCAGAAGGCAAGCAATTGTAGTCAGAAAGAGGTTGTCATGGAAACGAATGGTAACTGCTCAAGCTTGGCCATTTCACAGGAAGCGCCACGAAGTCAAGAGGGATTTATTTTCACATTCAGCCCTGGGAGAACCACAGCCCCATTTTTCAGTCCCAGGATAGAAATGTGCGAGACCGATTTGAGATAAGCAGGGCAACAGGCAGGCAGACAGAACACACAGGGAAAACACGCACGCCAGAGGAGAAAGCCTAACATGCAGGGAGTAGATGTTTCCTTAAGTGCGTTCCAACCTTTCTGTTGGTCTTAGGTCTGGGAAACAAGCTTTCACGCAGGGATTATTTTCAAACGTGCCAAAAGCAGTGGAAGCAGGTACAGTACTTCAAGGGGAAAATCTGCCTCCGGAATGCTGATGAATTAATTCGGGAACAATCTTCACCTTGCAGGCCCCTGCCACTTTTGTATGCCTAGGAACTTCATATAGGGAGGCTGGTGGAAGCGGTGGAAGGAGACACTAGGAAAGCTCCAAACCAGAAAGAACTTCTTGGTTCTACAGAGCCTCACATTAAAAAAACAAAATTAAACCTAGTTGGAAGGGGATCAGCCTTATTGATTTTTCAGTGCCCAGGGAGTAGGGAGGTAACCTGATATTTTCTACTACTAAAATGTACAGGATTTGGGCTTTTTCTTTTTCAATAATGTTAAACGTTAAGCCACCACTTTAAGCCTCAAAACCTTTTTGTGTTTATGACTTAAATTTCCCATGTGGCCTTTCAGCTTTGGCTGAAAATCAGATGAGATTCCCATCCCAGGGCAGGGGTGCTAACACCCTAACAGTCTAACCCCCGAGGACCAGCGGGGACTGTGGTATGCAGTTAGCTGTGGGGCCACCTCATTCTCAGAAGTCATGTGACATGAAGCACAGGCAGCCATGCGCTGGACCAGACACCGGAAGCCATGTGACTCGGGTACAGGACAGACAGCCCATCTCCGACGATAGTTCACTTACCTGATGACAAGAGCTTTCTGCAGCAGTCAGAGTGGGCATTTAGGGCAGCTAAATGTAAGGGGAACATGCTATGGATCCCACACCTGAGGAGGGAAAAAGAGCAGCTCACGGTAACCGGTAATGCAAAAGGACACCGCTCCCCTGCAGTCCTGGGACGAAAACCTGCCCCACACAGGGACCCTGAGGGAGATAATTCTGTAATCCTTCCATTCTATAAATAATGATGCAATTGCTTTTGACCTTAAAATAATAAAGCCCTAGACTTAAACCAGAATTAAAAGCCTATAACCATAGGAATATAAGTTTCAAAGAAAATGTTTCACATAAACAGTGACTTTTAAAAATTAACCCCCGTCATTACCTTTCAGTGTGGTGATAACACATCTCATTCATTCACTCAACCACTCATCTACTCACTTTCTAAGCATCCCATACTGTGCTGAGGCCAGATGTGCCTGCAAAGGAACCGGTTTTGCACCTCGATTTGATGAACAAAGTTATCATTGACCTAGTATGTGCCAAGCACTGTCACGAGTTAGTTGTGACAATATCATTGAAAATAAAAATATAAGTGAAAATAAAAACTAATGTTTACATTTTGCCAAGTCAAATTTCCTCTTCCTAACAGACTTCTAATGTTAGCCAGTCACAAGACCGCATCACTATGTGCACACCCCACTGACACAGCACACTCTGAGCAGCAGGAATCCAGAAGAGGTCTCGTTAGACTGACCTGTGCCACATTACACCCAGGACTGTCCCTTCGGGACTGACCCCCTCCTCTCCTGGGCAAGGACCCTCACATCTCATTTTAATCAAGTAACATACTTCAGATTTTAAAATGCTCTATGTCACAAATGTGAGGCTGTATCTGTTTACACACCGCAGCACTAATTATCCATGTTTCTTTTTGGGCACAAGGTGGCCTGTTCTCAGGTTCTGTGCTTCATAAAGAAACACACATGATTTGAATTTATTAGGCCTTCGTTACATGGATTTTATGTGCCATCTCCAAAGTCATTATGTATGTGTGTACAAATGCTTGGAAAAAATATATGCTTATATTTCACGGTATTTGATGTTCTATGAAATCTATGTCTATCAGCAATGTTTTTCCTGATAAGTTCTGCTTATTGTGTCCCTGTTCTGTTTTCCCAGTGAGACTTCTCTCCTACATGGAGACTTCTGGACCAGTGTACATAATAGCTGGCATCCATCAAGAGATGCAATTTGCTGTCTTCCAGAGCTCTTATAATTGCCTCCCTCTTATGACTGCCTGACTCCAGACAACAGCGTCTGACAGCCATTGCATCAGTGATGACCTCGAAGCTGACAGAAAGGACGTGGGGTGCAGGGGACGAGGGGGCTTTCCTGGGTGTGCTGCTTTCACATTGCTCCCTCAGGATTCAACAAAACACTATTTTTAAAAAATAGGTAACATGTTTTACAAGCTCCTTACTAAGTGGAACTTTAAGCTAATGTGATTTTACCAAACCTTTTTATTTGTTTTAGAGCGTTAAGGCAAAAATGTATGATTATATATCTCTGGATTTTTGGAAAAAGAAAATGAGTAAGATACATTCTAGGATAGTTTTAAGCTCCTAAAAGGACATGACTAAAATCAAAGGCTGGGTTTCTTTAAATCTTCCACATTCTTTAAATACACACACATCCACACATGCATACATATATTTATGTACGTGTACACATCATACATATAGTACATAAAATAACTTTATACAAAATAATGCAAGCAAACAAATTAGAGAAAATAGCATCAAACTCTACAAGCGACCTACCTGGTAAAACAAAAGCATAAATAATAGTATAACACCAACAAAGCCATAATATACTCCATAAACTTCATTACCAATACTTCTAAACCACCTACATTAGCTAATTATTTCCTTGTTCCATTGCTTTTTATAAAAAAGCAGAACTAAAAGGAGAACTAAAACAACTCTAATTTAAAATGGCTAGGACTGGTGATTTAGCTCAATGGTGCCTCACCTGCCTCATAAGCACAAGGTCCTGAGTTTGATCCCCGGTATCAGAAAAAAAAAAAAATGAAAATAGCTAGCACAAATTCCATTTGATACATTTCTATTCCACTGTTAATAAAAAGTTGCCACTTCAGTGTAAGTTTTAGAAATATACTAGTGTAGACTCAAGAATTACTGGTATTTGAACTAGACTGTGGTTTAAATAGTAAAATGGTTTAAATAGTAAAACTAAACATTAAGATAAGATAGAAAAGAAAAATTTGAATCTCTGAACATGTCAGAACTGATTCGCACATCTAAAAATAAACTAATTTATTGGAAAGACTAGATAACCTTTAGCAGGAAATCAAGACTTGGCTATCTTTGTCAAACAAGCTTCCTTCTTACCTCATCAGGTATACATCAAGGAATGTCAGGAATAAAGTGGTGAGATCACCCTAAAGTTAACAATGCATAAATTACAGGAACAAGGAGACCAATTCCAATTAAATTGCTATATTTATTTGATAAGTCATAAAATTAATGGAAGCCATTTGGATTTAGTCATTTCTAGTTTATCTGTTAGCTGGCATCTCCTACCCAGGTATTTCAAGACCAAAGGGGTGTGAAAAACTGTGCTTGTTGAGACTCTCAGAGGCAAAGGAAGGCCCTAGTGCTGTTCTTGGCTTCAGGAGAAATGTCAGTCCCTTCCCACGTCCAGCCTTTTAAGGAAGAGCCTTCCCTTTAGGCCATGTGGTAAGGGACACTGTAATTATGGTGGTGAGGTCAGAAACTGGGTTTGAGCCCTAGTTTTGCTACTTCCTATTTGATTTTTTTATAAGTGAATGAGGATTCTCCTCAGGAAAATAAAGATAATTATAGCGACTATATCATAGTGATCATAAAGACTCATTGGTCTAATGAGTACAAAGTGCCAACCAGAGTGCCCGGTACACAGAAAACCTTTGCCACTGATGTTAAGATCATTTTTATTAGCTTAATTGCTAACCAGCAGCCTGTGCTTTTTGAAGTTGTAATCAGCCTGTTCTTCCTTAGAAGCTGAGAGTAGGTTGTGATCCACTAGCATTTGTTATTTTTCCATCTTTCTAAATCCTTTCCGATACTTATCTCCCAACTCTCCTAGGCAAGTAGGATTGGCTTAGTTCTGTCCACTCGGTGGGCAGGGCGAAAGCATTTCCTAAGTACAGAGGAGGAGGATGTTAAGATTCTTATCTAAATTGTTAGCCTACGTCAAAATACCAAACCTCTCCTGAGTTTCATCTATGCCCAACTACACATTAGTTATGCATCCTAAGTTTCGAGTATGCGAGTGTTGACCTGGTCAGTGAGACCTGGTCCTCTATCTGTAGAGACAGAAAGTAGATCCTTCTGTGCAAGTCCAGACTAGCACGGCCAGGCAGCCCCCTCTGGGTCTGGCCACTGCCCGAGCTACGGGTCATCCTGGATTTCAATGACCTTCTTTCCAGTCCCCTCAAGAGCCAGGCTCTGCACTGCCGCTGGCTTCTGCACATGCTGGTCCCTCAGCCTGAAACTCTTCTCACCAAGTTACTCAAAGTAGAAGTGCAAAGCTGCGGTCACTGGAAACAGCTCTGGACAATCGAGAGTTCTCTGTCGGGATTTAAAAATTGTCCTCTAGTTTTTATGATAATCGAAAACAACTGACAAAAGAACTTATCTGGGCTCAGCCGAATGACCCTGTCGTCACCACATACCTCCGCCAGATCTCAGCGCCCATATCGGGATTGTGATCTCGTTGTGCTGATCAGTGAGGGTGGCCTTACTAGACAGGCAGGCAGGCCTCCGATTCCTCTCGCTTCATTTCCTAGACACGAAGACTCAAGTGCACACTCACACTCTCATCCTCACAGTCGCCGCCTTATCTTCAGCTATGCTGTGATAGAAGCTCAGGGTTCCTCCTGTGTCTCTTCCACGCAGCCAAAGAAGGAAAGGCTACCTGAGCAACTGCGCATCCCCAAGGCACTGTTACTACACGGTGGGTTTGCATAAAAAGCCAAGTAGTTGCAAGGAAAGAAACTTTGTGCTTACTGAACTAAAAGTGGTTTTCAGGAAATTTTAAATATACAGTGGGCCAATTAGTTTTAATCCCTAAAATGGGTTTAAATCTAGAAAAAAATCAGAAACTCGTGGCTGCTTACCAAACTTCCCCAATTATCTCACGATTGAAAAATATACCACTGAAATGACTACAGTTGGCAGGCAGAGTTGGTTTGAAGCCTGGGCATTTTGATCTCCAGCTGTGGGCAGCAGGCTGGCTGGGACTCTCTCCCTGCAGAACCCAGAAGGGCCTGCTGAGGCCTGGCACAAGGCAGCCCCTTTCACTTACTAAGAAGAGCTCTGGCTCATGGTAGATTCCTCCCTCTCCTGAAAGGGACCCCGCTGGTGGTCAGCACCCCATTCTCTGCGGTCCTACACCTCGTCCTTGGCATGGCCTCTGGTCTGTGGGCGCTCATCAGTATAATCTCTAGCAAGGGCCTCCCCAGCTCCGTCCGATTTCTGTAACAGCTTCCAGACTGCTCAGGATGGAATCCAGGTTCAGGCAGGACATGCAAGGCCCTTCAGGGTGCTGCTGTTCTTGCCTTTCCACCTCATCTCTTCCCAATGTCTGATTACCCAGCTTTGGAATCTGCTTTCAACACGCTGGCATGTCTGTGTCTTCGTAAGGCTGTTCCTTCCTCACGGACGGTCCTTCTCCACTCCCTCTCCTTCTACTCCACATGCTGCCCACCCACAAACTCCTACAGCCTTTCTCCTGCTGACAGGCACCTTTCTGGGAGCCCCAGAGCCAGCAGGTCTCTGCTCCCTCAGCCTGCTCCCAACCGCCATGGTGACATCCCTCACAGCTCCGCTGTCTGCTCTCATACCATCTTGGCCACCACACTGGGTGCCGCGGTCACTGGGACTCAGTTGACAAGGTCAACAGTCCCATGCTCCAGGTCCAGGCAGAAGGCCTGGCCTCCGAGACTGCTGTCCATCATAATCCCATGCAGCTTCTCTGGGCCATTTCCCTGCTGGCTCCCTTGGGAGACTGAGTTCTGGGCCCAACACGTGACAGCAGAATTCCTAATACCCACTGCCTGCAGGCTGTTCTACAAACCCAGTTAATCTGGATAAAGAAAATGTGTTTTTTTTTTATAAAATGGAGTACTACTCAGCCATAAAGAACGAGAAACTAGAGATATTTATAGCTAAACGGATGCACATTGAGGCCATACTCTTAATGAAATCAATGTCACACATGTGTAAATACTGAATAGTTTCTCTGGTGTGAAACACTAAAAGTGTAAATAAGGATCAAAATGTATAAGTGATATTGTGTAATAGGAAGAAAAGGCCTAAAAGAGTAGAGGAAGTGGAAGGAGTAGAGGAAGGGAAAAAAGGGAAAAGAAAAAGTAGGTGAAAAGGAAAAACATGGAAACAATGTCTTTGTAAACTGGGAAGGGTGGAGGTGCTGAACGCAGGGCAGGGGAATGGGGAAAAATAAAATCAAGATAAGTCATGTAAAGGTACAAGATCCCAATGATGAATGGAACTGTATTATATACCTAAAATGTAAAAGATGAAAAAGCCCCTGAAACCCAGTTAAGTCACCCACCGTCCCTGGGGTCAGGTTAACTCCTCACTCAGGCAGGCTTAGTCCTCTTTGGTTTGGTCCTTTACATACTAAGCAATGAAATACCACCGTTTATTGACAGCTTACTGTGCGCCAGGCACTGTTCAAAGCATGTCTAACACAGACGCTGCTTAACAGCCATCGCATGTGTTCTGTGGGGCCGACCCCACACCCGCCCAGACCTTTCCGGGAAGCACCTGGCTGCTTCACCCCCCAACACACCCAAGGGCAGTCATTATCACCCCGTCTTCACCAGAGGCAATCAAAGCTCAGAGGGGCTGAGCAGTGGACTCTGAGGCACAGCGGAGAGCAGGGCAGACCTGAGTGGCAGCTACCACACGGTCCCGCCTCAGGCAGAGGTGACGATGTCACCACAACCGTCCCCTTAGAGCACGATGCCATCACACCCCTCGTCAGAACAGGCTGGCGGAGCAGCCGGTCTCCTCAGAGCCTGGCACTACATGACGTCACGGCACGCTCTCTGTTCAGAGCGTGCATCATCTCACCGCTCTCCTGGGAGCGTGATGTCATCACACACGCCTCAGAACAGGGGCAGAACCCTGAGGGCTGTCACCTTCCCACACTGTCGCCTGGGAACGGGACGTCATCGAGTCCCTCAGAGCATGACTTCAGCTCAGGCGCCCTGGCCCCTGCGCGGCAGGCCACTCTCCGCTGCGGCCCGCTGTCCTCCTGGCCCTG
>NW_022900938.1:3121701-3233954 GCF_012274545.1 Fukomys damarensis | reverse complement strand
AGCTCGTGGCCGTAGCGCGCGGCCACGTGCAGCGGCGTGTTGCCGTCCTTGTCCACGCAGTCGATCTCACCGCCTGCAAGACATTTGAACGCGGTTACGCGGGCCTCGGCTCCGCTCCGGGCCCAGGCGGCTTCTCCCCGCGCAGGCTAACCACGCTTCAGGGGACAGGTCGCCGCGGCTTTGATGGTCTCTCATACTGTCACGGTTAGCGATCTAAAACCTCACGGCGAGACGGCAGATCCAAACCAATACAAGTGGATTCCATGAAATGTAACTACAAGGGCCAGAGAGAACAGGGAGTTCAGGGATAGACTTCACGTGGTTTCATGATCTAGGATAAAATACGCATGAGTAGCAGTATAAAGTATAAGCTGAAAATGCCTGGAGTTAGGAAAGCTATCGTGTTTTCTGAAATTCTTTTAATAAGGTAGTTTCAAATAGTCTTCTAATTTTGCCTTTTCTCCCAAGTTTTTATTTCACATTTCTTTCCCTCCTCTTTCCTTCCTGTGTGTGTAAATGCAATTTACCTGTTTATTCGTTTGTCTGAGGACCATTTAAAAATAAGACAGACACCCTAACATCACACCCCATCATGTTTCTCCTAAGAACAAAGACAGAACGCTCCACCACTGTGCCCAGGACCTGAGCACTAGTAAGATTTTGTGCAATATTCACAGCACACTCATTTCTCCAGGGCTCGCAAAATGTGCTTTATCTGGTTCTGTTGTTGGCAAATCTGGGATCCGATCAAAGACTCCAGCCGAGGGCAGTTGGCTGCCATACTTTTTCGGTTTCTAGTAATCAAAAGCTCTCTTCCTTCCTTTTACTTCCTCACTTTTTGGCTCTCGCCTGTGGCCACTGTTCAAAGGCCCCGCCAGGGTTGGGTAGGAAGTCTGGCCTCTGGAGCTGCCCCATGGTTCCCTCACTGTCACATCTGGGCCAGGCCCCTCCGAGTGCCAGGGACTGCGTGGTGCCCCTATGGGTGAGGCAGTGTTTGATTCTTGACACTGGGCACAGAGTTTCGGGATGGCTGGAGATGGGTGGCGGAGATGATAGCACAGCATAGATGTGATAATGCCCCTGAACTGTTAATTCTCAGACGTGGTCAAGATGGCAAATTTTATGTTATGCACACTTTACTTCAATTAAAAAAAGAATGGCTAGGGCGGGGGATTTAGCTCAGCGGTTCAGTGGCCTGCCTCACAAGCGCAAGGACCCGAGTTCAATCCCCGGTACCAAAAACAAACAAACAAACAAACAAACAAAAAAAGAATGGCTAGCACACTCTAGTGCAAAAATGTCTTTCTTTCCCCCTTTGTAATTAAACAGATCTTGCGGTGGCACTTGGAGACTAAATACCAGATTCCAAACACACTTTGTCCTGGGGGCTTTAGCACCGACGGGGAAGGAGCACTTTTTTCACAAGTCCCCTGAATTCTTTATCTGTGTGCTTCTAGTACCATTTTGTTGTTGTTGTTTTGTTTTGTTTTGTTTTGGTGCCGGGGATCAAGCTCAGGTCCTTGCGCTTGCAAGGCAGGCGGCGAAACTACTGAGCTAAATCCCCGGCCCTCCTAGTACCATTTTGACATATGGTTAGGTTCCTTTTATTCTGCGTGTAATACAATTTTTTACTAGGCTTAATTCATTTTAATGTGTAAAATATTTACATGTTCCAAAAGTCAAAACTGCATTTTTCAAAAGCCTCCTTCCAATTTCTCGTACTTTGTCCTCACCGACATCCCATGACAATCATTAGTTTTGGTTTATGTTTCTCGTGTTTCTCTTGGCAACCCCCCCATCCTGGAACTCACTGAGGGATTACTTCCTGAAGGTCACCTCTTTTTTGTGCTGCTTCGTTTTCCTCCACAGGGAGGTGCACGTGTGCACTCGTGGCCAGTGGATTAGGCTGCCACACCTGGCTGTGCCGGGACAGTGCCATGACCAACCATACCTGACAACAGTGGTGGCAGACCTACAGCACACATGCTATTCGTTTTCCTCTTAAGACAAAAGATGTTAATATATAATTTTTTTTTCTAAACTAAAATTTCAGTATCAGGTCTAATTGCAGTGTGGGCACTTTGGAATAAATGAAGTGGGTTCAGGGCTGCAGCTTGGGCGCTTGGTCTCTAAAAAGTTCGCCATTGCTGGCTTCGTGTGAATGCCTTCCAAGGGGACTTCCAAGTTAGAGGATGAAGGAACCTGTGGCTTTGTCAGATCATTTTTTTCTTTTTTGCCACATGTCCTGTGTAGAACTCTAACCAGAACTGTGAGGGGCTCTCCCCTAGCCCTGGTCCAGCTTTTAACTATCTGCCATCTGATGAGCAATCACTGATATTCCAGGGGGCTTCATTTCATTTCTCTTCCTACAAAGGAAGGTGCACGTTTTCATATATTGAAACTGTGCCCAGGACCTGAGCACTAGTAAGATTTTGTGCAATATTCACAGCACACTCATTTCTCCAGGGCTCGCAAAATGTGCTTTATCTGGTTCTGTTGTTGGCAAATCTGGGATCCGATCAAAGACTCCAGCCGAGGGCAGTTGGCTGCCATACTTTTTCGGTTTCTAGTAATCAAAAGCTCTCTTCCTTCCTTTTACTTCCTCACTTTTTGGCTCTCGCCTGTGGCCACTGTTCAAAGGCCCCGCCAGGGTTGGGTAGGAAGTCTGGCCTCTGGAGCTGCCCCATGGTTCCCTCACTGTCACATCTGGGCCAGGCCCCTCCGAGTGCCAGGGACTGCGTGGTGCCCCTATGGGTGAGGCAGTGTTTGATTCTTGACACTGGGCACAGAGTTTCGGGATGGCTGGAGATGGGTGGCGGAGATGATAGCACAGCATAGATGTGATAATGCCCCTGAACTGTTAATTCTCAGATGTGGTCAAGATGGCAAATTTTATGTTATGCACACTTTACTTCAATTAAAAAAAGAATGGCTAGGGCGGGGGATTTAGCTCAGCGGTTCAGTGGCCTGCCTCACAAGCGCAAGGACCCGAGTTCAATCCCCGGTACCAAAAACAAACAAACAAACAAACAAACAAAAAAAGAATGGCTAGCACACTCTAGTGCAAAAATGTCTTTCTTTCCCCCTTTGTAATTAAACAGATCTTGCGGTGGCACTTGGAGACTAAATACCAGATTCCAAACACACTTTGTCCTGGGGGCTTTAGCACCGACGGGGAAGGAGCACTTTTTTCACAAGTCCCCTGAATTCTTTATCTGTGTGCTTCTAGTACCATTTTGTTGTTGTTGTTTTGTTTTGTTTTGTTTTGGTGCCGGGGATCAAACTCAGGTCCTTGCGCTTGCAAGGCAGGCGGCGAAACTACTGAGCTAAATCCCCGGCCCTCCTAGTACCATTTTGACATATGGTTAGGTTCCTTTTATTCTGCGTGTAATACAATTTTTTACTAGGCTTAATTCATTTTAATGTGTAAAATATTTACATGTTCCAAAAGTCAAAACTGCATTTTTCAAAAGCCTCCTTCCAATTTCTCGTACTTTGTCCTCACCGACATCCCATGACAATCATTAGTTTTGGTTTATGTTTCTCGTGTTTCTCTTGGCAACCCCCCCATCCTGGAACTCACTGAGGGATTACTTCCTGAAGGTCACCTCTTTTTTGTGCTGCTTCGTTTTCCTCCACAGGGAGGTGCACGTGTGCACTCGTGGCCAGTGGATTAGGCTGCCACACCTGGCTGTGCCGGGACAGTGCCATGACCAACCATACCTGACAACAGTGGTGGCAGACCTACAGCACACATGCTATTCGTTTTCCTCTTAAGACAAAAGATGTTAATATATAATTTTTTTTTCTAAACTAAAATTTCAGTATCAGGTCTAATTGCAGTGTGGGCACTTTGGAATAAATGAAGTGGGTTCAGGGCTGCAGCTTGGGCGCTTGGTCTCTAAAAAGTTCGCCATTGCTGGCTTCGTGTGAATGCCTTCCAAGGGGACTTCCAAGTTAGAGGATGAAGGAACCTGTGGCTTTGTCAGATCATTTTTTTCTTTTTTGCCACATGTCCTGTGTAGAACTCTAACCAGAACTGTGAGGGGCTCTCCCCTAGCCCTGGTCCAGCTTTTAACTATCTGCCATCTGATGAGCAATCACTGATATTCCAGGGGGCTTCATTTCATTTCTCTTCCTACAAAGGAAGGTGCACGTTTTCATATATTGAGGCACCATTTGTTTATCTTTTTCTATGAACTATTTCTTATGACTTTTGCCCATTTTTCTAAGTGTATGTATGTGTGTAATCTTTTATATTTTGATTTTTGATACTTTTAAACATTTGGGACATTATGCATTTACTAGTAATGCATTTCACAAATATTTTCCACAAGATTTTTTTGCTTTTTTCTTTTAGTTTGTAATATATCCTGTAAAATTTGAAAATAATTTATACATCTTTTATTTTATTTGGACTGGAAGTCATTTTTAGGAAGGCTTCCTCCACAACCTGGAGACAAAGAAATCAACACATGTTCTCTACTGGAAAGGGTTCGTTTGTTAGACTGAAACATTTGATCCAGTTGGAGGTTGTTTTGGTGACGGTGTCTCAGCTGGCTGTCTAAATAAATGTTCCCTGAATGCCAGAAAGAATCAAAGTCCAGAAAAGGGCTTGAACAATTCACAGAGACAGAAAATACATTAGTGGTTGTCAGGGTCCAGGGAGGGAGGAATGGGGAGTGACCACTAATGGTTGGAGGTTTCTTTTTGGTATGATGAAAATGTTCTAGGATCAAATGGTGATGGTTTGGGCAATGTCGGGGAAATATTAAAGTGCACTGAATTTAATAATTCACTGCTTTAAAGTGGCACTTTTATGATATATGGATCATACCTCAAAAAGAAAGAACCTAACAAAAGCTACAGAAAAAAGAGAGGGTAAGTAGAGGGAGACACACCAAGGGAAGGGGGAACCAAAGTGGGCACTTGTGCTTCTCTAAGCTAAGCGGCTCTTAACGTCAACAAAACATATAGTGTGCGGGGTCTCAGAGCAAGGCACTCTGAGGCTCTGTTTCTTGGTTTTCTTTTCCAGGAATAAATCTCTGCATCATATGGAAAGCTTTAAATTTCTGACTGTCAAATTGTGCTCTTAGCAAGATTTTAGAGTAGATCTTATTAGAAAATTATGCTTTCCAAAATACTGTTCAAACGTCCATCAATTTTGACCTTATTTTCGTTTTGAATTATATCAAGCTAAAGTAAGCTACATTAAGCTCAGATACACTAATACAGTACTCTATTGTTCAGCATATATATCTACGCTATTCATAGTTATATATGCCAGAACGAGGAATATAAAATCTTAAGATATATGCTTTTGGAGGACGGACACGGTGATGCACATTTGTAATCCCAGGGCAGGAGGATCACCATCAGTTCAAAGCCAGCCTGGACTACATAGTGAGTTCAAGGCCAACGTGGACTGCATAGCGAGACATTGTCTCAAAAGTAAAAAAATAAGTACCTTTGGCCAGTCTAGAAAAATATTGTACATTCATTTTAAATAACTTATTTGTGATTGAGGTAGTAATTTCTCATTTGTAGAAAATTTGAAAGATTTAGTAAAATACAAAGAAGAACATGGAAAACAACCATAAAGTTTCTCATTATCCATGATAGGAAAGTATTGATATTCTGAAATATTTCCTGACACTTGGGTACAGTGTGTATATGCACATGTACAGAATTTTCCCATGATTGAGGGCGTGGTATAGAGGAGTTTAGTATACTGCCTTTCCCTAATGTCACATCACAAATAATTCCCACATCATTAGTTTTTTTCATTAATATGAATGGGTTTACAATAGCAGTATTTAGAGAATTTGCTAAGCAACTCCCCAATTACTAGGCATTAAGGCTATTCCCAAATTTCTGCTATTACAAAAACATGAATGCACATTGTTACAGTTCAGTTCAACACTGTCCTCCAAAAGTGTCATGTGTCGGAGGTGGTCCTTAGAAGAGACAGGTCACTGGAGGTGTGACCTGGAAGGGGGTGTTCTTGTCACCAGCTCCTCCCCATTCTCTGCTTCCTGGCTGCCATGAGGTGAGCAGCTTTCCTCCACTAGGCCCTTCTGCCAAGCTATTTCTGCCTTGGACTCAGCTCAACCTTCTGAAACATAAGCCAAAATAAACCACTCATCCTTAAGATGCAGGTGTTGAGTATTTTGTCCTAGTGATAAGACCTTGACTAATACAAACATCTTTACTTTCCCTCAGCAATATTTTTACAAGTAGAACTCATGACTCAAAGGTATGACCATTTTTAAGGCTCCTGAAAGACACTAGTAAAGAGCTTTTGAATCCAAACACTGTGTTTCCTCAAATATTTGTTTCCACTATAGTTATTTTCAAAACAAGATGTCCAAACAAACAGGCTATGACCATTTCTGTGAAAGTAAAGGTAATAATTATATATCTTTCCATATACTTTCTTAAATACATAGAACAATCCAGACCTTTTGCCAAACTGTCACTAGATATTCTGGGGGTTGGGAGAGCTGTTTCATGATTTCATTTCAGCTTGCAGTGGGCATGTACTAATTTTGCAGTCAGGAAAAATAATAAACCTACTTACTGTGACATTGGAGGGACCTGAGAGATAACACCCTATAATCTGATTTTAGAAGCACCCAATTCAGGTTGATTCATTTTTATGATTAGATGGCAGCTTTGAGGCAGGTGGCCCCGTGGTCTCCATGACACACAGGTGCCTGTGTCTGTCGAGCTTTGCTCACTGTGCTCTTCCTGCGAGCTCTGACCATGGGGCTGGTCTGCACAGGGTGGGGGGTCCTCAGTCTCTGAGAAGCGTTTGCCCTTGACAACACTACTTCGCTCCACTACTTCGCCCAGTTACCAAACTGCCTTAAGATGCACTGGGTCTCCAGATTTGCCAGCCTGAAGTAAACCAGAAATTAGGTAGAGAAAGAGAAGAGTCAAAAAGGCAGGACAGAGGATCTGACCTGATTTTCTTGTTACTATCATTTCATAAGTTAGTTTAAAATAAAAACACAGATGATTCTCAGCCACAGTTGCTTCAGTTGTCATATAAAATAACTTGATGGAAAAATTAAAGGCAGACTGGATTTTGTTATTTGAAAAATGTGTTTTCTATGAGAGTAAAACTGCCAGATGAGTGGCTTTCTATTTGATAATCACACCACAAACCTTCCATTTCCACTTGGAAATCTTTCAGACTTGCTTGGCATGCACATTAAATATCTGTACTGTTGGGCCAGGTGCGGCGGTGCATGCCTGCAATCCCAGCACTCCAGAGGCTGAGGCAGAAGGATCGCTGTGAGTTTGAGACCAGCCTGGGCTACATAGTGAGTTCCAGGTCAGTCTCAGCTACATAGTGAGTCCCTGTCTCAAAACAAACAAACAGCAAAAATATTTGTACTATTCATTGGAAACCTGCAAGTTCAATATTAGAAACTGATCATTGATAATCAGTGAGGAAACTGGACGTGTGCAAGGGTAAAAGCATGCAGAGCACATCTGCAGTCGTGATTAATCCACACAGCGTTATCCACACAGCCGTCTGAAATTAGGTTCTCATTCCACAAACAAGAATAGTCCTCCCGTCAATTGCCTCAGAAGGACGTTGAGCCAAAAGGTCAAAAATCTCACATGGCGTCATCCTAACCTGGTACTGGACTCTTCCGGAACAAACTCTTCCTTATTTTTAAAGTGTCTGTGAAGCAAACAGGAGTTTTAAACTCTGTAGTTCAACTTTGTAGTTTGAATTTTGTGCAGTATTTTTAAACGTTTGTCTTACCAAAGCCGAGTGATGGCAGAGAAAGAAGATTATCAGAAGAGCTGACAGCCCTGCCTGCGGAGCCCCTGGGGACCAGACATGTGCTAGCTGTGAGTCTAGACCACAGCCCTTTAAAGGACAGACGGGTACGAAGACCGTCCCCCTGCGTGTCCAGTTGGTGGAGGCAGCCAACCCATCTCCCCGCACGATGGGCCGTCTGTGACCCACTCTGGGGACCCACGCGAGGCCCTGGGGTGGAGGGCTCAAGGCAAAGGGGGATCTCAGCAGCAGCCCATGGTATCTTCCAGAAGGAAGGACACAAACAGGAAGAAAGAAAAGAACTTCCTGTTTTCCCCAGGGCATTTAAAAAAAATGTCCAATGGAAGAACTCGTGGTTCCCACTTGAGGAATGATGCAAAGGATTGTCAGCAAAGTGAAGAGAACAACCATTTGCATTTTATGGGGACAGCTCTATTCCAGAGACGTGTGCCTCTCAGCATAAGTTGAATTTAAGTTATATTTTTTGTTGTTACTATCAGTGTTCCTTCAGACAGCACATGTGTAAGTCTGATGTTAAACTGCCTGTGTTCCAATCTCCGATCCTCAATATACTGGCCATGTGTGGTGACACCAGTGGCCACCTCTCTGCCTCAGTTTCCCCATCTTTGAAATGAAGCTAGCAATAGTCCTCTTCTCATAGAAGGTTTGATAGGATTTCTGTAGGGCATTTTGCTCTGTGCTTGACACAAAGTGAACACCAAATCGATATTGATGTTATCATTTTTCATAATGGCCACAACTCCAGTCTTTGTATCCCCCTCAGTTCAGCCCTCAGACTCCACTCACCCACAGGGGAGATGCCAGGCCCACCAAGAAGGAGAAAACTCTGAAACAAAGGTCCATTGGACACACAGGGCATGGGATGGACTTGTTTTCAGGTCTTTCTCCGACTCCAGGGTCCAGCAAGAACAGCCAGGGCAGGCGTGAAGTCTGCCAGACCATAAGCACCTCCACAGGGTGGGCACAAGAACAGGGCACAGGGCAAGGAGGTGGCAGTGTGGCTGGGCACTCAGGACAGAGCTGCCTCTTTCCAACCTCTGTGTGTGAGGTGGATTTCACATGGAACAGAGCTTTCTGTGCCACAGAGATAAGACCCACTGATAAAACTCTCTTTAAAATCTTTAAAACTTTGTGTTTTTAAAGGGGTAGGTATACTGCAAAGCAGTTGAGAAATACAGTGGGATAAGGAAAAATGCTCAAAAGAGAGAGCCTAGGGACACCTTTTCCTTTATTTATATCCAGAAAAGTAAAATAAAATGCCCCTTTCAGTAAGACAAATGTCAAGGGCATGACACATATTTCAAATTAGGAAAAATGGGTGTTTACATAGTTATTTCCACTTTACCTTCTTTGGCTCACTGGAAACTTGTTAGGATTTCTTTTCCCTTACAATTTCACTGAAATACGTATAAATTTCCTCTGCCTGGCTGCAGATATTCTGCTTCCTAAGCATAATTTTACTGGCTGGCCTTCCATCCAGATGCCAAATGACTTTTCAGTTTTATGACTTCAGTGCCTAAGACAGAACTCAGGGCCGCTAACAATACGAGTCTATGTTGTCCAAAATTTTCATAGATGAGAAAAATACGGATGCAAGAAAACCGACTAACATCTGAATTTGAGAAGTAGAAATGTAGGTCAGCTAAAAATAATTTAGGAATTGCCAAATTGACCTGGAATGTCAGGTCAGTTAAGATCTAAACAAAACATGCTTTGTTTTTTTTTAACTATCTCTAAGATCTGCTAAGATAACATCAGTTGTTTTGTCAAAGTCAACCCACTCTCCATGCGCGCAGGGCCCACTGACAGCAAAGAGGAGGGACTCGGCTTTGGCTTTGATGGTGCAGGTACACGTTTTCTGTCAGCCTGAAAAATTACTGCAGTGTGTTACTTTCCCAGGTCTCCGTCAAGCCTGCAGTTTTACGATCCTTTCTGTTACATACTTACCTGTCCTTCCTCTGAGTCACCTCTTTTTTTTCCCTACCTTTGCCCAAGTAACTTACTGAGCTTCAACTTAGGTCACTACGGTGACTTCTACAATCTACAAATAATTCAGATTTGCGGCCATACGCAGCTGCTACCTCTGTGGATCAGCTTCAGATTGTAAAGCCCAGGATCGTGAAACCCACCTGGCCCTGGCCTGGCCGGAAGCTGGCTGGGAACTGTGGTTTGTGCTCTTCCCACTAAGGAAGATGCTATGTGTATGTCTGCTTGGGAACTTGTTGTGAAAAATGTTAAAGGACTGTGCAAACTCATGCTTAGTCATGCTTCAAACAGCGGCAATGTTCACATCCAGATAGCAGAGAGCCAAAGTGGGTCAGACCAAGAAAGTTCCCCAGAAGACAGCCGGGCGCATCTCTCTCACCATTCTGAATGAGGGTCTGTGACCGCGTGAACCGCCCGTGGACAGCCGTCATGTGCAGTGGACTTTTGCCATCTTTACTCTAGAAAGAGGAGAGAAAGGGGAATCATGAAGGCACTCATGAGCCGGGACATCAGTCTGAAAGATCCTCGTGGCACTGCTGACAAAGCCGTGAAAACATCACTCTTTTTTTAAAAAATAGTATGGATAACAATTACAAAAACTGAAATAATTTTCAAAGAAAGAAAGACCTATGAGCCTCCACCTGGTTACAGTGCTCTCTGTACCCTAAAGAGGCACAGAAAAGAAATCTCGTCCGAGATGGCTTTGTGATCTGCCGACAGAGAGGTTTTCTACAAGGTGATTTTTTTTTTCAGCTTTTAAAAAGACACCCTGGGTGAACTTGTGTGGTCTTGTCTGACATGCAAGTTAGGGGTTGACTAAACCGCAATAAATCACTGTGGCTCTCAGAACTGACTGTGTTCCCCGTGTTCCCGTTTCACAGAAGACATTTCTGACTGTCCGAAAGAGAACACTTGCTTCCCTTAACTCAGTAGCGTCCTGAGGACCAGGGCCGCAAGTGCTGCGAAATGGCCATTTGCACAATCAGCTGAAAATGCGTGCTGCACGTACACAGCTCTTACTATTGATTACAGAAACTGTGATCCTAAAAGAGACAGAGCCAGAACATGCAAATCGTACAGAACCTATGTACTGATCATCACACCGAAGACCAAGTCCCTGAAATGAAGGTTTGTTCTGGAAATGAGCCCAAAAGGAGAGGCTGCTGCCATGCTAGACCCACAGCATTCCCAGGAGGGGGGACAGGACGTGTCCCCAGCTTACAATGGCTCCTCTTCACAGTCCTCCGACCTTAAGGCAGTGAGAAAGTGGCTCACACTCAGGAGGAACCCCACTTCGGATTCTGGCGTGGATCAGTATGTGCTAGGGACTTCTCCTGGGACGGGATAGCAGGTGTGTGAGCAGCACAAGCCGCCGATGCTCTGTCGCTGGGCTTCTGTTGAGGCGCTTACACGAGCTATGTGCATTTCCAACAAGTTTACATCTGGGAACCTGGTTCCACTGGAAGTCAAGGACCATGTGTATTTTCATTCAAGTGTTATATTTTTAAAAATTCATGTAACTTCTATTTTCTAAGTTTCATAAAGACAGAGGTCTCTAAGGCTAATGTTAAAATGTGAGGTTTCCAAAATGCATGTTTTCTTGGTGACGAAATCTAAACACCTAGGCTTTAAAGTGACTTTGTTTTTAAAACTTCATGCTGGAAAACAATCATTTAAACAGAATTTACATAGGGTGGGCCAAGGTCAGCCTCCATCGGACTCCCCCAGGGCTGGGAAGAGGAGCTCTGTGCTCTGATCTATACCTGCTGAACCAGAAATGGGGCAGAGGGTGCCCACTTCTAACCCACACAGTACCCCACAGAGTAAGGCACTGCATTAGGCTGGGTGCAAATAGCCTCATGAAACCACAGGATCCTAACAGAACGATTTTCATTACATCCGGTGTCTCCTCCTGCCGCTGCATAAGGTCTGTTCCAAGGGGCACGTTCATTAGAGTGACAACTGCGTCTTAAATGAAAAAGAATTCTCACCTAGGTGGTTGGAGGGAGAGATGAGAGGACAGATTTGATATGATGATAACCTACATCAGAAAGTACTGAGAAGAGACGATGGAACTGCAGGAATGCCGGACTGGAAATCGTAGTTTTAGAGGAAGAGAGAAGCCCCGGAGAGGACAAGAACACGTGTGGTGTCATCACTGACCGCCACACCGTGCAGGCTCCTAGAAACTCTGTCTCCGGAGCTTTCTCTTGGCTGTCACACTGCGCACAGCTCAGATAACCACACGGCCTGGGGATGGCGTGGGAAGAAGTATCTAAAACATGCTCTTCCAGTGACAAAGGGGTGACAGTCCACGAAGGTTAAGGAGAGGACAACTATCAGAGTCCACATTCACCTGTCCCTAGGTGGAGCTATTTCTTTACGTTTTGCTCCAGTATTTTCTGTTAAATTTAATATGAAATGTAATTATCATTTAATTAAATATATATAAAGCTATGAATACTTCAGTATTTAGAAAATATCTTCATAAATATTTAACCAAGCACTTTGCCATGCCTGGAAAAGAACTTAAAGGCTTTCACCAAGCAGAAAAGCTACTGACTTAATAGCTCTCCAAACCGCAGGCAGAGTCAAAGCAGAAGTAACCCTTTTTTATCTAGAGTGTAGGCTGCAAAGCTGCCCCCATTTGGGGACAGTAAACACCATGCCCTTCTCCCTCTGGAAGAGTCTATAATGCTACTCAAGAGACAGATAAACAGACGGGCAAAGTTGGTAAAATGAAAAGTCTGGTTCTGTGGTGCTGACAGCTTCAGATTATCCCTAAAGCTTCGCCTGGGCTCACCTCTTACTGAACCCAGGTCAGTGTTGGCAAACGTACGGCAGGCGTGCCTCAGTGTGTGCCTCAGTGGGCACACAGAGCTCTCTGTTGGCGTGCAAGACAAGTCAAGTCACCCCAGCATGCCAAATGCAAACTTTTACCTTTCACTGAAAAGCTGTCTGTATCACTGAAAGCTCTGGTATTTTGTTTTTCTTTTAAGACAAAAGATGCTAATGTAGAGTTGTTTTTTCTAACTAACTCCTCAGTCTTTAGGTTTAATTGCAATGTTGGCACTCTGTGATAAGGGGGCTCAGGATTGCAGTTTGGGCACTGTCTCTACAAGGTTCGCCATCACTACTCTAGGCCATGTCAGACCGTGTCAGACACAGACCAGAGGCTGGGCAGAAAAGAACTGAGATCACAGGGGTCACATGTTCATGACCAGGGGGCAGGCGACCTCGCCGCAGCACTTCCTGAGTCCACGTCTCACCCAGCACTCTATTCCCTGCTGAATGTTCCCCCAAACAGCCTTGAGATGCCATGGAGACTGCGGTGAGGTTTGTAATTACAAATAAACCTGCAACAGTTTGTTTGATCAAGTGCTGTGTTTGTACTATTTTATCACAATTAAACTAATGTTGCCAAGTCAGACAGGGCCATGGTTGATCTGAGTGAAGCGAGGGATTGTGTAGTACCCACAGCACTTGTCTCCTCTTCCTCCCACCTACCTGGTAATTGCTTGTGAAGACACCCATTATTAGTGTTTTGTAAGAAAAGAGGGAAACAAAGCAAACACATGGGTGGATACCCACTGATTTCAATGCACTATTTTGCTCAAACTTCGGGGACGCTAAACAAACATCAATTTTCTCGCCTCTATAAACATTTTCAAAATCCTTGGAGCAATGTGGTGCTGAGTGATAACAACTTCAATTAGAAAGTTCCCTCCAGAGTCAGAAACAATATGGTCCGTGCATCCGGGGAGCATCTGGAGTCACTAAGGAGGGTTGGAGGGAATTAGCAACCAGGGCAGGAAGACAGAGGGAGGAAGGAGGCTACACTGGACTCAGACAGCTCCCTTGCGCAGATTACATCACGCACGGACTCAATCTCAGGCTTCAAAATGGCACTGCTTGTGCTCTATTTATGATTATCAGCATGAGGGGAAAACTGAATATTAAAATCAAGTAAATATGTGCTTCAAGTCCATTTTGTGGGAAAGGAGAGAAGGCTGCCGTGAATGGCTGAGTCTCTTGTCCACTCTGAACTGACCCTGGCCAGTTAACCAGAAGCAGCAGGTCACTGGGGGCGGGAAGTGGCCTTCTAGTTTCAAGCTCGAGGCACCCTGAGAGCTTTAGGGAAGGGCTTT
Organism: Fukomys damarensis; assembly: GCF_012274545.1. Lineage (NCBI taxonomy): Eukaryota > Metazoa > Chordata > Mammalia > Rodentia > Bathyergidae > Fukomys > Fukomys damarensis. The sequence continues at coordinate 3,220,001 of NW_022900938.1, read as the reverse complement.
GCAGAGGAAATGAGTTACTTAGGCAGTAATGTTAGAGTGAGCTACTCTCTTCAACTTCAGCAGTGTCCCTTCCTTGAGGGATCCACAGGCTGTCCTTCCCACAGCAGGACAGCAGGACAGACATCCACCACCCTGGAGTCACTGACAACTGTGACCTCCCCTCCCGCATGCCCTGTGGTTCCAACCACACAGGCTCCTTCCCACCCCGAGCTACAGTTCCTTGGTCTCGTCAGGTCCCTAAAGACCTTCCTCTTCCCTCTTCTTGGGAGCTAGATGATGTGAACCCTGAACCTCTCTCCTCTTCTACTTTTCTGTCTCTGCCTGCCTGGCATCCACAGTGATGCCACCCACCCTTCCTTTCCGCTCTGACCTTCTCTAACTCTCCCATTCCATCTGTTGGTCTAGCTCTTCCTCCTCTGACCCCAAGAGCAGGGAGCTCCTGGGGTCCTCCTCCCTCCCCTGCCCACATGGTCATGTGCTCTCTCCTTGGGTGATGCCCTTCCCCCTCCCCAGTATGAAGGAAGCAAACGTCTTTTCCTTCACCCCTGCAGCTCTTCTATGCTAGAGGGTTGGGTTTCCCACTGCTGCCTGGACATGCCAAAGGCGCCTGAGGATTAAACTCATGGGGGACCTCTCCTAAGCCTACTCTTCCTCCTGACTGTCTTTGGTTTTTTGAGACAGGGTCTTGCGGTGTAGTCCAGGCTGGCCTTGAACTCACTATATAGCCCAAGCTGGCCTTGAAGTTATGGCGATCCTCCTGCCTCAGCCTCCCGAGTGCTGGGACTGTAGGTGTGCTCCAGCACGCCCAGCCACCCACGCCATCTTGATGAATGTTAGCGGTAATATTCATTCATCGAGTGTTTAGCAGGTGTCAGCCACTGTTGTGTGACTGAAGTGCGATATCTCCATGTAGTCCTCACAAGGGTTCTAAGAAGAAGAAGGCGTCATCATTTCCCTAGCTTTCCAGAGAGGGCAGGAGGTCGGTCATGATTAACAGTGACTCACACTGAAGGCCAGGGTTGGAGTCCTGACTGCCTGGCCCAGAGCGAGGCCCACCCAGACGTCGCTTCACCCCCCTCTGCTCAGCCTGCCCGCCAGCCACCTCGGGTTTGCTTTCTGCAGGGCCTCTCTCCCGCTTCCTCCACCCAGGCCCTGCTCCCTGCACCCCTGCCCTGCTGTCCAGGTCAGTTTTACTGGCTCTCAATGACCCGTCAGCCCTCTCCAGGGCCACTGCACCTGCAACAGCAAACAGATGCCGTTTACCTTTTGTTTTTCTTGGATACAAGAATAACACTTGCCCAACGCATTGGATATAGAAATAACATGTGCTCACTGTACAGTACTGAAGAGTTTTAGAAACTATCGCTTTTGGATATAAAAATAACACATTAGGATGCATCATAATCAGAAGATTTTAAAAAATGCAAACAAGAAACTAAAATCCAAAATCGTAACTTTGTCTCTGCAGTGATAACTGAGGCCAGTATATTAGTCTATAAACTCCAGTGTCTCTCTCTGTTGCACACATGTAACTTTTCACAAAAAATGGGATCGTATTGATCTGTGATAAAATTGGTATCATTATTGTCTTTGATAAAAGTCAATTTTCAAAGGCAAATCTGTATTTCTCTCTAGTCTGAGCTTTTCTAATCACTTAATGATAATGAACATCACTAATTACAGTAAGTCCCCCTGACTTACAAACTCCAGGAGGGAGAACTGTTCCTGAGTCAGATCACTCATAACCTGACAAAGTGAGTCTCTCACAGCACGCCTGTGAAGGCTCCAAACTCAAATGCTCCTAAGTTGGTGACCAAGTTACTAATATCTTCCACATGCACAGGGATATTACAGTCTCTTTCTGGTGAAATGCCTTCGCCTAAATTCTCCAGTGGTTTTGCAGACTCTTTTTATTTTTAACAGGCTTTCTTTTGTTTTGCTTTGTTTTGTTTTTTCTTTTTTCTTTTTTGGTACCAAGAATTGAACCCAGGGCCTCATGCTTACTGGGCAGGAGCTGTGCTGCTGAGCTACATCCCCAGCCCAGTTTTTCAGACTCTTTCTTGGTCTGAAAGAGCTCTTCACATATTAAGCATACTAACTTTTTTCTTTTCATGTATATTGTGGAAAATGTTTCCCACATTGTTCCTTTCAATTTTGTTTTGAGTGTGTGTGAAGTTTCCCCTTTCTCTTATTTTGTTTTGGCATATAAACAGTAATCTTTATGTGGTTGTACACACTCTCTTCCCCTTTGTGTTTCCTGCCCCAGGCCTTGGCAGGTCCCTCCCTCTGCAGCTCGGGTTACCTCACGGCCCGCTGGTTCTGAGGCTGCCAGGTGAATGAGCCCTTCCTCAGTCCTCTCACATTTCAGCTTCTTTCTAGCTCTTTTCTTGTACCTAATTTCTATTCAATCATAATAAATGGCTGTTCTGCCCATCTGCTCCATATTTCCCCAATATTAGCAAGTGTGATACAAAATGCAAAAAGCTTTGCCAGTGAGCAGAGGAGCCTGATGCGATCTTCCTGGGAAAATCTCTGGCACCACTGGAGACAGCGACCGGACTGGGATGGGGTTCCTGCTGTGCTTGGGAGAGGGTTGTCCTCCCTGAGGACAGGGGAGGCTACCGCCCAGGTCCCCAGGCGAGGGCCTGTGTGAGGTTCACCGACAGCTTTGCCCCAGCACCCTCTGCCTGGGTTCCTGCCCTGCCCTCTCCCCAGTGATCTCTGGGCCTCCTCCCCTCAGTCGATCATTTCTAAGCTGAAAAACAGCCTTTCTGTGCCCCAGACAAGAGCGACCGCGCCTCCTACTCCTCAGCCCCTGTTACTCTCAGCACACGGTGCGGCTCCTGCTCCGTGCCTGACTGAGCACGTGCGTTCTCCTTTGCGCACTTCAGGGAAGAGATCACGTCTTGTCTCGGAATAGTCCTCCAGCGCCAAGCCGGTCTTAGGTCCTCTTACTAGATCTGACTAATAAAGCTGTGATCAGGAGGCCGGCAGGGCTGCAAGTTCAAGCCCAGACTGGGCAATTTAGCAATGTACTGAGAACTTGTCTCAAAAATTAAAAATAAATAAATAAAACGAAAAGGGCTAGGGCTGTAGCTCAATGCAAAGGCCTGGGTTCAACCCCCAGGAATGCTCAAGAAAGAAAAGGAGAGGAAAAGAAGAAAAGGAGTGACCTACCTGGAAGTTGACGTCGGCCCCGTTGTTCACCAGCAGCTCCAGGCACAGAGCGCCGTGGGTGGAGGCGGCGGCGAAGTGCAGCGGGGTGAAGCCGCTGCTGTTGGGCTGGTTCACGTTGGCTCCGTAGTCGATCAGCTCGCTCACCACGGTGTCCTGGCCGTTGTAACAGGCGATGTGCAGGGCTGTGTTCCCGTAGACGTTGATTTCGTCAATCTGCAAGGGAGGCCATTAGATCACCGGAAGCCTAACGGCTGTGGCTGCAGAAGGGAACCACAGCCCTCCGCACGCGTCCCCGGCTCACCCTCAGCCCCGCAGGTCAGCCTGGGCGGGCTGCTCGCCGAGGTACCGGTCAGCAGAGCGTGAGCCGGTGACCGGGGACCCAGCAAGGGTAAGAGGCTCGGTGCCGTGAGAGCCGGGGAAGGAGGAGTGGGGAAACGCCAGAAGACAGGTGGCTCAGGGCGAGCAGGGGCCCGGGACACTGCGACACCGTGACCATGAAGGCGAGGGTGGGGTGGCCAGAGGGCCAGCTGTGGACCCACACGCTCACGCCCCGAGCCCTTGGCTTCGCCCCAGGCTGCCTTCAGCTTCAGAGCAGCGGCCCGCCCGGGCAGGGTTTAGTCCCTGGCTCCCTGAGGCTTGTCGCCCTCCTGGTCCTGCTGTGCCAGTGGAAGGGCGAGGACACACCGCTCTTCCAGCCCAGCGCGGACTCCTCAGCTGCTCATCGTCGTGACACCCAAGCCATTCTGCCAAAAGCCAGGAAAAGCTGCCTTCTGCAGAACAAGGACCAGAACCCTAGCCAGTCTGTAACACCGACTGTTAATACGTCTTTCCGAGGATACACGTTTGTGTTCTCTGTCTGTGTTGATGTGGAAAGCTGGTCTGCTTCCAGTTTTCCCCTAGTCCAAACTCCACTGTCTTTCGGAAGGTGACCACGTAAATTAGAAAGAAAGGATGCTAGGAAATAAGTGTGCCCCCCACACACTAAAATGAGGGACTTCATTTCAGAGAGCAGAAACCCCCTACCCTCAGCTTTAACAGCCCGCCCAACTCCATCTTGTGAGTCAGTGCCAGTCCGCACCTGTGTTAGAACACAGTGCTTACAGTTGAACAAAACATCCAAACCCCACGTCCTGCTTGGCTGTAAACTGGGTACAGTCGCTGTATGTTTTGTAGCTCACCTAGTGTGTGTGAAACTCCCTTGTGCCCCCACTACCATGGCATGGCTCTGCTTCTGTACAATTTCGCTTCCTCTCCCCTGAGCCCTCCCCAACTGAAAGCATGATTTAAAAGGATAAATCAAAGTGCTCCTCATTGCTGAGGAAATTTCTGAGCGCTAGCCCAGAAATAAAAGGGCTTGAGTTTGGCAAGAGTGGCGCATCTCTGTTGTTCGAACTCATCCATCCATAACAGCTGGAGGCACCAGTGAGACAGCCACACTGGGTCAAGTAGCCTCACTGCGATCACTCTCATCTGCAGCAGCAAGCTATCGGGGAGGCTCCCGCTGAGACATTTCAGGGCCTTGTAGTCTCACTGCTGACGCTGAAGGGACTGCACAGATGCCTGAGATGCCCATCAAATGTTCTGAAGCCCATCTGGTCTGGTAAGGATCCTTCTGGCCTTGGTGGGATCAGTAGTCCTTGATGAAGGCGTTCCCTGGGCCCCTCCATAAGGTCCAGACGCTGACTGAGGTGGCCCTCGTCCGGTCTGGTCTGGCTCTGAGCCAGACAATCTGGTAGTTCCCCGGGGAAAGGGCTGGGGTTGGAATGTCTCTAACTGCTGGATGATTGCTGTATGAATGAGTGAATGACCGGCAACAGGCAGTGCAAGCAATAGGCTGCTCCATCCGTGTCCCCTGACAAAGAGGGGGAATTTCGGGACTTGTTTGGGGTTGTACTGAGGTTCCGTGGACACGTCTAAGGAGGCCAAGTGGGTGCTCTTACGATGACATAAAAACACCCTGAAAGCCTGGACGGTCCTTAGAGTGGCTGAGAGGCCCGCAGCCAGACAACCGACTGAGTGGTTCCGCCTACAGAGGGACACCCTCTCCCTCGGCTGATCGCGACATTGTTCAAGGGTGCACCACACAAACACTGAGGCTTTTTCTTTATGTCTGGATATTTTATCTTTTCATTTGTTCTTGTAGCTCAGTTGGAGGAGCCTTTGATGTCGATACAGGGGTCCTGTCCCTCCCTTTATCCCCCAATTGATGTACTGTCAGTCCCTCTAATCAGTGGCTCTTCTGACATTCTCTCTTTCACACTACCTTGTCTTTTTTTTTTTTTTAATTGTTCTTGCGGCTCCTGTTCTTGGGTATCTCCCTCCTGCCTAAAGTCTCTCTACCATGGGGTTGTCATCTTCACAACCCATTACACCCCTGTTCTGTATGCTTAGAAAATTTTCCTCAGGATTTTGTGATGATTATGGAGTGAAATTGTCAAAGGACAAACTCCACACTTTTTGTGAGCTTGAATGGCCCTCTTTTGGTGTGGGCTGGCTCTCTGAGGGCTCCCTAGACCCTGCCTTGGTTTGAGCAGTTTGGAAGGTTGTTATTGGGTCACCAGGACACCCTGATCAGTTCCCTTACATTGATTCCTGGTTTACTCTAGTGAAGCAGCCCCCACTGTGACTAAAGGCCTGTGCTGCAAAAGCCTATTCAAAGCTGCTTGTTTCCACCGGGCGTGGTGGCACATGCCTATAATCCCAGCACTTGGGAGGCTGAGGCAGGAGTATCACTGTGAGTTCAGGACCAGCCTGAGCAACATAGTGAATTGCAGGTCCCTACATAGTGAGACCCTGTCTCAAAAAAAAAAAAAAAAAAAGCTGCTTGTTTCCAAAAGTTGTTCTCCCCTCATAGGCAGACTCTGGAGAGACAGAAACCAGCTCTGCAACAGTCTGATGCTGAGGAAGTCCTCCCTCATTCTTCTCCATATAACCCTAGTTCACCCCCTCTCCTGTCCATCCTGACCCATCTGCCCCCAACTCCCTTGTTTCTTCCTCTACTTCCCCTGCTACCTCTCCCCACATACAAGAGTGTCTCCAATCCCAGCAAGAGATCACCACCTCTGGACACAGCCCACAGATTCTCTTGCCTTTGAGAGAGGCCCCTCCTCCCGATGGGGCAGGACTGGGAACCCACCTATTCCTGGTATATGTTCCCTTTCTGACCTTTACAATTGGAAAACACCAAATCCACCCATTCTCTGAGAAGCCCCAGGTTCTGATTTCCCTGATAGAGTCTATCTTTACGGCTCCTCTACTGGATGACTGCCAGCAGTTATTACTGACCCTCTTCACTGCTGAGGGGTGGGACAGGATTAGGTTAGAAGCCAGAAAGTTTTTATCAGGGGGATGCTCAGGAGAGCAAGCCCACAAATTGCTGAAGCAAGGGTTCCCCTCAGAGCGACCTGAATGGGATCCAAATTTTTCAGGAGGGAAACAGGCTCTACTCACCTTTCACCAAAACTTGTTAAATGGGCTTTGAGCAGCAGCTCGGAAACCCATAAATCTGTCAAAAGCTACTGAAGTGACACGGACCAGAGGAGTCTCCCGCTGTGTTCCTGGAGAGACTCAGAGAGGCCTTCTGGATTCACACCCCATTCAGCCCCTCTGCTCCATAGAACAAGAGTTACAAAGTTGGCTTATGTTACTCAGTCTGCCCCTGATTCAAGGAGAAAATTACAAAAAGTGGAGGGATTGCCAGGAAATGAACACATCTCAGTTATTAGAAGTAGCTCAAAAGGTGATTGACAATAGGGATTCAGAAAAACAAAAGTTGGCCACAGTCACAGCTGAACAGTGAAGAAACAAGAAAAGATCTTGGCAGCAGCCATCAGAGGGACCCTGTGGGCCCCAACCCCAAGAAGCTCAAAGGGCAGATGCCTAGCAAGGCATGAGGACCCTGCCATTGGACAGAAATGTGCCTTTTACAAGGAGGAAGGGCACTGGTAACATGAATGGCCCCACAGGCCCTCTGCCAAGGTACTATCGCTCCCCACATCCAGGGGAAAAGAAGATTCAGACTAAGGAGGTCAGGGCTCCTTCTCTCTTGGTCCTTGGGAGCCCATGGTAAATGTTGAAGTAGGGGTCAACAGGTCCATTTCCTGGTGGACACTGGAGCTGAGAGGTTGGTGTTAAAAACTCCCCTGGGAAACCTTTTGTCACAAACTGTTCCTATCCAGCGGGCCACAGGAGCAGCGCAAAACTGCCCACTCCCGAGTGAGCGACTGGGAAGTCTAGGATCAAAACAAGCCACTCACTCTTTTCTGGTAATCCAGACTGCCCACTCCCCTTGCTGGGGCGAGACCTCCTCTGTAAGCTAAAGGCTACCGTTTCATTTACTCCGACTGAGGCTCAGATGTCACTCTCTTCATACCATCTTTGACCAGCGCCTGGTCTGAAGAGTATCTCCTCTCAGGGGAAGGAAACCAGGAGGAAATAAGCCCCAGGAGCACATTGGACAGACTTCAGGCAGAGTTCCTGAAGGTGTGGGCAGAAACTAACCCCTAGGCTTGGCAGCTCATCACTCTCCAGTGACAGTCAAACTTTTGTTGACTGCCACTCCCATGCGAGTTCAACAGTACCCAATCTCTCAGAAGGGCAGGTGGGATAGCCCCTCACATGAAGAGGCTGATGGACTTTGTGGTGTTAACTCCCTGCCAGTCTCCATGGAACACCCCATTCCTACCAGTACAGAAACCGGGGATATCAGATTATAGGTCAGTTCAGGACTTGGGAGAAGGAGAAGTTAACTGGCAAGTGGTAACTGCACCCTACTGTCCCAGCCCATATGCCCTCCTGAGTTTGCTGTCTCCTGAGCACCAAGTGTGTACTGTGCTGGATTTAAAGGATGCCTTTTTCAGTGTGCCTCTGGGCCCTGCTAGCCAGCTATCTTCACTTTTAAATGGACTGACCCAGTTTCCAGCAACAACCTGGACCCGGTTGCCTCAACAGTGTGATTCAACAGTGTGCCCACCCTGTTCGGTGAGGCCCTCCAGAAGGACTTGGTGAGTTTTCGATCCGACCACCCTAACCTCACCATGCTTCAGTTGTGGATGATTTGTTATTAGCTGCTATGAGCTATTCACACTGCCTGCCGGGGATGCGAGAGCCTCTTCAGCTACTAGAGGAGATGGGCTACTGTGTCTTAGCCAAGAAGGCACAGCTCTGTGCCCCTAAAGTATCATACCTGAGGTATGAAATCTCAGAAGGAAGAAGAGCCTTGTGCCAGGTCAGGAAAAGGGCCATCCTCCAGATACCACACCAAATACCAAGAAATTGGTACGAGAATTCCTAGGTGCAGCTGGATGCTGTCGCCTATGGATACCTGGGTTTGCTGAGATAATGAGGCCCCTCCATTCTGCCACGGGAGGAAATCAACTCCTATAGTGGGGAATAGATGAAGAAGAAGCCTTCCAGATCTGAAAAGAGCTTTGGTGTCAGCTCCGGCTCTGGAACTACCTGATGTAAGCCTTTTCATCTGTTCATCCATGAAGAGGGATTGCTAAGGGGTCCTAACACAGCCCTTGAGACCCTGGAAGTGCCCTGTGGCCTCTCTAAAGATTAGTCCTCGTGGCCTCAGGATGGCCTTCATGTCTTCGGGTGGTAGCTACCACAGCTTTATTGGTCAAGGAGGCTAATAAATTGACTCTTGGACAGGACCTAGTCCTAACTGCCCCTCACTCAGTAGAGACTCTGCTCAGGGGGGCCACTAATAAGTGGGTGCCATATGCCCACCTCACTCAGTATCAAAGCCTCTTGCTCAACCAGCCTCGCATGGTCTTCTCAGCAGGGCAGGTTTTCAGTCTGGCTGTGCTGATGCCAGATGATGACCCTGACATCTCAATTCACGACTGTGAGGAGGTGCTGGACCAGACCCAGGGGGGCCGATCAGACTAACAGACACCCCCTTGGCTGAGGCGGATGCCACCCTCTTCACAGATGGAAGCAGAATGGTGGTAAGCAGGATATGGAGGGTGGGAGCTGCCTTGACTACAGTTGATCGAGTCAACTGCACCCGGCTTCTGCCCAAGGGAACCTCGGTCCAAAAGGCAGAACTGATCACCTTGGCCCAGGCCTTGAGATGGGGAAGGGATAAAGAAGATAAACATCCACACTGATAGCAGGTCTGCCTTTGCTACCTACATGTCCACCCAAGCATCTACAAGGAGAGAGGGCTTCTGACAGCTGCAGGGAAGACTGTCAAAAACAAAGAAGAAGAGACACTGTCTCTCCTAGAGGTGGTTTGGCTTCCCAAAAAGGTGGCTGTCATCCATGTTCAAGGTCACCAAAAGGAGAGTACACCAGAGGCTAAGGGAAATCAGCTTGCAGACCGTGTAGCCAGAGAGGCAGCCCCGAGGCCAGCTGAACCCTCAGTCATCCTGCCTACCGTGAGTCCTCCTCCCCCTTTGCTCCCCACTACCCCCACTTACAGTGAAGAGGAAGACAAAGAAGCAAGCCAGCTGCAAGCAAAGAAAGGTCCCCAAGGCTGGTGGAAATGTCCAGGTGGTCACATCTACCTCCCCCAGGCATTAGGACGACAGCTCATCCAGCAGCTGCATTCGGTCATGGACCTGGTGGGCTCCAAGATGACCAAGCTTTTAGCTCCAAGATACTGTATTTCAAAGCTCCAAGAGCTGGCCCACCAGGCCTCTCTCAGGGCCCAACCTGTGTACAAGTAAATCCCTGCCAAGGTCCATCTGCACCCTTGGGGTCAGATTTCGGGCTGGAAATCCTGGAGAACACTGGGAAGTGGACTTCGCAGAGATCAAACCACCAGCAGGTGGCTATCGCTACCTCCTGCTTTTCATAGATACCTTCTCAGGATGGACAGAGACTGCCACTGTGGTGGCAGAGAGACTTCTTCAGGAATTAATTCCCTGATCTGGATGGCCAGTGTCCATTGGATCTGACAATGGCCCCGCTTTTCTAGCCCCTATAACTCCAGTCATTAGGGCACTGGGTGTAAATTGGAAACTCTACTGTGCCTACTGACCACAAAGCTCAGGGCAAGTGGAATGGATGGATCAGACCCTAAAATCTACTCTGACTAAATTCATGTTGGAGACTGGTAAAGCGTGGGTCAGCCTGCTGCCTTTGGCTGTCCTTTGAGTCAGGAGCACCCCTTACAAAGCAGGTTTTACTCCTTATGAAATTACGTTTGGGAGAACCCTGTCCCTGCTCCCTAAGGTTTAAAGTGAGGCACTAGAAGAATTTTATAACCAGTCCCTGTTAAAGTATCTCCAGTGTCCCCAACAGGTACAGAAAACCGTCCACTCCCAGGTGTGAGCTGCTCAGCCCCTACCCAGCTCTCCAATGTGCCACCCGTTCCAGCCTGGGGATGCTGTCTTTGTCAAGGCCTTTTGGGGTGAAGGACTGACTCCAGCCCGGAAGGGACCCCCACAGTCATCCTCATGGTGCCCTCAGCTCTCTAGGTTGATGGAATCTCGACGTGGGTTCACCATTCACACATCAAGTGGGCGAAACAGTGGGCTGCTGAGCTGGGACCTGATCCTTAAAGCGAAGACTAGTATGGTCATGATTGTGACGCTTTTCCTTCTAGTCTTTGGGCTGACAAGGCAGAACTCTGGGGAACTGCAACGAGGAGAGCTGCACTCCTTTCTCCTCATCTCCTCAGCTCAGGAGGAATTCTAGGTAGTGTCACTTTTGGTGCCATCTGCCCCCAGCAACCTCTCAGGCTGCTCAAGGTTGATCTCTGTAAATTAATCAGAAGAGACTGGGGAAGCTGCTACTATCAGTTCATAAACCTGGGAAACCATCTGTGACTTGTATGCATGTCCAGGATCGATTCATTTAGACAGAAGGGCTGTGGGTCCCCAGCTGATTTCTCACTAATGCTTTCATAGTTTGGGAACACGGCTGCCAAGTCACAATTCTGATACAAAGGTCCCAGGTCTCTAAATGGACCACAGGATGGAAATGGTTCCCCAGAAGACTAATTCCTGATCCGGGAGAAATCATTACCTGTCAAACCCGGTGGCTAAGCCGAGCACTGAGACAGGCAATAGGACCCTTAAAGAAGGTAATGCACCTATTACTTGAGCCTCACCCTGCTTATCCCTCCTTCAAAGTGTCCGTCTTAACTGCTAATAGAGCAGACCCCTCACGAATGTCGCCTCCCTCCCTTTTCTCCATGCTGGGAGCCATCCACACCATGTTAAATCTAACTCAGCCAGACCTGGCTCAGGACTATTGGCTCTGTCTAAAAGTAAAGCCTCCTTATTATGTGGGTGGGAGGGCCTTGGGCCCAATCAGAGCTTCAAGTTCTGCCTTAAAATGCACTTCAGCAAGAGCCCCCTTGCTAAGTGGTGACGTTTCAAGGAAAATCTGGATAGATGTCAGAAGCAAAGCAAAGTAACAACTTGTGCTATCATAACTTGCTCAATCAGAGCGCCTGGGTAACTCCCCTCATCACCAGACTGGCTGGTACCCTCGTCCTGCTATTTCTTGGGCTCTTGATTGGCCCTTGTATACTTCATTGGATAATCAACTTTGTAAAACAGGGCATAGCTTCTGTTAAGCTGATGGATATGAGATCCTACTACAGTCCCTTGTGTGACTCCCTGCCCATTCGAGAGGCTCTCATTGAGTCAATGCTTTGATACCATGCTTGGAGGAGTTGGGAATATGACAGCCAGCCCCATTCCATCTTGTACCTCAATGCCAGCCTGTACCTGCATTAGAACAAAGTGCTCATGCTTGAACAAAGCACCCAAACCCCACGTCCTGCTTGGCAGTAAACTTGCTGCAGTCGCTGGATGTTTTGTAGCTCACCTTGTGCCCCGCAGTACTCTGGCATGGTTCTGCTTCTGTAAGATTCCGCCTCCTCTCCCCAAGCCCTCCCCAGATGAAAGCATGATTTAAAAGGAGAAATCAAACTGCTTCTTACTGCCCAGGAAATTTCTGAGCACCAGCTACCTCGGCTGCCAGCTATATAATAAAAGGGCTTGAGTTTGGCACAAAGAGTGGTGCATCTCTGTTGTTCGAACTCACACTCGCCGGTAACAAGGCCATGCAGGATGCACTAACTGCCACTCACCTCCACCCCGAGATTTAGGAGGTGTTTGACGACGTTGATCTGCCCATTGGAGGCTGCGGCATGCAGTGGGGTGTAGCCCTTCTTGTCCTTGCAGGTCACTTCTGCACCATGGTTGATGAGCAGGGCCACGACATCCAGGTGACCTTGACAGACAGAGGAAGAAAGCACCATGAACCTCTCCGGGCAGTGTGATAGCTCGTTTCACCTCGATCATCACAGGTGGCTTCTCAGTGTCACCGGTTTCTGCTCAGCTCTTTTTACAGAAAGCTGCCTCGTGACAAATATTCAACAAATATGTGCTGAAGACCTACTATGTGCTGAGCAGTGTTAAATGCCGCAGGAAGACGAGGGAGGAGCCTCACACAGACTGGAAGGAGCTGCAGTGGGACGAGGTTGCCACTGCATGTACAACTCCTGACACCACACTGGAACTGCCACCTTTTACAGGTGTGTTAAAGTGACAGCCATGCTTTGGAAATAACTGCCATTCTTCCCTGAAAAATCTAACAGGAGCAATTTGGGATGGGAAAACTGATAGATGAAAAAACATCAGTCAATCAGAAGGAGCCCACGCGAATGTTAAATCATAGGACACTGCTGTTGTTGAGTTGATTTATTTTCGCTGAGTTCACTGGTGCATTTCAGGTACACACTATGATCACATCCATCACTGGGATTTTGTACCTGTACATGATACATCTTGGTTCTTATTTTTTCCCATTCCCCCTTCCTTCCCTTCAACCCCTCCACCCATCCCTATTTACAAAAGCTTTATTTATGGTTTTCTCCTTTTCTCATACATATTTTTTTCTTTTCCTTCTTTCCTTTTCTCCACCCTCTCCCGAATTCTCCTTCCCCCTTTGAACATTTTCTTCCTATTTCACAACATGTATTACACATTTTGGTCCCCATTTACACTTGCAGTTTCTCACACCAGAGAAACAATTCAGTTCAATTTACAAATGTATGTTCTATTTATTTTGCTTAAAAGTATGGACTCAAGGTGCATCCAATTAGCTATAAATGACTCTAGTTTATCTTTAAGGCTGAGTAGTACTCCATTTTACACACACACACACACACACACACACACACACACATACACACACACACAAGGGCTGGGGATTTAGCTCAGTGGCACTGCACCTGATTTACAAGTGCAAGGTCCTGAGTTCAATTCCCAGGAACAAAAACCAAACCAAAACAACAACAACAAAAAGACATCTTTATCCACTCACCAGTTAATGAGCTGTTTCCAAGATTTAGCTACTAAACTGTGCCACTATAAACATGGGTGAGCATATATCACTGTGGTATGATGTTTTTAAATTCTTCGGGAACACACCGGACAGGGGAATAGCTGGATAAAATGGGACCTCTAGTCCTGTTTTTTTGAGGAATCTCCACACTGATTTCCACAGTGGTTGTACCGGTCTACACTCCCACCAACTGTGGAGAAGGGTTTCTTTTTCCACACAACCCTGCCAGCATTTGTTACTGGTTGATTTCTCAGTAGCGGCCATTCTTTCTGGGGAGAGGTGGAATCTCAGCATTGTTTTCATTTGCATCTCTCGAATGACCAGTGATGCTGAACATTTTTCATGTATTTATTTTCTGCTTCTACTTGTTGATTTTTTAACCCATAAAAATAATATTTTCCTATGGCTCAATATAAAAGTGTCTTATTAATTGTGCTAAAGGGAAAATCTTCCTCATTGCAGCTCTAGGGAGCAATCTTTCCTAGAATATTTCACTCTGCTCCTCAGCTCAATAAATACAGTATGATAAATGCATCTGCTCTTCATTCATAACTGAAAGTTCTGTGACACTTCATGACCATTGCTCCAAAGAGAGTAAACTGAAGGGCAGGAGACAGTTACCGACTCCAGGGCCTAAAATGTGTGTGTGTGCGTGTGTGTGTGTGTGTGTGTGTGTGTGTATCAGAGAAAAAAGCAGTTTGGCATTGACTTGTTTTATTAAAATTTGACTTTTCCTCCCAAGACTTGTGCATAGGAAGACACTTTCTTACTAGTGGTGCTACCTAAAGCTACTGGTCCTGGTTTATATTTTTTTCCAATCTGTAACATGGTGGCACAGGCAATAATGACGTTACTTCTTTAAAGCCATTTACCCAGATGCTTTCAGTATAAAGGATGAACAGGAAGCCCTGATTCTCCATGCCCACCCACTCCTGTTTAGTGTATGTTCTGCCTAAATGTCTCTCTGCTGGCTCCTGGCCTCCGCCCTTCAGGATCCATGCCTCAGTCAGCCGGGAAATCCACGCCACTTTGTTTTTAAATTCTAATGTTTGCAAAGTTCTAAGATTCTTGGGCCTTTGAAGCCTGAGGGATCATTCAGCCCCTTCTTTAGCCACATAATTCATTTCATCCTTACCTAACCTGTTCTTCCTACATTAATGGATGACAAAGATGACAGAAGCTTGAGGACTTGTTAAAAAGGATTTAGAAAGGCACAAAGATGTTAAAAGGAAATCAAAAGCACCAATTCTTACAGATGAGCAGTTAATATTTCTGTACATAATATTTTCCACATTTATTTCCTTCTTTACTCATTTTTGCAGTACTAGGGATTGAACCAGGGCCTTCACCCTGTGTACAACTCCAGTCCTTTTTTAAAATTTTTTTACTTTGAGACAGGGTGTTGCTAAATTGATAAGCTGCCAGGTTGGGTTCAAACCTGGATTTTCCTGCCTTAGCCTCCCAGAGTGCGAGGATTACAGGTTTACACCACCACTCTTGGCTTCAGATTTGTTTATAGATCTTTTTCCCTACTAAAAGAAGAGCCACATTGTTCATTCTGCTTTGCGATCCGTTTTTCCTGTGTGTAATGCAGAATCCATCTATGGTCCTAAACATCGCTCTGCAGTTACTGTCCTGCCCCCTTGTGCGGATCTCCCAGAACCCACCAGGACCGCCTCCTGCACCAGACGCTGGTACCTAGCGCTCACGGGCGGTCTTCTCTCCTGCTGGCAGGATGCTCTCCCGTGAGAAACACCAGGGAAGGAGCTCAGTCTTGCAGCACCTCCGCTGAGGAGCTCTGCAATGGTTCTCATTCGCCACTTCGTGTCAACCTCTTTCCCATCCCCACCTCCAGGGTAAATGAAATTCTGCAAGGCAGCTGCCCAGCGAGCGTGCCTGCGCACCCCACTTGTTCCCGGATCTCAAGCTCGGCGTCAGGCCTGCCTGGGTGAAACCCACTGGGCCAGGCGAGCCCAAGGCTCACCCAGGCAGTGTCTCAGATACCCGGCTCCTGCACAGCGTCCTCACCTACGTACGCGGCCCAGTGCAGCGCTCGCCGGTCCTTCTTGTCGAACGCGTTGATGTTTGCCCCTTTGGCTAAGAGTAGATTGACCATCTGAAAGACAACCAACAGGGATCAAGGGGATGCCCGGTAAGGGTGGGGGCTTCCTGTTTACTGGAGGGGATCGAAGCCCCAAAGCCGGTCAGAGAGCT
The DNA here is from genome assembly GCF_012274545.1 of Fukomys damarensis. NCBI lineage: Eukaryota > Metazoa > Chordata > Mammalia > Rodentia > Bathyergidae > Fukomys > Fukomys damarensis. The sequence goes on along the minus strand of NW_022900938.1, from coordinate 3,204,296 downwards.
GGAATTTGGAAGAGGAGGTCACAGAAAACCTGCAGCACGGCTGAAGGAAAAGGCAGAAGGGGCGACCTACTTTTAAAATTCATTATGGCTTTGCCGGGCGTGGTGGCACATGCCTGTAATCCCAGCACTCAGGAGGCTGAAGCAGGAGGATCACTGTGAGTACGAGACCAGCCTGGGCTACACGGTGAGCTCCAGGTCAGTCTCAACAACATAGTGAGACCCTGTCTCAAAAAAATCATTATGGCCTTAAAATATACGGAGGCAAGAGAGGGGTGATGGGAAGATACGGTGAAGAGCTCACTGAACACGGGCACTGTGGTTCCATCATTCTCGCTGCCTCCTGCAGCAGCCCTGCAAGTCTGATCTCCCGAGTGTCTTTAGGTGATCAAAAGCACAGTGAATGCTGCCGCCGAGGGCCACCCAACAGAGAGCCACGCTCGTAAAACACGAGGCTGGGCCCTCACACACCTTATTCACCAGATCCGGCCCTGCGTGACCTCGGCTCTTCCCTAAAGTGACCATGCAGGGAAACGTTTTGAATCGATTCAGGCCTCGTGGCAGCCACCACAGTGCGACTCAAGACACTCAGGAGAGAGGACTCCAGAGCTGCTGAAGGAAGTGGCCAGGACCGTGGGACAAGCGCATCTGAAGTGAGGGGAGGAGTTTGAGGGGATTCACGGCAATGTGTCTTTTATTGCAATAAATATGCTTTTTAATTTAATTTTCACTGTATGCCCGATCACACCCACTAGGAGCCTCATATTCTGTAAAGTCTCAGCAGTACACTCAGGTTCCCTGGGGCCGTCCGACCAGAACACCCACCTCCACATGGCCGTTCAGGGCCGCGTGGTGCAGCGCCGTGCGCCCGCCCCGGTCGGAGACGTTGACGCTGCTCAGCAGCGGGATGAGAACCTCCGCACACCGGACGGCCTTATTGGCTGCGGCCACGTGCAGCGGCGTCTGCCAGTTCTTGTCCCGTGCGTTGACGTCTGCCGAGTGCTTGATCAGCACTTGCACTGCCTCCTACGACAGAAGCACAGTTTGCAGGGATCGCTGACCACGGCTAGGTCAGCTGGAAGATGCCTAACTGGACAGGGGGCCCTAGCAGAAAGGGGGACCCCTGCTGTCACTGGCTGGCTGCAGATCAGTGAGGGCGCAGACCAAGGCAGCGTCTCCTCTGCAATCCAGTGTACCTTTCCCTGCAAGCTAGAGGGTATTGTGGGCCAGATGAGCACACTGGGCAGGTGAGCGCCTCGGGGGGCAGCTGCCAAAGGACCAAGGTGTCTGTCTATATGCCACCCAACTCCCCAAGCTAAAAGGCCTCTTGGATCGATGTATAACCCTTCAGTTCTGTGTGCCAACCTCTTAACCCTCGGTCTTTGTGATCAGTGTGCTGTCAAGGAAAAGAACACATCTGCCCCTACCTGGCTTGAAAAAGCTATGAGATTGTTCCATTTTCCTCAACCTTTTCTGTGTCATAATGGCGGGGGGGTCCCCTCTCACTTTATTGAGCTTCTTGCTTTTGATTTTTCCTCTGTTGACCTAGACAGCTCAGCAGCCTCTTCACCTAAACCTCTCACCCCTGGCAGTTCAGGAGGATCACCTGGGAACATTGGAAAGTCAATGCCTGGTCCCTCCTTGAGGGGTAAGGGGCTCCTGGAGAGCGCCCCTGTGCTCAGTGGAGGTTTGACACAGCTCCTTCAGAGGTGGGGACAGATGTCGGTGGCTTCTCTCTGTGCCCAAGACTTCCTTGGTGCTTCTACACAGCCACATTGTCAACATGGCATCAGTAACCCATGAAAGGCATCAGGACTGCATTCTTGCCATCCTTCGTGGACTGAGAATTTACCCTCAGCCACCTCCTTCCCCACAGGACTGGAGTGTTCAGTTGACTGTGCCACACAGGTATATTCAACTGCCCCAGGAAGACGACTCGAAACTTAGCAAAATCCAGACATGAACGGTGAGACATGCGTAATGTTGCATGAATCAGAAGCACCAATACATTGAGGTGAATGGCTAGCCTGAACAGCAGAATGGGAGCAAAAGGAAATTAACCGTGCGACTGAGATAACACAGTTTAAATAAGCAGTGGGACAATGAAGGATGCTTCAAGAGATAGTGCAAATAAAAGGCTGACTGACAGGGTCACGCAAGTAATTTAAGGGTCCAGCAAGCAATTTAAGACTATAAAAAAGGGAGATGACGCCACTTACCCTCACAAAGAATGACAATAAAATACTGCTGAATATTCCCCAAGCCCATTTTTGAGTGAAATATGTGCACACACATCAGAAATGCTCACCAACTATGTGCAAAACTCTGCTAGAACTGTGCACAATGAAAGAAATACTAGGCAGCTCTCGCCTGAAACCTCCCTGGGTGAACAAAACTAAAAGAAAGGCTAAATCATGAGATTAAATACATTGTAAAATGAGATGAAGATTAGAATAAGTAGAATATTTTTTATCAACTTTGATCTCACAAGTTGTAAAGTTTAAATGAACTAAACTAAGTAGATGCAGATACAACCCACTGCAGTGTGGGAGAAAATACTGGCATCTCCGTCTGTATTTGTTTTCTGTGAAAAAGAGGGTATTGGAGCTGGGATTGTTCTTCCGGTCAGTTCTGTGACCTCCACAGACAGAAGTCCTGTCCTCACTCTCAGTGTTGGGGAGGTGCCCTCAGGAAAGTGGGGCCCCACAGCACCGAGGGGCAGCCCCTCCGTCCACCCGCTCCGAGTGCACTGAGAGGCACAGAGAGGCTGGCTAAGTGGGGCTACAGCTTCCGTTATATCCCTTTAGACTAAAGGGACCCCAAAATGGACAAGACCCATAGAGGAACCCATCGTGGAAGCCACGTGCAGGCATAAACCCTGTGGAAGCCATGGAGCCAAAGCTCTTGCTCTCCCACGGCAGCTTGCCATTGTCAAGATTACAGCATGAAAGCAGGGACAAATTTAATCAGGGCTCACTAGAACTTGGCCAAAGCAGAGAAGGTCATCAAAAGGCTACTGGCTAATGCTCGTGTCAGACCGTTGTAAGTGAAGAGCCTCCCCCTAAGTGTAGGTGCCTGGACATGTTAGCTAGTTCATATACACAGTCCATGCATAGAGGAGATGCTTGTTTTGAGAGGGCATGCCCCCCAAAGTTGGAGACAACTCTCAAAATAATACTATAAAACATGGAACGGTATCCTTTTCACACTCCCAGAAAAATGACGGTGCGTGCTATCACCTGAATACTTCACCTTGAGTGTCGTTTCACTGACTTGTGTGTTCTTGCTTTGTGATAAATATTATGCAAGTTCACAATAGGCTAAGAAAATAAAATATACAAGATCGTTCCATAAGTTTACGTTACTTGGAGGTAAGATCAACAAATTCACCAGGAATTGGGACTTTCCTTGCCCTACTTTTTTTTTTTTTTATTGAGTTTATTGGTACATTTAGGGATACAGTACAGTTACATTCATTGTTGGGATCATGTACCTTTACATGGCAAGTCTTGATTCTCATTTTTTTCCCCTTACCTCTGCCCTCCCTTCACCCCCTCCTCCCCTCCCCATCTACAAACACTTTATTTTCATCTTTTCATTCTCTCACATTTTTTTCTTTTCCCTTTTTGTTCTTCCCCTACGTATCACACCTTCCCTACACCTTTAGCTCCTTTCCTCCCATTTCTAAATGTCAGTAATCTTATTAGAATCTTATGCATTGTTGCAGAATATTCACACCAGGGAAACTATTTGGTATTTACACATGTGCCTTGCCCTACTTTTAAGTGAATGCATAGGAATGATTTGCAATTCACCCGGAGCAACACCCTAAACGAAAACAGCATATAGTAACATATAAATAAATACATCCAAACGTGGGAGTGATTCTTTACCAACCAATACCTCCAAGGCCACTGTAACCACGGGTAAGTTGTAGTCCATTTTGTGAACAAAGCATTGTGGGGGCACAGCCCTGCCACAGAGGTCACAGGAGGTGCACAGCCTGAAATATCTGCTAAGAAACTATTACTTCAATCACCAAGAACCAACACTTCCATACAGGAAATATGGAGACGGGACCAAGAGACAGAGGAGGGGACAGTAGGGGAGGGGAGGAGACGAAGAAAGAATTAAGCTGTGTTCTGTACACGTACCAGCTCCCACCATGAATGTAATCACTACGTACTGCAAACATGGACTGATAAAACTAAAAATAACAAAAGAGACAGATAAAAAATAAATTTTATCTCGATTATCTTATTAAATTTAACAGGCATGAAATAAATTGCCCTAAAACTTGCCAAACGATCACTCTTATCGCACAAGTAGGAGCATGGCTCTCGGTCCACACTAGTGTGCAGGCCACACCGTGAGTGGCGTTTCTTGCTTAGTGAACAAAACAGGGGAGCATCCCGGGCCCTCAGCCTGCTCCACATTTAGTCCTGGGGCTGCACCCTCGTAGCAGGCTGCCCTGGATAAGCCACAGAAATAGTGGCCAGAGGAGAGGGACTATTGCACACGTCACAGGGGACGGGACTGGAGGTGGCGTTTGCAGTCGCGTGATGCCCCTTCCACAAGTGTCTCTTCATAAAAGCCACTTCAGCCTTGTAATAAGGCGTGGACACAGACCCTGTGGCACATGGAAAAGATGGGAGGAAAGAGAAACCGTGGGTCTTAAAAATGATTGTGTAATATTGTACTTTGACCTGCAAATGTGCACTGCATTGAAGTTGTTCATAAATTACTTATGGAAAAGCAATGCTAATAGCTATACTACAGATTTCTTGCAAAGTCCAACTTTATCAGTTTTAAGTTGCTTTTCTCCAGGGTCTGAGTCGTAGACAACTTTCTACATGCTCCATCCGATTTGGTAAATTCCCTGAATACTGTGATATTCAATAAATTTGAGTGGAATAAATATACTGCTATAATCACCAGCAAACTCTGTAAGTATTAACAGGACATTTGCTGTGGTGTGAGCCAATGTCCCTGAGGCTGCACTCAAGCTCTGAAGGCTTTTATTGTATTACTACATCATGTGAGGCTTTTATCCATATTGACTATAGGAAGTCCATATTCATCCTACAAGAACAGTAGAAATTGGTGTTCAACCGTTATGTTCAATGAATGGGGTTATTCCTCTAGAGCTACCCACCATCAAACTAAACTCACTCTTAATTATTATAATTATTATAGAGCACAGTTATTTTAAGAACAGTAGTACAAAGGTGGCCCAATGGAGACCTGGGAAAGGAGAGGACTTCAAGGGAACCATTGTCAAAGCACTGACTTTAAAATGTTAGGAAAAGCAGACCCGAAGTATTCCCGATCTTCAGCCCCAAGTTTCCAGGTTGGCATATAGACCACAGGCAGCAGAACCTTGCTTTTAAGATTCAGGTTTCTGGGACAACCACAGGTCCATGGGGGAGAGGCTGGAGGGCAAGGTGACTTACACGAGCCTGAGTTCCGCTTACTTCTAACTAATGAATAGAAGGCCTACTGTCTTTCTGTCCCAGGTAAGGCCTAAGCTATAGGTGCAAAGATCTTTCTATAATGACAAAGATAATTTAAAGAAATCAATGACATTCTAATCTTCTATATAATTTTTCCAATTCTCCTGTCTACTAGCAGTTAGCCCACAGCAATGACAGTGTTTTTTAGAGGAAGGAGAAAAACATGAGTTTGAAAAATTTAAGCTATGAAGTAGAACACTTGTTCTGTTCAGCTCTGGGAATGATTTTTATTCCAGCTGGGAATGCTGTCTGCACAGAAGCCAAAAACAGATGCATTATATTGGCTGACAGTCACTTAAGGGACAAGGGAAGCAGAGGAGAAGTTCCCAAGTAGGTTCCCAGGTTGCTCCCCCACTGGCTGGACATCTTGGCTCCTTACTTCTCTGGGATCCTGTTTCCTAAATTAGTGCTCCCAAGGATACAATCACAAAGGACATCCTGGAGATTGAAATGGGACAGTGCACAGGTCGCCAGTCCGTAGCACACTACCTGGTACACAACACTGCTCCATAACTGCTCCTGGCCGTGCTTTTACACAGACACCATGTCCTCGATCCTACGCCCCAAAGATACATGCAACCATTTTTAGCTTTTCTGACCAAAAGATAGCTACTAGAATGGAGGTGGAAAGTTCAGCTACTCGTGGAGCTACTTGAGAGCCACTCTTGGCTCTTCCCAGGGGAAAGGCCCCATATGAAAAGCCAGGCACGCTGTCCTCAGAGACACACTTTTCAGGCCCTCCAGGCCCCACTCCACCCAGGGGGTCCAACGCACATGTGCTCAGCTTCCAGGAGCATGTGTTGGGCTCTCTGGGTTCCTTTAGTTCCTTTCCCTATAGCTGCTTTTTCCCAAGAAAGAGAAGTGAAGGAGCAACAGAATAAGCTAAGCAGGGGAAACAAGAGGAATTATCCAGTGCAACACCGCATTATTCTCCTAGCAGCCCAGATGGCCAGTCTGAGACAGCAGGCATCGCAAATACACACCCTAGTACTTTAAGATGTCCTTCCCTTCCTCACAGCCCTGGCAGTCATGCAAGGAAAGGAGGCTGTGAGGGTAGCACAATTTAGAACCTTCATGAAGACATGACGCTGAATACACACGTCCACCTGAGCACAGACAGGCGCAGCTGTCACACCGTCACGCTGTGGCCCAGGCCAGCAGCAAAACACCAGGCACCGGTGCAAACCTCCTCTCCCCTCTTCCCTCAAGCTTCCTTCCTGTCTCCCAACTATGAATTAGGGAAGACATAGCAAGAGGACCAAACACACAAGGATATGGAATCTGAATGGGGTTTCTCCAGCCCCGGGATGGGTGTGGAGTCCAGATGCTCACTGCAGGACAGCTCTGGAGACAGAGACCCCGTTTTCCTAAGGAGCTTCTCAGCTTGCCGGGACAGGTATGAACATGGAGTCACTGTCCTTCAGAGCTTGTTTATGATCAGATCATTTACAATCAGGGTTTGTTTGCAAACATCCTGAAATCCTTCCCTAGACATCTGCAGGGATATTTCCCTGGAAAGCCTGCAGAGGGCGCTGTGACCCGGAGAAGCAACACTCTTTCCCAGACAGGAAGGCCAGCCCACTGTTGAGTTGACTGGGTTCCAACCACTAAAGATGGAGAAAATGGGCTGATGGTTGGTGGAAGCATGCTCTAAGGACTGAAGCTTTTGCAGCTAGAGCTAAGAAAGGTGTAAATCTCTTGGGAAGGACACCAATGTGACCTTTACTTACTGAAATCGTCTACTGTGTCTGAGGGCAAAACCACAGATCTTATTTCTCTTTGTAGCCCCATCAGCAAGTATAGTAACTTTTAAACTAAAACAACCTTGTTAAAAGGAAACAAGCCACTCCCCATATATTTAGAGATACTGAAAAGAAATTTACCAGTGATCAGGTGGTCTTAAAATTTAGACCAGGAAATATTCCCCTATGATGAGCTGACCTCGTGAGGTGGTCCTGCTGACTCAAGCAGCCCACTGAGCTTCCCAGGCAACATGGAAATGCAACATGGGCCCACCCGAAGATGCTGAATCCTCCACCGCCCAAGCAAGGCAATTTAGAATTATTTACCTCCCTTATTCCATGTGGACCACTCAGAAAGACAACACAATGGACCTCTTTTTGAAAACTCTCAAATTATGCAGCCCAGCAAGGAAGATAAGCCATCATCTATTAAAGATATTTAGAAATATCCAAGTAGCTTCCCAAGACGAAAGGCTAGTATCCACGCTAACCACTGACATCTGCAACTTCACTGTATCTGTTCTCTTCTCCTTGGTGTGCCTAGGAGACATCCCCTTTTCCAAAGGCGGAGCTTCATGGGGCAAACTCACCCATGAAGGCCTCCGAGGTAAGAATCCTGTATCTCTGAATAGTGGGCATCTCCTCTGACTGGGCTGACCCCCACCACAGTCCCTGCCCCTACCACAGAGGTCTCTTCTTCTCGTCCCTCTATTCCCCTTCAACCAGATCATGCACTGAATCTTTGAACTACACAAATAATCTAATCTATGAGCCATCTTCACCTGACTTTCCAGCAGTCAAGTTGGGTTATTTCTTGAGTATCAGGTCCACTGTGTTTCTGCAGTGTATCAGGAGTGGGGTGCCTCAAGGAACAAAACATAGATCCCTGTATTCATGGAGCTTATGTTCCAGAGACATGTTTTCCAGACTCAGTGTACTGAAAAGAACTAATTACCTTCCTAGACCCTGCCTCACCTGCTCTGGGTCTTCTCCATCGATGTAGTGGTTAAGCTTAACTGTATCAATTTGATTTGATTGGTTTGGAAGCCACCCAGGAGATTAGTAAAGCACACTTTTAGGTATGTCTGGGTGGGTCATGGAGGTGTAACTTTGGATTCTATATCGGGTCCCTCACCCCTTCCTCTCTGTTGCTGTCCCCTGCTCTGCTTCCTGACCACCATGAACTAAGCATCTTTATTTCACCACTTCCTTCCACCATGATGTTCCTGCCTTAGGGCCAGACAACCATGGACTGAACCCACTGAAACCATGAGCCAAATTAAAGCTCTCCTTCTTTCACTTTTAAGTGTCAAGTATTGTGTCTCAGTAATGAGAAAGTTGATTAATAGAGTTTATGATATCACCATTTACCCATGACTTTTGTTTTACTTCATCTCCACAAGGTAACCTGTTGGGTTTGCGTCTGATTTCCCTCAAATCACTGACTCCGTGCCGTGCCTCGGCTCCATGTTCTTGGGTCTCTTTGGCCTTGAACTGGAACCCCTGCCTGAAACTCTTCTCTTCCTCTCTCTTCCATCCTACCACCACGTTGTTTCCTGAATCACTGTTCTGAATGAGCCACGCCCCTGCTGTGACCATTCCCCACGGCTGTCACCTGGCCCGGCCCCACTCTGACTTATTCCTCACAACCCTCTGTGTTCCAGTTATGTCTACCTGAGCCACCATCATTAACTTCCATGCCTCAGCCCTTCCTCCTTTCCCAGCTGGTGACATCCCCACTCATCCTTTAAGGACCAGATCAGAAGACATCTTTCCTTGGAGGACTGCCTCTATGTTTGGAGTTGCTTCCTTCTCTGAGTCCGTTCGGATATCGTACTGATCTGCTTCCTGTCCTCCTCTTCTGTCAGCCTGAGAGGGGACTGAAGTCAAAGACCACACTGCCCAGCTTGCACCTTTCTGCCACAACTCCCCTGGCCCATTTCTGACAGGCAGGAGATGTCAAAGAGGCAGCTGTTCATTTTGGTGATCTTCTAAATTAGAGCTGAAGCCTCTTCCTCACCAGTGAGGGTCCCCCATCCACTGGAAAGAATGCGTGCTCTGGGGACAGCAGGTGTTAGATAAAATATGGTCATCGCTCACCTCACTCCGGGAAGCCACCGCCCGGTGCAGCGGAGTCAGCCACATGTTGTCCTTGGCATTGACACGAGCTCCTAGAACCAAACAGCACAGGTTTTTAAGCTTTTGAAAAAGGCTGCAAAACTCTCATGAGTAAAAGGGAGCTAGATGTTTAGTGATAGGCTCCGGATAAAGGGAAAATAGCAAATCATAGAACTCATACAATTTTTGTCTAACTGAAAAAAGAATGACCATCAATCATAAAAAACGGAGGTGGAGGGAACTTCCCTCCTCCAACCCCTTTCTGATGTCACCGGTTTGAGGTGGTGAAAAGCTCCCAAGGATCCAAAGGCAGTGTTGACAGCCACGGTGAACTCCTGCTGGTTAATCAAAGTCAAAATCATTTCAAAGCTGATTCTACTGGCTCCAGCATGCCTAAGGGGTTCAAACCCCTGCTCCACACGGAGCACAGTGCGATCAGCAGTGCAGCACCACTGCTGGGGCAGGCGTCACCAGCTCCAGAGCACAAAGCCATAGCCACAGTGCTCCAGAGGGAGAGGAACGCGCTCTTGGAAGGACAACAGGACCCGCCCTCACCAGACCCAGATCCAAATCCTGATTTCTGCACCAACTGGTCCTAAGATCTAATATCTCATCCCCTCTGCATCTGTGACTCAGATTCTAAAGGAAGTAAAAAGCCTGTCCCATGCCCGAGGAAGTGGGAGGAAGCCAGGGAAGTGGTTTACAAATGCAAAGACACATACATCATCTGAACCTGTACAAACAAGCATCTTTCTACGACTGCTGGGGACAAGGAAACCCATGTGTTGAACCCAGAAAAACTGCCGAACTTTAAAACAAATTTCCAGCTACTAAACACAAACTTTAGATTTCCTCTCTACGTCCTGATTCCAACAGGGGGAGCCAGGTGGCTGTGACAAAGCCCACCTTTCTGGTTTAGAAATGAACAGAACTTATCCTTTCCGGCTCTTGTATTTACTCTTCCTACATTCTGAAAACTTGCCAACCCTCTAAAAGTATTGACATCTTTTTAAAGCCTTTTCTTAGATTATAAATTTGTATGTGTTGGAATTGCCTGTCTTTCTAGAAAGCCGTCTGGCTGGAACGCATTCCTATTTAGGCCATTTCTCTGGGACTCAAGTCCCAAGCATCCTTCAGGCTTCATGCAGTCCTGGAAGGCTGGATTAAAGCCCATAACTCATAGTCCTTGGCCAAAGTACATGTTGTGTTTTGAATTTTTTGGTAAACTCAAACAGCTGATGCAAGATGACACGCAAAAGGCAAGCCACACGTGGAAAGATCCTTCTCAAAATTAATCAGGGAGAAGCAGCAGAGAGCAGCACCAACAACCATTACAACCCCGCCACATTGGTGAAAGCGGTAAAATGTGACAATGCCCACAGGTAGCCGGGGTTCGGAACGATGGGTTAGCCTAACACAGTCAGCGCGAGTGGGAATGGATACAACCCCTCCGAAGGAAGTAATGAGGTACTGCCCAAACAAAATTGAGGGGGTCCACTGCCCGGCTTGTGCTTACAGAGGCTGGGAATCGGGATCCGCCTGCTGATAAGGGGAAATGGAAGCTACACTGTGGCATTGGTGCACAATGCAAAGCAACACAGTCACAGAGGGCCTGAAGCTCTGTGTACAGAGGTGCTTAAAATCACAGCAATGAGCCAACAAATCAAGTTGCAGAACACCTGAAACATAATAGCAGTATATAAAGTTTTTTAATTTACAAAAATAATTCTACACGCTGTTTATGGATGTACAGGCATCAAATGAAAGTAAAAATACGGCCAAGGAGAACAGATACCACTTCTGGACATCAACTGCTTCTCAGGAAGAAGGGATGTACTCTGTGTGTGTGTGTGTGTGTGTGTGTGTGTGTGTGTGTGTGTGTGACATGCAAGTACGGCAAAATGGTAAAATGCTAAGATTTCTTAAAGCTTGTTAGAAAGTATAGAAATATTTATTATATTATTCTCCATACCTTTCCAAATGTTTTAAATATTTTCAAAAAATTATTTTAAGGAAAGCCAGTAAATCTGAAGTTTTATGTTCCATAAGAATGAAAGGGGACTGAGTTGCTTTTCCTTAAACTATTTTTGTTCTGGGTTACTAGCTCCTGGTAGAAAAATAACCCTCCCTGTCCTTCCCATGCAAAGTGGCCCGGCTGTGTGGCCCCTGCCAGGTGAGGCAGAGGACGGGAGCCAACAGCGCACGCCTCTGATGGCCCTGGCTGTCCAGTCCAGTCCGAGAGCACACATCAGGTTGGTGTTGCACTATTTGCTGGTCTTCCTGCTGCTACTCTGCTTTCCCGGCTCCTCTCTCCGCATGGAGGCCAGGTGAGCTCACCTCGCTGAAAGGTGCAGTCCCTCTGGGTCCACAGCAGACAGCGCTCCCGCCAGGGGCCTTCGCCGTCTCTCTGACTGCCACTCTGTCATTCACACTCCCCTCCAAGCGTCTCATTTGAGGGCCTTCGTCACCAGCTGGCCACCAGGGCACGTGTGAGCTGCGTTCCACACCCAGGCTGTGACCAGCTGCTTTGGCCGTGGTGAGGGCCAACCTTACTTCCGTCTCTTTCTCCTCCTCCCTCCTGCTATTCCTCTGCCTCTCGTCTTCTCGTTCCTCTCCTTCCTCTCTCCTCTCCTCTCTCTGTCCCTTCTTCTTTCTCTCCCTCCTTTCTGTCTTTCTGGCGTGTGCACTAAAATACTCTATAACATCTTTCTACAGAAAATAACTATGGGTGAATGTCTGGACTGTTATTAAGCATATTTTATTAAAGGTAAAATAGGTATAAAAGTCAAATACTGGAAACAATTTTGGTGTAGGTCAACAAAGAGTCAGTTAAATACTGTGCTTGGTCAAATGACACAGGCGTGGAACGCAACCCTGAGGCTTCAGGAGAAAACCCGTGACATAAGCCCATACGACGTGCTCATAAACCATGACTTTTACTGTGGAAAAAAGTGGGTACCGAAACACTACAGAGAGAAGGGGTCTGCTTGTTGTAGAATGCCGAATGCTCTACAAGGTAAGAGCACAACAGCCCTGAGCTCGCTGCCATGGAACTGTTTGCTGGACTCCTAGGGGCAGAGTTGGGGACTGAGAAATGCACAGAGGGGTCCCTGCCCTGCCCAGTCTTGAGCTCAGGGCAGACTTTCTGACTGGCGCAGAGATCACCAAGCTCTCTTCAGCAGAATCAATGTGTCAGAGCCATCAGAGTGGACCCATCACCGTGGACAGCAAAAAGCCTGCTTTACTTTGCACGCTGATCACACCAGTGATATGAGAACGCATTCTTCTGCCAAAAATGGGTCACTGCAGACGTAGCTAATGTCCCGCTGCGTGTCACCCCCAGGTTAGACTCTCCCTGCCTCCTGAAGTTAACCGCTGCCATGAGTTCAGTACGGAAGCTCCCAGGTGCTCTTATGTCTTCATGTGGAAATATAGGCGCCCACAGAAACTCTAGAGAATTAAGTCAGGCGGTCAGTAAAATATCTTCTGAATATTTAAAATACTGCACAACACTTAGCAAATACAGCACGAAGTGTATTTTCATGTAATTATATTATATTGTAGCAATTCTCTGAATCCCCTTGTTTCAGTCATCAGCGTGTGTGTTGTGTCTGTACATGTCGACACAGAATACATTAATTTCTTTCAATTACCAAATGTATTCGATTGTAAACACACAGTTTTTTGACATTTCCTCTATTGATGATGCTTTCATTATTTCCAGTATTCCTCTATCCAAACAATGTTTAACTACAGTGGACCCTTGACTTATGAACTCAATTTGTTCCTGAGGACTAGTTGTAACTCAGGTTGGTTAGTGGAGGCACAGGCTCCTCCTCTACGCGGCCTTCAAAGTTTCTCTGCTGTACACAGGCAGAGCTCAGTGTCCTTAGAGAGACTGGCCAGGTTTCTCAGTGAACACCACAGGATGCTGTCCTGTTCCTTCAAGAATTCTTAAGGGTTAAATCTGTATCTGAGACCATCTGGAAGCACAAGCGGCCGGCATTCTAGTCAGAACTCAAGACTTTGTTCTTAAGTGAAAACTAAAATTCTGGTCATAACTCAAGTGGTTCTTATGTCAGGTCGGTTGTGAACATCCACAACATGACTTTTGCAAATGCGTAAGTATTCAAGGAGAGATAATTTTAGAGATATCTGTATGGTGTATGTAGTGCATGTTTTTTGTTTTTTGTTGCTGTTACTGTGGAACAGAGGAGCGAATCCAGGACCTTTGCACTGACTGAGCTACATCTGCAGCCATGTTTAAATTTTGAGACTGGGTCTCCTTCAGCCACTATGTTGCCCAGAATGGTCTTGAAGTCACATTTCTCCTGCATCAAGTTCTCAGAGCACTGGAAGTTTATACCTGTGCCACCATGCCCTGCAGCTCTGGGCTTTTGCAAGTGCTCCGCTAATTTACACACTCACTGTGTATACAATTGCTTAGATTCCCCACCTCTTCAACCCTTGATATCACCAGCGACTTGGAATCAACAATACTGTATTATGCACTTAAAAATTCATGGAGAGGGTAAATAGATCTTGTATTGTTTTCTTACCACCTGCAGCGAACACCCCAGAAGTCAAGACACACAAGGAAACTCCTGAGACGACAGGTCTGTCTGTCGTTCTGATTGTGGCACAGGTTTCATGAGGGAATGCACATGTCCAAATTCACCCACTGTACCTTAAATATGCGGTTATTGTATATCACCTTCACTTCAACAACGCAGTTTAAAATGTAAATAGTAGACATCAGATGGGAAGCAACAGCACCTCATTTCTGTGTTTTCCTAAGAACAAGACTGGACATTTCCCATTGGGTTTGTTTATTACTCATTTGTAATTCATTTTCTCAGAATTACTTGTTCATATTCTTTGCCTATTTCCCCCATTCTCCTAGTGGTTTGTGATTGTATGCTCACACTGCTATTCCTATTACTATCTTGTATAATCTGAACATGTAGATCCACATGTGAACCCAAGTGTGCAGGGCCCCCGAGCGACATGCCTGGGTGTGACAGTGTCGGCACTGTCAGGGTACAGCCTCAGTAATGAGGCAGGATAGAAGAATAAAGATAGACCAAAGGAAAACAGGGGAAACCGTAATATTAAAATCATTCTTTTAAGAAAAACTGCAGCTTCTGGATACAAAAGCTGTTCTTCTCCCCTCTTCCAGGGAAAACTGCTAAGGGCCCTAGAGATCCTAGCCTGCACCCATGAGTCCCAACCCCTCCTGCCCACCCTGTGCTCCAGAAGCCGCTGTGAAGAGCACAGACCTCTGCTTCCCATGCGTGTGAGTGGCTTACACTGTAGCAGAGTCCACCAATCAGGCAGACCCACAAGCACTAAAACACACACCCGAGGTGAGCTACCTGCGGGACACCCCAGATTCCCACAAATACACCCAGCAAGGCCACAGGTGCCTCCTCCGCCCCCATCTCTGGCCCTGCACTCTACTTCTTTGAGTCCTTACTTTTGAAATTCATGCCTCTTACATGTCCTGAGAATTCTTCTCTGTGATGGAACTCGGCAAACCTTCACCCTGCTGGCTTCCCTGCCTCCTCCTCTCAATGGAGTCTTGCTTCCCTCTCAGAGGCGGGCATCTGATGGTTTTGGTTCTGAATTGAATATTTATAACTGATGTCCTACAGGAAGCTCACACTATTTACCTGCCTGTCAGGAGTCGCTGTGCACAGACAACACAGCCTGCACGACTAACGACCCTAGGCAGAGCTCTATATCCGAGGACATTTCAAGCTTAACTGGGAAAAAGAGCTCTTCTTCTACACAGACTCTTCCAAACAAAGGCCCAGCTAAAAACGGTCAGGCACAAACTACCTGCAAATTGAGAAACTCTTCACCTTCTCCCCACTACCTTTCAGTCCCATTTGCACAGAGAGAAGAAGCAGAGGGAACTCTGAGCATCTCAGAAGCACTATCTGCTCTCTGCAACTTGCCAGCTGGAAAGCAGTGGGATGAAGGAAGAGAAGAGGGACAGAGGTGGTCAGTGCTCACGGCTGGCTTGTCCAAACATCAGCTCCTCACTGTGGAAGCGAATATTAGAGAAAGACCATACAGAATATGATTGTAACGTAATGGTATGAGGTTGCTACTGATTTTTTAACAGATCAAATCTTATTACGGTACAGGAGCTGTCTTTCTGGGCAATTGCCTTGGAAAAGTCTATGATAATTCCATGCGTGTGGCAATTGATCAAAACATATTTACGACTCTACACCTTACACATCCACCAGAAAAGAGTTCATTATCTTATAACTGCACCACACTTATGGGCCGAAATCAGTCTTGCCTATCGAACTGCTCCTGCTTCACCATCAAAACACACGAAACCCATCCTCGGAACGGATATTTGTCATGCATCAGAGAATCGTAGGAATGGTGCCCACTAGCTCCAGAGGCAATTTGCATCAAGGGAAGTAAGCACATTTTGAAAAATGACAGGAAGTATTTTTACAAGACCACACTCTTCCACAGTTTTTTCTGCAGGGTTTTTCTCCCGTGGTCATTCCTTGGTGTGAATTCCTTCCTGCGTCTCAGCCCCAGTCCCTCAGGCGTCAGCCTCTGATGGGTTCTCATTGATCTCACTGACCACCTCTCCCCTTGACCCTGGCTCACCCAGACCCCAACCAAAACTGGCAGGGGAGAGGGGATCAAGGCAGGATTTGGATGGGCAGTGACGAGAAGTAAGAACTGCAAGGCCTGAATTGACCCTCAGGACCTTGTGCCCCTCTCTGCTCAGCCATTTCAGGGTCCATCCTCCTGGCTGACAGGAGCCGGCGTCAGGAGGAATGTAGGGCTTCTGCTGGGTTTCACCATGAGCTAGACGTTAACAAAATAACAGAGGCCGCAGCTGTAACAAGCTGCTCTGGAAAGGCCAAACGATTTGCCCAACATGGGACTCATTAGCACTTCATTCATTATTAAACTGGAAAACACTGTGGTTGGATTCCCTAAAGGGTCAGCTGCCAGAAGCAAGCTCAGAATTAAATCATTATGCTCTTACAGTGATATTTGTTTAGGAATGTAAAACATAAATTACATAAGGGTCCTTTCAGGGAAAACAAAAGCTGTGCAAATTCCAAAAGTTGGTCTTGCCTTCCGTAGTTGAATAAAATTGCAGAACTTTCTCAGTACTCGCCCATGCTCTAAATCTTCCTAATGTCATGGGGGAGAGAGGAGGACAAGAAAAACTGCATAGTTAAACCACACTTACACTCAAAACCTCAACATCTCTGTAACTAGGGATACAAGTCAAGACAGGCAGAGCGGTTTCTCCAAGCGCTACTGAATCAGGCATAGTTAGAAAGACATTTACAGGAAGGTGATGTGAGACCAAGTTTCTCAAACAATCCTGGTCCCAAATGGATCAGCTTCATGCTGCAGAATTAAAACCTCACCTTTCAGAGGTAGAAGCAACAAAACAGCACTAAGTGGAAGTCTAAGAACGAGTTTTGAATCTCCGCACTGCGAGGCTCTAGTCCTACAGGCGGAGCGTCCCTTGTCTGAAATGCTTGCCCCAGAAGTGTCTCAAAGTTTGGATTTTTACAGATTTAGAAATATCTGCAAGTAGATATCTGATAACTTGGGGATAGGACCCAAGCCTAAACGGGAAGTTCACTTGTGTTTCTACTGCAGCAGGAAGGTCGTTTTATACGCGATCATCACTGCTGCTCTTCGACCGTGAGCTGCCCAGCGGGTCCGGCGTGCGATTTCCCCTTTACGGCATCAAAACACAAAGGGTCCTCGACTTTGGAGCATTTTGGACTTTCGACAAGGGACACCCAGCCTGGGTGACATTTAGGTGGAGGTGTCGCTGGCTGTGACCGCGGGATGTTGTATCACGAAATTCTTTGTTTTAAAGCTCCGATTCCGTCTGCAGCTCACCGTGGACCCGCGAGCACGTGGCCCGGGTGCACTGGCCCTGGTCTTAGTCTGTGCCAGCGCCAGGCCATACAGGCTTTCTGGAACACCGCCCCGGGGCAGCTTGGGCTGGCGGGAGGAAAGCCCACAAAGAAAGCTCACGAAATCTAACCCGAACTCCTCAGGGCTGTCAGGAGCACAGTGCGCCAGGGTGTTGTGCAGAATACTCACTTCCCGGGGGGAAACTCGCCTCAGGGACGCGAGTGCCACACAAGCAGGGGCGACGTGAATCTTCCCTGTGGATCACAGCACTGAGCCTTCCTGTCCACCACGTTCTCCACCTCAGCTTGAACACTTGGAACAGCCCTTACCTCCGGGTAACTTTTTTTTAGCTTACTTTGGAACGAACAACGGCAAAACGTTATCAAGGGCCTTCCGCCTAGTCCAAGGGCAGAGACACTTCCTCCAGATTTCAAGCTCCACAAATGCAAGTGAGGAGGAAGACAGCCAGCCCGTCTGTGCACACTACAGAGAGGCGCGGGCCATGCTCACGTCCACTCCAGGGATTTGTCTAGCACGCATTCCAGGCAGAAAGCAAACAACGGTTTTGGAAATCTGTTTGGTGCAATGTACCCAGCATGTAGTTTCCAAATCTGAAGGCGTCAGCATTTTAAAATCTGGTAAAATACTTAAAATATACAGAAAAATAAAGAGAATACTGCCACAAAGACCTGTGTGCACACAAACTAGATCTACATTTGCTACTATTTGCTTCCAAATTTTAAAAAGCATAACATTTTATAGGGAGTTGTAGAAGTCCCGTTTATGTCCTTCCCTGAACACATGTTTCATTCAACCTGCTGACTCTGAGGTAACCACTACCCAGGAATTGATATGGCTCCTTACCTTCCATGTTTCTATATTTTTATTGCAGATATAGCCATGTATCCATAAGCTAACACAGAATTTTTGCCACACAACTTCAACATGTGTAAATATGTATATATGTAAATGTATAGTGAATATATATATAAAACCTACTTATAGTAAACACAAACTAAATATAATACATTCACACATACAGGGAGTGTATTTTTATGTAGACTTTAAACGGATTTTCTTTCCTTTCTTTTTTTTCATAATTAAAAGATATCCAAATGTACTGAATTTGTTTACAATGTTAGGCTTGACCAGAAAGCCATAATCAGACTTTCAGAGGAACTTAAACATTTTACTGAAAAAGTCATTTTTGATAACAATTTCTTACACTGTCTTTCAGATATAGATACAATTGCTAATCACATAAAGGTCCATGAATATAAGAAGGAAATTTTGTTTGGACACATTGCAGCAATCAATCCAGTAAACTTATTTAAATTTTTATCTGCAATTGGTTTTGGGGGACCACAGTTATTTATTTACCTGACAGAATCAGGAGCTCGATGATCTCTGCATCTCCCAGAAATGCAGCCACATGCAGGGGAGTTCGCTTCTCGGAATCCTGAAACAAAAAAATGAAAATAAGATGACAGGGCAGTAGCAGCCTGGGGTGCCTTGGTAGACTGGACAGACATGTTACCCACTCTAAAGTGAATGCTTGTGGAACGAGCTCAAAGGCTAGACACCTGAGGAGCCGAGTTCAGGCGGTAATTTCCCCTCAGCACCCCAGTCACACGTGCACAGCGTTCCACTCTCCAGTCTGGCACAACATCCGCCCACCTGCTCCCTTCACTGAAGCCAGGGTCAGTCAAAGATGGACCATGATGTGCTGGGTGATACATTTCAATTCATTTTCAAACCTTCATTATGGCTTAAATTTTTTTTTCAAACACCTCTAACTTACCTTAGAAACATACTTCAAAGTTTCCAAAGATTTACTTACTTTCTGAGAGAATATAATGAAATTGTTCATGAGGACATTAAATGTAAATACAGTCATTTTCTTTCTATCCTCATCAGCTATTGTCTAGTCCATGCACTATTCACAAAGTGCCTTTTGAATGCCTACTCTGTGCCAGAACCAAATTCCAGGGTCAGAGGGGCAACCACAATAGGCCCAGTCCATGCTATCGTGAAACTTACATTCCATCAAGATAAAATGAACTAAACAAAGATTAAACAAAAAAGGCCAACACACAGTGGTGAAGGGAGTGGTCCATCAAGAAGAGATAACAATTATAAATATATATGCACCAAACACCAATTTCTTAAAACAAACATAAAGGACACATAGGTCCCAACACAGTTCAGTATTCTACTCTTACCCATGCACAGGCCATCTAGACCAGAAAAAGAAATGAAGAGAGAAATACCAGAGTTAAACTACACCACAGATCAAACAGACTTAACAGATGTCTACAGAACATTCCTCCAACAAGTACTGATTATACATTCTTCTTAGCAGGCCATGGAACATCCCCCAAAATAGATCATGTTTTAGGCCATAAGGCAAGGCTTAGCAAAAACGACATGTTGAAATAATTTTTTCCATCTTTTCAGATCATAATGGAATGAAACTAGAAATCAAAAGCAAGAGAAACCACAGAAGTTATGCAAACACATGGGTATTAAACAATTCACTTTTGAACAATCAATGGATCATTGAAAAAATCAGGGAGAAAATTTAAAAATTTCTAGAATCAAATGAAAATGGAAATACAACATCCCAGAATCTGAGATACTGCAGACAGTTCTAAGAGGGAAGGTTATAGTTATGGATTTCTACATCAAACAATCAGAGAGACCTCAGACAAATAATCTAATGATGCATTTGAAGGTCTTAGAAAACCAAGAGCAAATCAAAACCAAACCCAACAGAAAGAAATAATAAAGATCAGACCTAAATTAATGAGGTGGATACTAAAAGAAAACACAGGATCAAGGAAACAAAGAGTTAGTTCTTTAAAATAACAAGTGAGACTGACAGATTCTTAGCCAGACCACAAGAAAAAGAGAGAAAGCCAAATCAGCACAGTTAGAGGTGAGAAAGGGAATGTTACAATAAATACTGCTGAAATCCAAAGTATTATTAGAGACTACTTTAAACATCTATATTCTAACAAATTGGAGAATCTAGAAGTAGATGAATTTCTAGACACTTGCAACTACCAAAACAGAACCCATAGGATATAAAAAAAACTAAAAAAATCAATAACAGACAATGAGATTGAAGCAGTAATTAAAAGCATCTAAAGAAAAGCCCAATCCAGATGGGGTCACTGCTGAATTTTACCAGAATTACCATCAATGCTCCTCAAATCAGTCCTTGATATAAAGGCAAAGAAAGATTCCAAACTCATTCTACAAGGTCAGCATCACCCTGATACCAATAACAAAACAAAAACCTGTAGGCCAGCATCTTGGATGAACATTGATGTATGTTACACGCATGTCCACATCTGCTAAATGAAACCCACTTATCTGTATAACCAATATGCACTAAGAAAAAAAGACCGAAAAAATATTTACATTCCAATGGGGAGTCTGACAATGTTCAGATAAATAAACAGTGCATGAGGTCATTTCCCACGGAGATAAAGACAGTGATGGAATTAAAACAAGGGGAGTCCAGTGATCATGGAGATGGGAATGCATGTAAGGCCTTTCTGAGGATGGCGATATTTCAGAGCTGAGCAGATCTACTGTGTTTTATGGGCAAGAAAACTGTGGCTAAACAGATTCCCAATTTCCTCAAGATCCCACAAGGGCACCGAACAAGTCGGCTGTTCGCTGGTCAGACTCCAGTCCCTGTCCTTGGCCAGGCATTTTTCCTTGGCCAGCTGAGAGGCAGGATGGTTACATGCAGTGGAATAAACACTGCCTCGCGATCTGTAAATGAGAGATGATAATGTCTCTCTCAGAGGCCTGATAAGAGGAAAGCGAGCCAGAGGAGGCAGCTGCACATCTCGTGCTCCCAACGTGGCACTGATGTCATCAGCTGTGTGTGCCAGCTTTCCTCTGAGCCTGAGTATTCCTGGGTGAAGAACAGCTCTCGATCCCTGTACCTCACAGTAGCAGCACCCACGGTGCTCAGCACAGCCAGTCTGCAGGCAGGGACTCTTCCATAAGCATCCATCACCTCCATGACCGCAGTGCCCAAAGCCCTCGCCGTGTTGTACAGTTCTCCTAAAACGACCATGCACTTTAGTCTCAAGATTCTTGGATTCACTGCTGATTTTAATCAGCACTCCTGGTGAAACCTGAGCATCCGGTGGTCAGCCCCCGTGAGCCTGAGGGTGTCGTTCTATCTCCGGCTGGTTGTTCTTGCTCGGTCTCTTTCACACTCTTGCTGGTGGACATGTCGTGACTCACTGACATCTGAAGCAGATGGCAGGTAGTGGGGTGGCAGGAAGCGATCCTCCGAGCAGCCCAATTGTTGGAAATGGTTTTATGAAGGGAATGATAGGTAGATTAAAAAAGAGAAGTCTGAATTAGCTGGAAACTTATGTTGACTGTGAATAGCTTTGGGCAACTACTATGGATCAGTGAAAACAGAGCAGCCACACAACTATAAAATAATGGCATGGATTGGGAAATTCTGCGATACCCGGGACCACAGTAGAGCCTATCACACCTACACTGCTCTATTTTGAAAATAAAGAAATGTTTGAAAACATGTTTGCTCATTTGAGAACCATGTATTCATTTTTGCAATGAACTATACAAATAATTAAGGCCAGACTTGTGTAAATACTTTCTATTTCTATTTCCTCTATTGATATCCCTACTTCCAAGTATTTTCCATTTAACTTCATATTCTTCTTGAATCCTCACTATATCTACTTAAAAATTTCTCTTGGATCTTGGGCTAAAAGTTATATAATTATATGTTCTTCTGTGAATAGGATTAGATCCAGAGTCTGGCTGAATTCTGTCTTGCCCAAATGATTTAAATAAGGCTAATCCCAACCCAAATTATGACTTCATGTGACCCAAAGTAAGTCAATACTCTGTTTGAAAATTGGGCCTCAAATACAAAGCCAAGAAAATTGCGGCGTCTCTCCCTCCCTTGAGAATTCAGTTAGTCTGTCATTACACGATAGACTCTGCTGATTCTGTGGCCCTTCGAACAACACAGCTTGTTCCAACCATAGTTTCTGTACTATAAAAAGCATGTGTTCTGTGAGATCATATTGTACAATTCCTGATGAATCGTTATGTTACCGTGACTACGCAAAGGCTTCCAAGACACCTAGGCCGAGGGTCACAACCCTCCAGTGCCACGGCCACCAGCTCCTGCAGGGGTGAGCTGAATGGCAGCAGCAGTCCTTAGTCACTGAGCGATGGACTATAAACCACCACCTGTTCACCAAAATAACTGCGAATTTCCACACTGACCGAGGGTTGCCCACACCTGCACTCTAGAACAAAGATTGTCAGCTGGAGGTGGGGGGATGAAGGAGCCAGGGTCCTCACCGTGCTTACTAGGCTGGAAGTAGCCAGGGGTTGCCTAAGAATAAGGCCACGAGCTTAGCAACATCATGAGCTAAGCAGGGTCACAAGGGACGCGATGGCTGGCAGGTGCAGGCTCTGAAGGGACAGGACGTTCATAGCCACACGGGTGAAGATGGCCACTAGGGTGTCCAGGAGAAGAAACCAACCTGCCAGGTGATGACAGAATGCCTTCGTTGTATTTTCCCAAGTGCCTTCTCATTTCTTCCACTACCAGGGCACACAACATCCCTGACAAAAGGGACACAGTTATAACCTGAGTTCTTGAGCCTTTTTACCACCGTTTAGAGAAGGAATCTGAGCCCCACACAACCTGCCTGACACAGCAGGCTGTGTCAAAGAATCAGGCATTCTGGCTCCCCATCCAAAACTGTTGTCTTTATGAAAACAAAGGCAAGAACATCATCTTTGATGGTCTAAAAACCTTCCCACACTAACTCCAAGAAACCCTAGAATAATGTGACAAACTTACAGAGGCTCATAAGAAAGTGAACAGCCAGGGACAGAAACAGAGAGTCCCCGGGGCCACAGCTGGACGCAGAGGTGCTTATGCTGTGGTCACGGTGCCAGGGCTCGGAGGGGCCAAGGAGGGGATGGGATGCAGGCTTCACAGGAGGACGGACCCGGGTCATGAATGTAGCTTTGACATTCACACAGGAGGGCAGCGGGGAGGTGGGCGCCTCAGCCCAGGCTCCCAGTGCAGGTTGACGATGCCCCCAGGAGCACCTGTGACCACAGCCTACCCTCTGCTCTTGGGTTTCAAATACACAGTCTTTGCAGATTCTGGGAATTTCTAAGTGCGAAATGCACAGAAAAGTTGGTTCTGGACCACTGATACTCTTTGGATGCTCAAAAGAACCAACAAAACCCAGCTGGAGAGAAGAGACTCGTCCTCTGTCCAGGTGACCCAGGACCCACAGCTTCTATCTCCACAGATTGATAAAGCCACACGCCAAGCCACAAAACCCTTGGGAACCATTCACTAGAAGTGAGAGCCAGGAAGAGCTTGTGAGATGGAAAAAAGCGTCAGAGACACAGAAGGCAGAACGCTTAGGACAACTCAGGGCACCAAAGACCAAGGGTAAAGACAGTTTTTAAATATCAAACAAAATTGAGAAGGCAGGCATGCCTGCACTCTCAGCTACTCAGGAGGCTGAAGCAGAAGGATCCTGTGTTCCCAGCGTGGGCAGCACAGTAAGACCCCACTTCAAAAGCAAACTGGGAGGTGGGTGTGAAGGAAGTGCTATGGGAGGAACACTGATAGATGATGCTACAGATCTCCTAAAGCTTGGGTTTAAAAGGTATGAAAACTGAAAGAGTGAAAAAGGAAGGCGAGGAGCAAGGAAAAATAAGTATGGTGCCTTGGCGAAGTTTCGCAACTTCACAACTGTTTATTCAGCCGTATTTTCCAGACATAGACATGTATTTAGAAGCTGTTCTGCGCTAGCTGTTGTGGTAGGCATTAAGGATACAAAACTTAAAAGATCCCATCTTCTCACCACGAAGAAACCTACAGTCCAGGTACCAATTTCCAAATTTAGGAAATTAGCATGAAAGTAACAGGGAAGTAGGAAATGGTGACAGTCATGATGGCAAATCATTTGTAAATGCCGCCAAATGCAACGAGACAAGTGTCTTAGTGAATTCTTGCCCCAAATCCATCCATTATGCCCTGACTGGGGCAGGAGATCTCAATAGACAGGGGGAAATCCCTTCTGAAGAGGGAAAGCCACACATCTCCCTATGGCCCACAGTCCTCTTCACTGAGCTTCTCCGGAAATCTTTGGAGCCCGGGGCAGACACCCAGTCATGGCAGAGGCCAGCATTCTTCTGGGCCGACACAGCAGGAGTTTGGGGTGAAATCAGGCACTCTTGCCATTGCCAGTTGCATCTTTTTGCACCTGTTGTGCAAGGGGGCTCTGTGATGTCCAAAGGATGCAAACAGTCTTCACATCCCTGAGAATACGGGGAAGAAATCACTTAAAGGCCAGGGCAGCGAGACACACTTCAGGCCCAGGAGAAGAGGAGCCCTGGCCCGCCTTTCTATGAATAGCCACAGGCAGCCGGCCAGAGCTGAGCTGCAAGTGCAGCCTGTGGCAGAGTCGGGGCAGAGGAAGTTCCTGAGTAGTCTGTTTACCAAAGCAGCAGCAGATAAAACAGGGAACTTGAAGTTTGCACGGGCAGAGGGGCCGTTCTGGCAGCTAAAAATACTGTGTAAACAGGCAGGCGGAGGAGCCACCCAAGCCTTTGTTTTGCAGATGAAGAACTGCTTATCACACACTTCGGAAAAGCACAGGATTGACTCTGCAGCCTCAGTGTCTGCCCCCGGCAGTAAGACGAGTGTTCTTCCTTACATAGGAATAGCTTATGCTCTGGGGCAGACAGATGTAGCAGTAACAGGAAGACAGGCCCGCAAAACGCACACGTTCAGTTCAGCCCTCAACCCAGACTCCCACCAAAGTAAAGAAGCTGCAAATGACCCACAGCCCAGGCCCTGCGAGCTCCGTGTGACACTGGATCGAGACCAGCAGCGGCAGGGAGAGGCCTAAAGAGATTCAGAGCACAAAATGGGGCCCTTGGAGAGACTTCGAATCATGTGAAGGAAAGAGTAAAAGACAGATTTATTGCTGTTGTGGTACCTGGCACCATTGTTTCTATTAGCCTTTTAATCATCATCTGGAAAGAGAACATTCTAGAGTAATATCATTAAATGTAGCTCTGATAAAGCAAGGTCCCTACTATGTATCATAAAGCAGGTACTCTATATTTTACATTCATAGAGGTATGATACAGTACTGTCCTACATCAATAATACTAGATTCAGTTTCGGTTTGAAATTTACTTTGCCTGCAAATAAGATTGCTACCCCTGTTTTTTTCTGGGCTCCTGTCACATGGAGAATTGTTTTATATCTTTTCACTTTCAGTCTATGGGCTTCTTTTTGCACTAGGTGTGTTTCTTGTATATAACATATTATTGGATTTTGCTTCTTATTCCATTTTGCCATTCTATTTCTCTTGATTGGTGAGTTGAGAAGAACTCATGCAACAGACCCGCACCTGCTACCAGCAAAACCAAACTGGTTACCTTTTTCCTGTGTCTGCTTCAGACCTTGGCTTTTGAAAATGCCCGCAGGGCTAACGGCCGTGGTTCAGAAATGCAAATGGCTCTGAAAATAACTGGAAGAGTGTATATGGGCGAGTGTGTGCATGAAGAGGGCTGTTTCCAGTTCTTCTCTGTTACAGAGGGAGTGCAGTACGCATCTTTGTACGTGTCCCTGTGCACATGTGTGAGGATTACTCTAGAACAAATATCAAATATGGAAGTGCTCACCCTAGGCAATATAAACACTGAAATGTCTTAGGAATTGCCAAATAGCCTTCACCAGTTGTTTTACTCACTTATATCTTATCAGGCAGATGTTAGCGTCTTTTCCCAACACTCTTGCCAATATCTGACGTTGCGGGCCTTATTTCTCTTTTCCAATACGATAGCCCTGACGTGGCCTGTCCTGCTTTCTTCAACTGCAAAAATACTCGTGTTAAATTCAATTATTAGGTTTTTTGCTTGTGATACGTAGAGTTTTTGCAATGTTTAATTCAACTTTCGATGAAAACTCAAGTAACTTCACCTAGACACAAGAGAGATGGACCAAGGCCTCCCCTAAGTCTCGAAAGGGAAGAGTTGAGATTTGTAATTCTTGGTCACACTTCATGAGTCCCTTACCTCATGGTGCTGACTGTCCTTGGCTGGGGTCTTCTGTGCCTCAGAGGTAGCAAACCCCAGCCCCTGCACTTTTCCACCGTCACACAGTTGTATCCAACCATCAGTCAGTGGCTTTTAACTCACCAATACGAGTGCGAATGGGTATGTGAGAAACAGTACACATTTTTCCAAGTCTGAAAAGTTTCAAATTATACGTTCAAACCTGAAAACTATGTCCAGCTCTTGAAACTAAACAAGAACCACTCGAAAGAACATTAAATGAAAATGAAATAAGACAAAAGAGAACGCCAATGACATTTTGACTTATACAAGTAAACACTGGATATATGTATTGCACAAATTTTTAAAAATAAAATAACTCACACTGATAAGAATTACACCTGAGATTTTATATTTTTCAATTTTAGGGAAATGTGGTCACCACTCTTTCACTGTTGAGGAATGTGGGACTTTGAGGTGACAAGTAACCTGCCCATCACTAAGCTGGCAAGCAAACCTGGTTCAAAGATGAGATCCCATCCCTGCTGAGGCTCGGAACAGCTACAGGCCTTGAAGTACGGCATGAAAGGGATTCTTCCTTGCAATTAGCCTCTGTGCTAACACTGTAGACCAACCTCAAGACTCTTATATGTGAAATGTGTGAGCAGGCAGAAGAATAAAAGCAGAGAACTGACACTGTCTGATTGTAAGACTTTATAAAGCTACAGTGACCCATGCAGCATGGTACTGGTGCTAGGACAGCTCACTGGTAAGAGGTGGGCCTCACGAGCGGTGTGAAACAGCAGATATTCATAGGCAAGAAGGAGAAGAAGAAAGAGAGTGAGGAGGAGGAAGGCGGGGAGGGAGGGGGAGAACTTTGGCCCCTACCTTGCATCCTACACGAAAATTAAATCTAAATCAATACCAGCACTAAGTGGATCCTACAACCAAATGTAAAACTTAAAATTACACAATGTCTAAAGGATACAGAGTAGAAATTCCTTAGAGTATAGGCAAAAGCACAACCCATGAAGCAACAAATCGAGAAACTACATTTCATCAAAATTAATAACTTCTGCTCTTTGAAATACATCAAGAGAATGAAGACAAGCTACCAACTTAGAGAAAAATGTTTGTAAAGCATATACTAGATAAAGTACTTCTAGGTAGAACACATAAAAACCACCTAGGACTCAGAAATATGAAAGCAAACAATCCAACTAGAATTAGGCCAAAGAATTAAACTGACATTGCACCAAAGAAGATATATAGATGGAAAATAAGGACATGAAACAGTAGTCGATATCATCATTCATTATGTAAAGGTAAATTAAACCAACATCCATACACATCAAAATCACTACAGCTGAATGATACCAAGTGTTGGTGAGGACAGATGTAGGGGAAATGGGCTGTTCTCACACTGCTGGTGGGAGTGGAAAATGGTATGACCACTTGGGAAAACAGTTTGGTAGTTTCTTTATTTCTATTTTTTTTGTACCAGGGACAGAACTCAGAACCTTGTGCTTGCAAGGCAGGTGTGGTGCCACTGAGCTAAATCCCCAGCCTAGTTTGGTAGTTTCTTAAAAAGTTAAATATACACGGGGCATATGATCTCAGTATTCAAACCTTGGCTATTTACCCCAGAGGAAGGAAAGTATATGTCCAAATAGAGTCCTGTGTGTGCTAGACAGCTACTTTATTTGTAGAACCCAAAACCTGGAAGCAATCCAAATTTCCATCAGTAACAGACGAACAGACCGGCTGTGGTCCTTCAATGGGACACCACCACCACTGGCAGACCCCAAGGAATGAACTACTGACCCATCCCTATCTCCACACAGATGATCCAAATAATTGTGTTGACTGAAAGAAGCCAGGGGAAAAAAAGAATGCATGTTGTATGAATCAATTTGCATACACAAACTACTGTACAAAGACATGAAGCAGGCAGGAAGAGACCAGGAAGAAGGTATTTCAAAGGGCACAAAGACATTCGGGAGAGACGGAAGTGCTTATTACCTCCACTGTCACGATGGTTTCACAAATGTGCACCCATATGTCAAAACTTTGCAAACTATACACTGTGAGTATGTGGTTTATTGCATGTTGATTACATTTAAATAAAGCTGTTTTAAAAAATATATAAGCAGGCAAGTCAAACATATTCTCTTTTACGCAATGTAAGGAAGTGTTTTAAAAATACACCCAGCCAATAGTATAAATTCCATTAACAGAAGAAAAGAAATGGCAAAACCTAATCGACCGATAATGGGTTAACTTAGAGGCAACTCATGTTACCTGCTGAGGTGTAGACGTAAAAGTGAAGTTTCTACAAAAAGAATGGGCTCTTAGATTAAAGTCTACAGGCTTGAAAAGCAGCCACAGGTGTGACATCTCTTCAAACTCCCTCAGTAAGTTTTTGATTCCTAAATGAAATCTTTGACAAATGCGTATCGAATAAGGACACAAAAAATAAATCTAGAAAATTAAGTATAAGTGCAAAAGCAAATGCTCTGTGCCTAAGCGGAGGGGAACTTCAGTGTCAGCCATGGATTTCTGTAGGATCCTTGGGGTTTTACCGTGGTGCCCATGAATTCCCAAGTGACAGAGACCTTCAGGAGCAGCCTCTGCCTGGGAAAACTGCTGCAGCACCAGCTGCTTGGGAGGCCCGGAC
The DNA here is from genome assembly GCF_012274545.1 of Fukomys damarensis. Classification (NCBI taxonomy): domain Eukaryota; kingdom Metazoa; phylum Chordata; class Mammalia; order Rodentia; family Bathyergidae; genus Fukomys; species Fukomys damarensis. The sequence continues at coordinate 3,175,209 of NW_022900938.1, read as the reverse complement.
AGCGTGTGGCCGGGGACGTTCTCTGAGAGCAGTGGACCTTGAGAATACAAAGGGCCAGTTGTTACACCAGCAGAACGGACCCGTGGCCCAAGCACTGGTGTTCTGTTGTCAGGGAAACAGTGCGCTGCAAAGACCAACATCAGGAGCTCCCGATGCAAACCGAAACAGTCCTTTTGCACTGATTTCCCCCACTGCCAGGGATGTAATCAGGTTCATATCTACTCTGTGCAGCACCCCAAGCCAACTGAGAAGTAGTGTCTTTAAACGTAATCCATCTGTTAACACAGGTTTTCAAACAGAAACCCAAACTCTTGCGCACACAGCAGGAATGTCTTGCAGCTAAGGGACCTAAGGAGCCACAGACTGGAAATACTAGGGGTTCTGGTGCACTAACGAGGGAGGCAAGAAGTCAAACTTCAACTGGACCCCACACAGGCCCACAGTTTCTTTCAATCAACTCATCAACCGGCAGCCTCCACTAACACAGATGTCTATTATGGGAGGTAAATAATGAAGGAGTGGCTTTCTCAGCTCCTAATGAAATCATTAGGAAATCATCTCCTAACGATGGAAGGGCGAGGAAAGGGGAGGTACTGGTTAAGGATGATGACGATTGTTGTTGGGTAAGTGGCCACAGGATGTCAGAATCTAAAACTCAAGAGAAGCCCAGAGAGTTGTACAGTATTTGAACTTGAAAGGCACTGGGGCTGCAGAGTTTCAATGATTGGTCCAAGATCACACAGCTGTGAATGCCAATCATGACACCTTCATTCGTGCAGTTGACAAAAGCACTTACTGGGGGCCCCATGGCAGGCTCTGTGCTTGGTCCTGAGGACTCACAGTACTCACGACACAGGGTCCCCACTTTCATGGAGCCTGGGGGAATCCTGTTGTCTTCACTCCGGGCTTCCAGCTATGGAAAACTGAGGCTGGAAGAAATGATTAGCAGTGAGTAGCCAACACACAACGGTGTCATGAGCCACCAAAGGTCAAGAAGGGGGCGTCACGAGAGGAGACAACACGCACAGGGCCTACTGTGGACATGCGGTAACTCTTAGTTATTGCTTCTCGTTCTGAAAGCAAATGCTTACATATATATTTAAAAAAAAAACAGTTTCTGTGGCCCACGGGAAATTACTCTAACTGAAATGATCGATTAGTAGCTCTTTCCAAGTGTTCTCCACCTCCCTGGGGTATTCTGGAGACAGCGTTTCTGTGGAACACTGATAATAAAATCTCTGGTGCTGTTATGTGGACCTGAGAGCTCAGATGCCCAAAACAGTGAGACAGTAATGATGATCACCTCTGGGTAAACGTTATGGGCTTTCCTGGCTTGCTTCTTTGTTTCAAGATCTGCTGTTCAGAAACAAGGAAATTAAACTCCTTCTGTGAATAAGACTTCCTTATTACAAAAACAGCAAAACAGTTTTACAAAGAGCACAGCACTAGACACTGTTTCCTGTCCAAAGCCTCCGTTATCTCACAGTAGGTTTTAACTCTTTTGCAAATGGTAAAACATTGCATTTGTGACCAAACAGGTAAAACTGTAATTTACCTAAGGAGGGGTGGGTTATCGAGTATGTACTACATCCTCCTTTCTCAGGACAGGGACAAGGCCAGCTCAGAGAGGGAGATGACTGCCCAGAGTCACACACCAGTGCCTGGAGACCCTGCCTTCTGGGCTCCATGGTCTCTCAATGCCACCACGGAGGGCACTGATCAGCTCGGATGAACCCTGTGCGAGACGAGCCTGTCTCTGGAGGTCCTTGGTCCTATGCTGACCCTTCCTGTAGGACAGGGAGGCAGGCACATGGGTGAACACACACTCACACACACACACACACACACACACTCTCACACTCCACACACACTCACACACACTAGGAGGAATGCAGACCACTGTGGAGTCAGAGGGACCTAACTCTGGATCCTCCTCTGTCCCTTATGAGCTGTGTGACGTTAGACAAACAACACATCAATCTCTCTGAGACTCATTTTCCTTTTCTATGAAATGAAAATAGGCCGATAAACACATGAAGAAATGCTCAGCATCACTGGCCATCACAGAAATGTGAATTAAAACAACACTAAGATTCTGCCTTACCTCAGAAAGAATGGCCAACATCAACAAATCAAATAATAACAAATGCTGGCCAGGCTGCATCAGAGAAAAGGAAGCCTTCTACACTGTTGGTGAGAGTGCAAACTAGCACAACCACTACGGAAATCAGCAGGGAGATTTCTCAAAATCCTAAAACTAGAAATTGATCCAGCTATTGCCCTCCTATGTATCTCCCTGAAGAGTTAAAGACATCGTATCACAGTGAGCCACGCACACTCATGTTCATTGCAGCACCATTCATAACAGCTAAATCATGGAAGCAGCCTATGTCCATCAGCAGATGAGTGGATAAAGAACGCGGAATTTGCACACAATGGAGAACTACTCTGCCATTAAGAAGGATAAGCTCGCATCACTTGTAGGAAAGCGGTTGCACCTTGAGAACATAATGTCAAGTGAAAGAAATCAGACACACAAGCTTAAATATCGCATGGTTTCTCTCATGAGAAACCCAAAATATAAATAAAGAGGAAAAGAAAAGATAGAAATAGGAGGTAGGGAGACAGACCTTTCTCAAGGGGGAAGGAGGTTAAAAGGGGAAGGGGAGGGAGGGGAAGGGATGCAAAAGCAACGGGCTGCATCCTGTAGATGCACCAGCTCCACACCGGGACGGTAAATGTTATGCACTGCAGACGCAGACGTGGACTAATAAAAATATATGCACAGAAACTGAACATGAAAATAGGTGGCTTTCCTCGCAGACACAAGCCAGACGTCGGATCTACGTGACCCGGCCTACTTTCTGGTGACTGGCGACGCCCTCAGCTGTCTTGACTCTTCAGTTCCCGAAGTGACTACAGAGGGGACACAAAGGCGACACAGGACGGCTTCAGGGAGACGGCTTCCCTGGGACTCAGCCACATCTGTCTGTGAGCAGATGGGTCCTACCCACTGTGACTGCGCCGCCTCAGCCCACCAGGAACCAAAGCGGCTCTCTCTCGGGCTCCAGACTCGGGCCTTGTATTCTTCATCCTCTACCTCCTGGGACCTACATCAGCGCCATCCTCGAAGAGTGCCCCCCGAAGCCCAGCAGATCAGGGCTAGATCCCCCCGGACCCCTCGCAATGCCCAAGTCTGAGTACTGTGCCCCCTCAAGCTGAGCCCGGCAGTCGGTGTCCCCAGCCGGAGCCCCCACCAATCCCCCCGACTCTGCTGGAGGGACTGCGGCCCCAGACGCATATGCTGTCCAAAGCGCCCACCCCAGGGAAGCTGCTGCAGCCCCACACTCGTCCTTGGGCAGACGGCCAGGGTGCTCGACGCCCTGTCAAGGCGGCATTCGTCCGGGCCCTTTCTAAAGCTGTTCCTCTTCCGATTGCAAAACATCCATCCCCAGGTTTTCCACTGTCCAGCTTTTATTTTGCTCTTTAATTTATTTATGATGTGGGACAATGGAGCACTACTCTGCTGCAAGCAAGATAAATGTGAGTCATTTGGAGGAAAATGGATGCACCTGGAGACCACAATGCCAGGTGAGAACAATCTGACACACGCGCTTAACCGAGGCATGGTTTCTCTTGTACAAAACCACGTCTTCCCCCAACTAGAGGAGCTGAATTTAAATGACCTCACTCTATAAATCATATGCACTTCTGAAAGTGGTCTACACAACAAATTATGTAGAATTGATTATTTCATTTCCCCTCTGAATTATAGTGGCTAGAAAACAAGGAGACCCAGTGCTCACCTAGCTTAGGCCCCGGGCACCAGCTCCCGGCTGCTCTGGATCTAAGGTCTGCCCACCCTTCCGGGCAGGGAGAGCCTCAGGTGGGCAGGCCCAGCCTCCGCCTCCATCCTTGAGGAGCCTGTCAGACCTCCCCACATCACCATAGTCTCCGCCTGGGGGCGGTGTCTCCCCCTGCCCATTGCCCTTGATACCCCGTGTGCTCTGTGCTCAGTCCTGGGCCCCCGAGGCCTCCTTCGCTCTTGGTCACCTGCCTGCCTAGGCGCCAGGGCCACCGCGTGCTCTAGCACATGGAGACCTTCTCCTCTCTGCTGCCCCAAGTCGGCCGGAGACTCTGGTCACCAGGTGACCTCAAGACGAATGTTTGTCTTTTAAGCGTGACTGCCCCTTAAATGTGACCAGATATTGGGCCTCATCCCCTGGGTGCCCCTGGACAAAACCAGTACAGCTCTGATTTCTGACATTTCTCTCACACCATCTTGTCTCTAAGACTCTACACCTCCCTCCACAGACCTGCTCAGTGTCCCCTCTCCCCAGAGGTGGTGGCATCGTGCTTTCTGAGTGTCAGGAAGGTGGGAAGGAGATGCACAGCACCCACCACTGGGCACAAAGTGACTCCTCTTGACAAGGACTAGGACAACGAGTCCCCACAGAGCCCCACGTCGGAGCCCTGGGTGGGTCTGGGGCCTCGAGAAGCCACAGAAGCTGCTCCCTCTGAAACTCCCAACGCCGCCGCACCCTGCCTCCTCCACGGTGTCAGGCCAGGCAGGACACGCACACCACAGCCGCCCACCCTGGCTCCACGTCCCCCACAGCACCAGGCCTGCACAGGGTCAGCATCCAGTACACGTCCTGTGGGTACAGTGGACAAAGTCCCCTCAGAGGCTGAGGAGCCATTGCTTGGGACTTTCTGCCTGCTTGGGTCACAGGAGGCCAGGACTCAGACCGACCCCTTGCTGCCCACTGTTCCTGACCCCTCTGGGCAGGAGCCCAAGGCCAGAGGTGTGGGAGGTCGCTGCTGCGGCTGGGTTCCTTGTCACACCCATTCTCCAGGGCAGCTGCACCACAGGGTCCGGCCGGTCCAGCTCTACCCAGCTGAGAGTCTTTCCCCAATGCGCCGGCTCTCAGGGAGGGAACAGGAAGCGAGGGCCTTGCTGTCCCCTGCACGAGCCCTCGTCCATAGCCTGGGGCCCATGGGCCTTTGCCCTGCCTCGGGATTCCATCACCTCCTGCTGCCACAGGCCTCTGCCAGCCCAGGACCCTGGCTTCCTTGACACCATGCCATGGCCTCCCTCAGGCCTCCTGGACTGTGCCCTCAATCTACCCTGCTGCTTTCCAGACACCGCTGAAGACGGGACACTTCCTCGTGGGCTTTGATTCAGAACACCGCTCTGAGGCTGAGAGGCCTGTGACCGGCAGCTCTGTCACTCAGCGTTACGGGGCCCTTCGCCAAGCCACCACTGCCCTATAAAAGGAGGATAATGTTAGCCCTCTCCTGTACATTTGTGAGAAGCACACGCTGCCCACTGTGTCTGACCCATACTCTGCCCTCAGCCTTCTGTGCCCCTCAGGCTGGCACATGGACAGAGGGGACGGGTGGGACAGAGTGAGAAGGGTGAGGAGTCACCTGCACAGCCCCGCCCAAGTTCCAGGGTAATCAAGAGCGCATCACAAGAGGACCCAACAGTCCAGCACCGAAGAAGACACACGGATGCCACAGCTGTTCCAGCAGGTTCTGAGAGCCAGGCAGTGACAGATTCCAGAGACAAAAGACAAATGAGTCAGGATCCCGTTCTGTACGGGTCTAAGATGCTGTGTAAGTCTGTTTTGTGTGATGTAACCAATGCCTGAGGCAGGGTGATTCATAAAGGAGAGGTTTGTGTGGCTCAGAAACCCCGGGCTGGAAAATCCAAGACACCCTGGTGCCACCAGCGAGCTGCATCACACTGCAGTGGAGAAGTGGAAAGAACCAGCACTGCCGCGCACAGGGATGACCTCGCTCTGTGACAGTCCTGGCCGCGAGGCAAGATCTAATCTACTCCACTGGTGAGGGTGGGACCCCGACCACGGCACCTTCCCAGTAGCTCCACCTGCCCAGGGGTCCCACCATGGACCCACCACAGGGGGGACCAACTTCCTGGGCACAAACCACACCCAACCACATCCCGAAATGACACAGCTGCCAAACAAAAGCAAGGTATGCTGAGAAGCCCTCCCACCCCATCTCCTTGGGGCTTCAGTGGCACTGCCACGCGGTCTCCCTGAGGCCCTCTGTTCCCTGTCACAGCCCCAGTCGGCTTCGGCTAGAGTGTTCTTCTGCAGCGCACCTCCTGCCCACGTCCTTGACGGGCTCACTGCCGTCTGCCCTGCGCCGTAACCTTCCGAATGCAGGGACAGCCCAGCTCAGACCACCCACCGCGTGCCCAGCACTACGGCTCTAACTTGCACCCCATCTAACAGCAGGCCTAGGTACCCTGGGATCCTGCCCACCAGAACCTGTTTTCCTTCATGTGCCCTTGAGCCAGCGGTTCTCAGAGTGTGTTCCCAAGTAGCAGCAGCTCCAGGGAACATATTAAAAATGCAGATTCTGGGGCCCCACCAGGCCTCCAAGTCAGACCCTGAGATGAGGGCTGCAGTCCAGGTCTTAACGAGCCCTCGCGTCAGCTCAGGGGCCACTGTCAGACCATCACAGGCTTTCTCCAGCCGCTTGCCCCAGGCGCAGTGCACTCACTGCGAGGAGCAACCTTGGTGTGGGATTAAGATATGGTTAAATAACGAGAAGAAAGTATTCGAAGCAAATGCTTTTGAACAACGCTGCTGCTCAGGACAGTGAGACTGATTTCCTTATTGTAAGACACACAGGAAGAGACAGAGACAGACTCACTGCCAGGATGGGCGTCACTGAGTCAGAGACCGAGAGGGGCTGCGGGCTCCGAAGTGTTGGCACAGCAGCTGTCCCACAGGGCAAGGGGCTCATAAGGGGGCTGGAAACTGAGTATCTGGGGATCGGGTGTCCCTTAGTCCGCAGTCACGGGCCGTTTTGTGTTTGGTAAGTTTCCCCATTCTCCGGGAGTGGGGCCATTGGCCTCTCCCCCTCACCCTTTCAGGCAGGAACTCCCAAGCCTTACCCATGGCAATGTGCGCTGTACCTCACTAAACTACAGGAAATTTATGAGAGTTCTTCGCAGTTTTATTTGGTCACAGGACCCCCTTCTTTCCTTCTACACACTTACCAGACTTGTTCTTGAGTCCAAGAAACACTTGGAAAACGCTGTCGTGATGTGGTCTTCCCTAGAGAAAATTCTGCCACACCCCTGAGTCCCGGCACCTGCAGTGGACAACAGTGGCCGCGCTGCTTTAGGCTCAGTGAGTCCTCAGCCCTTCTGATCTGTCCCAGACTGCAGGATAAAGGCTCGCTACCATGCACATCGTATTCCAGACACACGCGTGCGCGTGCACACACACACATACACACACACACACACATGCAGGCCTGATCTGGCCAAGTCCCAGTTAATGGGTATGTTGTTTAATTCCAAGCTACATGCTAGTAGATCTCAAAAACTGTAGACCTCAGCAAAAACCACTGCTCCTTCAGGTGGCTAAAGAGCAGATATAAGCCAGCTGTCTCCGTGCAGACACAGAGCAGGATGTTACAGAAAGGAGATAAGACTGCACAGTACGGCCCGACTGTCCCAGATGCCAAGTCACCTGATAACATCCACCATCTGCCTGGACCACATCATGGCCCGGACCGCAAATATTTGTTCCAACCCCTGTACATGACAGAAGGGCCAGACCCCTTCCCAATCTCCTGTAAAACCCCCTGCCTTTTCTTTGTTCTGCACTCACGGCTTTGTTGCCCTCTGGCACCCTGCACCCAGGTGAATGAAGTCTGTCCCTCACTGCCTTCCACTAGCCTGCTGTGTGGTCTCGTTCCTCCGCCGTCTGTCACAATATGCAGTCACACTTTGTATATTTAAAATCAGTGAAAAGAGAGCTGATCTTTGTGAAAGCCTGGAATGTTCATGAAGGCAAACACAGAAGGTAATTTCAAGTAGATTTGGGAAGCGCAGGGTAAGGTCTCCGATCTTGAACGGGGTTGGCCGCAGTGACTCACTGTTCACAGAACAAGCATCAAAGAGCCAGCTCCGTTTCAGAGCCCTGGGTGGGCCAGGGTTTCTTCCCCAGCCTAGTGGGGTAGGTGGAGAGGTCCCGATGGTGAGTGCCTAACTGCAGGTGACCGGCAAATGACTGGACCCACTGACAATCCGTAACCTCCAAAAGGCTGAGCCGTCTCCGAAGCAAAAAGGTAAGACATTCACGCCAAACAGCCAGCATTTCCTTGATCGGTCAGCTTCTTAATGAAGTCTTACAAGTTCAGGGAACACGGAAAAGGTTGTTTCCCTCAGAGCAAACAGGCCTGTTGGTACTGTGTTCACACGTCTGGCACCAGACACCCCGGCCTGGCTCCTGACCAACAAGCGTGGGAGCCTCCCATAAACACAGACACTCCAGCCTCACCTGGAGGGAGGCTAAACTCCATGTGGTTCTCATGCGTCCATGTCAGTGGGTAGACCAAGAGCTCACTAGTATAAATTGTGCTGCTATAAGAAATAGGGAGAAGGGGCCAGGTATTTAGCTCAGCGGTTTGGTGGCCTGCCTTGCAAGCACAAGGACCCGAGTTCAATCCCCGGTACCAAAAAAAAAAAGGGAGAAGTTAAAGTAATCACCTATTCTGCTGTTTCAAAAATAGTCTAATACGTACATATGTTAATTCATTTCACATATGCTACCAATTTCTCTTCGTTCCATGAAAAGAAAGTTTTTTTAAGATAGTGATACACAGTGTACTGACTGTTTTGTTATGAAGTTTTATTTCTTCATAAAATATAAAGAAATGAGAGGCTGTCATGCTATTCACATGTATCTGCACAGGCCTGGGATGGTGGCTACCCAGAGCCTCCTGTGCTTGCCAGGCCGTAGGTCAAAACTCAGTAAAATAAAATAAAACATGAGACAGAGGATGTACACATGAGGGAGATGAGGGCAGTGATGCCATCCTATATCCTGCTGTGACCCTGGGCCGGCATCACAGGCTGTGAAGACCCGCAGCTTCTCCTACACAGATGGAAAAGCCCAAGAAGCCCAAGGGAGTGCAAGGCCGGTGTGTGAACACGATGTTCTCTGCTCATATAAACGCGCCACTCAGCCGTGCATGTGTGGGTGCAAGAGGCGTGCAGAACCCTTTCTGTCTTCTGCTTCATTTTGCTATGAACCTAAATCTGCTTTTTAAAAATCAACTATGTTTTGTTTAAAGTTCAACAACACAAAGTTTCTAAAGAAGCTATAAGTCACATTGACTGTGATTGAGAAATGATTGACTGTCAAACTCTGAAATTACCATTATTATCACTGCCGCTGTTGTTGTTCTTGGGGCTTGAAGAGGGGCGAGGGCTGGGAGCTCCCTAGCTCCTGCCTGTCCACACTGGCACCAAGGCCAGTGACCCAAGTTCTACTCCACTGCAGCTGGGGTGCCCCTGGTCACCCTGGCTTACATCTGTCACCTCCCCCCCGTTATAGGACCCGCAGGGCGGGAGCTGTGTCTGGTACACCACACCATGGCCCCAGTGCATGCGAGAGACACCGTAGATGCTCTGGTAATGACTGCGGACTGAATGGAAGAAAACAGCCACGTGTGATCTTTCTGGAGAAATTCACATTTAACCAAAGATTCAGGAGTCATTACTCAAAATTATGGGCAGTCAAATTTTCCTCCACGTTTTCAGTTATACCTATAGTTATACTTGCAACACATACAAAGCCTTTGCAAAATAAAACTTTGTCTGCTAGCAAGTGTTCCTTTCGTAGAAGTTCAGACAGTTTATTTAAGTATGTCCTCAAGATACCTGGGCCCCAAAGTTATTCTGCACCCATATCTGAAGTCGAGCTGTCACACCTGTAGCAAAAGCAGGCTTCCCTGGCATTCAGAATCCAGTCGAAAGAACACCACTTAGGACTCCTCAACATATCTGTTCTTTAGTTTCCCCTGCTTGAGAGAAAATTCATGAGGCTGCCTTATATGGGAGAGCTATATATTAAGATACATTGTTTCTGAGGAAATTCTATTTTTAAGGCATCAGAAATAAAAATCACAATTCGTTGAAGAAATTTTTATTTTATTTTATTTTTTTGTTTTTTGTTTTTTGTTGTTGTTGTTGTTGTTTGAGACAGGGTCTCACTATGCAGTTGAGACTGACCTGGAACTCACTATGTAGCCCAGGCTGGTCTTGAACTCACAGCAATCCTCCTGCCTCAGCCTCCCGAGTGCTGGGATTACAGGCATGTGCCACCATGCCCGGCTAAAAAAGAATTTTATAATTAAATGTATTCAACGGTGCTGAGTAAAATTCACTCTCTAAAATATAATTTACAATGACTTTTCTTTTCATAAAGTACAAATAAACATCCTTACATGGTCTCCTTTTAAACCCACTTTTAAGAGTACAATTTGTTAAGTTTTCAAATATTTAAATTATGGCAAAACACACATATCATAAAATTTTCCATCTTAATCGTTTTTCTAACCCATCTTAGGATTGGTAAAATTGTTCCCATAAGTGGGGCACAGAGAGCCCCATAAAAGGAGATATAGCCCTGGCTGAAAGCTCTGCTCGAAAGTGGGATGGCTGGTGGTGATATAACCCTAGAACAAGTATTGTACAAACAGGAAATCACAGAGCCACAAAGATAAATCATGAACACAAAGTTGAGTGAGAAAAAGCAAGTTACAGATGAAGCAAACTATCTGCCCCCTTCAAAGATATTCCCACCAACATCTGGGAGTCTATGACACCATGCACACAAGTAGATAAAACCAGAGTACAGAATATAAGGATCAGAGAACACACAGCTAGCTCCTAAACAGTGGTACCCTATGGGTTGGGTAGGGAGGAGGTGATGGGTGAAGTGACTTGAGAGGCCCAGCCCTGTTACCTACCCCTAACCTGTGCAGGACCTACTGTCAGTGCAGAGGACTCAACCATGAACAAAGCCAGGGCCAGCTCTCCAGGGCTGATGCACAGGTGGAGGGAGACAGAAGTCAAGCAAAGCCCTCAACAGGTTGCGTGGTAGAGACGCGAGGAAGGTGAGGTGGGCTGGGGAGCCTTGCTGCCTTACACGTGAACAGCAGGGGTACTTCCCCAGACCAAGTGGCATTTACACAGACATGAGTGACACAGGGAATAAAGGTGGGCTTATTTGGGGAAAAGCTCTAAATCCACAAACTTTATTATAGTTTTTGGAAGTAAATGTGGCAATGTGACAATACTTATTCAGTTCCAGTGCTGGGCTCAAGATTGTTATCTGAATGTGTGAAATGTTTTGTTTAAAAAAATCAGAGACAAAAAACCCACTTCCATCTACTGCTGAAGGACTAGGAGGTAGATGCCAGACATTTGCAGGTCCCTTCAAAGAGGATACCTGGAGCCTATGATGCAGAGCCCATTCTACTAGGGAGCTTGAACATATTGGGGTGTCGTGAGAATGAGCCAATAAGGGACAAGAATTCCATCCACTGCTTGTCTGCATGTCTGCTTACCGACCTGGCTGCCTGCCTGTCTATCATCTATCAAACTATTATCTATTTATCTATCAACCCATCCATCCATCCTTCATCTGTCCATCAATCCAGCCAGTTAGCCACCCATCTATTGGTGCCAGCTGAGCTCATCACTGAACTGGATTGAGACTCCTGGAGTGACTGGATCATGGGGTGCTATACTCCATAGTAGATTGACCAAGGATGCTCACAACTGCACGTGCTGTTAGGAAATGGGGCCCAGGTAGACAGGGATCACGGAAGTGTGCCTTTGGGCCATCTCTGTCTCTCTCTCATCTCTCTATCTCTATCTCTCACTCTTTCTCTGTGCTCTCTTCCTGGCCACCATGAATTAAGCAGCTCTGTTCCCTCACACCCTTCTGCCATGATGTTCCTGCCTTGGGGCCAGCTGACCATGGACTGAAACCTCTGAAACCATGAACCCAAATAAACCTCTCCTCCTTTAAACTGTAGGTGTCAGGTATTTTGTCTCAATGACAACAAAGCTGACCAATATACCAATATACTATCAACCTACCTACCCATCCATCCACCCATCCATCTGTCCATCAATGCAATCTTTGCTTTCCAAATAAAACACATGCTTGTCGAAGTCCAGTGTCCCTAGATGAAAGGGACAAGGTTAGGAGACAAGAGCCCGTCCAGCTCATGTGTCTTCAAAGAGAGAGGGCACAGAGACAAGGCAGGTGAGGGCACAGAAAGTGAATCCACACAAAGCTCTGGGGACAATAGCCAGGACCTGTGAGCCCCAGGGCAGCACACTGGGTCCACACCAGTAAGCATGACAACTGCCATTCATTTCACATCACGGTGGTGCCCTTCACCCTCTTCCTCCAAAGAAACGGACACCGTGTGTTCGCCAGGCTCTCTCCCACAAGCCTGGCGAACAGGAAAAGCTCAGAACTACGTGCTTCCTTCAGATCTTCACAGCAGATCACATACACTGACTACAAAAGTAGACAAGGAGTATGCGGGCACTAGTGCCAGTGCTGTGTCTGTCAGGGGTGTTCAGTGGACAGTTCCTGAATGAATGGATGTGTAGAGGTGACCTCATGACAAATGAATTTCATACACAGAGCAATTCCTGGTCAAATGAGGCTTTTGCATTTCATCATAGATGCTGCTGCTTTGCCTCAACACTTCTCTTTCTTTCTTAAGAGAAACTGATTTTCAGCTGAGTACATGGCTAGGGAATAGGATTCTAGACAATACATAAGCAGTTGTGTCCTAAGTGGAAGTTTCCTTAAAGAGAGGGGCACACCCTTCCTCTGCTCCCTCCTTACTGCTAATTGGATGTGATGGCTGGAGTGCAAATGGCCATTTTGGGCCATAAGATGTAACCAAAATAGCAGCACAAAAGGAAACCAAGACTGCGTCACAACACCAGGGATGCCACCCCAGCCTGGATAACATGTCTAGACTGCTGTACACAGGAAATAAAATAAATTTCTACTGTATACAAAACTATTAAATCCTAGTAAAGCAATCTGCCATTTTAATAAAAACTTCTACTTTGCTCTTTTATCATTTTTCTGCCAAATGCAGCAAATCGAACCCCACTGGATATATGTCTGCCATCCATCTCCCTAAGCATAACCTTACAAAAAGCTTAGTACTGTGCCCACTTCATAGGACTGGCCAGGGGAGCCTGGCTCCTCAGGACACACAGGGCCAAGACCTCTGTCCTGAGCCAAGCCCAGGACTGCTGTCCTCACACAACCGCTGCATTCCGGGGTGACGGGTAAGGGCTATTTCCCAACAGGGAAAAGGGGGGCACGGAGGCCGGGAGTACAGTGCCAGCCTCCAACGCTAGCTGGGATGAGACAAGCCACGAGGATTCAGAGGCCAGCAGGAGCCACCCATTTTACCCCAGAACCAAAGAGACCCTGGCAAATACAAACACAGTGTCCCAGGCACCACAAACGAAAACTGTCACTAGGACAGCTCCACAAGCTCCCAGTAAAAAAGACACTCACTCTAAGGCTCCTACCTGACTGAATGATGCATTCATTTAGTGTCTGAATGTTTCTCTTTTACAGTTGGAGTTTCAAACTCATCATCATAATAATGCAAGCTCCCAGTAAAAAAGACTCACTCACTCTAAGGCTCCTACCTGACTGAATGACGCATTCATTTAGTGTCTGAATGTTTCTCTTTTACAGTTGGAGTTTCAAACTCATCATCATAATAATAATACATTTATGGAATTACACTAGGAAGGCTCACTGGCTGACATAATTTTATAGTCATTTAATGCTGAAGCAAAAATAAGGTATTCTTGGTTAAAAACTGGAGCTTGGAACAACTATACCTTACACCTTTTAATTTGACCACATTCTTTGTTGTGTTTTGAGACAGGGTCTCGCTATGCAGTTCAGGCTGGTCTTGAACTCACTATGTAGCACAGGCCGACCTTGAGCTTGCAGTGATCCTCCTGTCTCAGCCTCCCAAGCGCTGGGATCACAGTCATGCGCCACCACACCTGGCCAATCATATTCTTGAAGAATAGTCTGGGTATGTGGTTATCTTTGCCCAATTCAGTTCCAAAATACAAGAGTGATCACATTTCCACAAAATTTGCAATTTCTTCTGATTATAAGTACATTCTCATTGTGACAGAAATTGGAACATCAAGGGCCTGGAAGCTTTTATTTGATTTTCACCCTGGTCAAAACATAATAGTTCTCTCATCCTCGTGGATGATACGGTGACGCAGCTCATACAATGAAGACACCCAGCGTCATGACACTGCCATCTGCAATCTCATCCATGCCACTGCAGCCTGGAGCCCCCCAGGCAGGAGCAGCCCGTGGGAGACTAGACCTGCCCGGGGGCCTTGCGTGGTAAAGACCGGGCCACTGCAAGCTGATCCGCCCTCACTCGGCAGACAGACACGTGGGCATCTGCTGAGCCACACACTGAGCACCAGACACCAGAAAGACAGGTCGATGGCCTTTGTCTGTGTGTTTAAGTCAGTTTACTTATCTTCACCATTTATAAGCTTAATCAGTGCAAAAAAATTAATAATACTAAAGGAATAAAGAGCTGGGCAGAGTGGGACACACCTGTAATCCCAGCTGTCTAGGATGCTGAGATAGGAGGATCCCAAGTTTGAACCCAGCCTCGGCAACTTAGTGACTTAGGGAGGCCCTGTGTGAAAACAAAAACTAAAGGGCTGGGGCGGCAGTTCAGTGTGAGGCCCTGTGTTCAAGGCCCGATGCTTATTCTTCTCAAGTTTCAAATTACATGGTCAGGTTTCCCATGTCAGCTCTTGCCACCAATCAATGACAATGAATTTACAAGTCAATTTCAAACAACTGCATCTTATATTTGTGTTCTTTCCATCTAAAATAATGTGCTTCATTTATTTGCACTTAACCTACCTCCCAGATTTAATATACAACGCAAATAAAGAGCATCCCTGTTGCACTGCCATCTGCCAGCCAGCTACAAAGGGCGTTTGTTAGGAAGAAAAGGAGGCAGATGAGGCTCGAGGTTCGGGAAGCTCAAAGCCAGGATTGGGTGCCCGGGGCACCTGCCGACCGCTGGGTGACTCTCCCTGCTAGGAGAGAGTCTCGCAATTGCAGACTAATGCTGATGTCTCGATGTCCATCCCCAAGGAGTCCCAGAGCCAAACACTGTCTCTCTTCAGGGCGGACGCAGAATGGATGCCATTGTGGCACCTGTCCCTCAGGGAGGCTGCTCTGCAGCACCCACAGACAGTGCTGGGGGCATCAGGTCCTGCTGCCAAGCACTGTCCAGGGGTCACCAAGGACTGACAGCAGCCAGACCTGCCCACCAGAAGTCCCCGGCTCAGTCCTCCCAGGACCCAGGCCACAGGCCACTTCCCTGGAAAGGCCCACGGCGGGGAGGGGACAGTGTAGGCAGCACCTGCCCTGGGACAGAAGCAGTATCCCCAGGACTTTGAAGGTGTCCTGGCGTCCCATCCCTGTCCCCAACCAGGCAGCAGAACTGCAGCCAACCTTGGAGAGCACGGGCCACAACCCCGGAACACCTGCGCCCTAGGCCCCTGCTAGAGGCTTCAGGTTTACACCCCAAAGGCAGTTGACACAGAAGCCTGGCTGCTCAGTGTCTGCTCTTCTTATCCTCAGCCAGGAAAACGGTGGCCTGGGCTGGATGGTGCCTACAGAGCTGTTATCTTTGGCCTGAACACTGTTCGGATTTTTTTTTGTTTTTTTGGAACCAACATTGAACAGTTTAGAGATTTCCTGTATTTACTTTTAAAAACTGAAAGGTCTGGGCCATACCAGCCCTGCACTCCAGCCGGGACCTGGCAAAGCAAGTGACTCTGCACACACGAGGGACAGGCGCTTCCATGGGCAGGACTGCGCCTGCACCCCGCCCGCAGCACCGGGTCTCCCGGAGAGGATGCCGCGCTGAGACACCTCGGGTCTTCATCCCGTGTCACATTCCTCACCTAGGAGCCTCTCCACACAGCTGATTCCCACGCTGAGGGGATCGGGCGTGGCGGACTCGAGCTGAGGAGGATTTAGAGACAACAGCAAATCAATCCCTCCAGGTCCTCTGAGTACAGCCACACGGAGCCCTCGTGGGTGGATTTTTAAATAGATGCTATTTTTGAAAGAAGTACGTCAACACCCCAACAGACACACAGACACACATGCACACACACTGCAAGCTGACTGTTAAACTCCCGTTTCTCTAGAAAGTCCCCTCCCCCTACAATGTCAGCTTGTTTTTCTCACGGGTCTCTTGGGCCAGGTCATTCCTGCAGTGTTAAGGGGTTTTTTTTTCTCCCTTCGCTGATAGTAAGCTTAGCTTTCACTGCAGATTTATCGCCTCACATTCACAGACGTCTGGGAACTGCAAAGGGTAAACAAAAGGTACGCATGCTGGCCGAATCCTGTCAGAGCCAGCCATCAACACTAACTTCCCTGCGAAATTATCATGCTGTATAAATTAGGTGGATTCAAATCAGCAACTTGGGAACGACTCACACCTAAGAAAATTTTTTGAAACTATCGAGACAATAAACTGAGCAGCCACTGGTTATTAGATGAAACTGCAGAACCGTTAAGCTTATTTATTTTGTGGAATCATTGTCTATACGTAATGATGAGCATGTGTGGGTGTGCACACGTGTGTTTCTGCCAGTGATTTTAAAATTTATTTTTATTTTTTTATTTTTTGGTACCGGGGATCAAACTTGGGACCTTGCTCATTGCGAGGCAGGTTGTGGAACCACTGAGCTAAATCCCCAGCCAGTGATGTTTTTTAGAAAGCAGTAAACACCACAGGTCTGCTGTCACATGGGACTCACAAGGCCGGAATCGCTGTCTGTCTGTCACAAGAGAAACCAAGCTGCCCCTGGTCCTGGCACGGGAGGGGCTCTGGGTCACAGGCCAATGCCAGTCGCAGTGCCACCCTGAGAGGGAGGGTTCATCTCAGACGCGTGGGAAAGCGCCATGAACTAACGGTGGCAGCCAGGGCCCAGGACGGAGAGCAGGGCTCCCTGTACCATTGTGCACCCCCTTGGGAGCATCCACGCGAGCTGCTGTGGGGAGCTTACCACCCACGGTCACCATGCCTCCTTAGATGGTGTGGCTGCCCCTGGCATCTTCCAGCATGAGCTCTCGCTCCCCAGCTCACGGCCGTATGACTCAGATAGGAGTCTGGCTGCAGCAGAGCTCACAAGACACCTTGCTCGACCTCCCCAGGATACCTTGCCTGTCCTTCAGCTCCTGCATCTGACTCCGCGCCAAGGGCCCAACCCCCGGGATGGGTGCCAGCCTGTCCCTGCCCTGTCATGAGTGCCGCAGCAGACCATCCTCTTGTGTTGTTGTAACACAGTCCCCAGATGTCTTTCCCAAGCTCAGGGTTTGCTGTTCGGAATCTCTGCATCCGGAAACTTTCACGTTTCACATCCAGGTGCTATTCTGAGCTCAGATGCCACCTCAAGCCAACTTTGGTTGGTTGGATGGAGGTCTCTAAAGTCTTTCTAGTTCTCGGCAACATCGGGTCAGCCCCATTTCCAGGCCCTGGCACCACAGCAGGACTCAGAGCCCCTCCTGGTCCCCACCACCCACCCGAGACCCTCCCAGAGAGGGGGAACCCTGACCACCACAGGTCAGCAAAGCGGACCGAGTCATTCACTCACTCACGGAGACCAAGCCCACAAGGGCGGGTGGGCCACGAGCCTGTCACCCAGCAGGTAACTGCTCAGCCACAACACGCAAAAAACTCTAGGGCAAGTGGAAAGCCACTCCCAGAGTGTCAGGAGCCACAGGAGTTGAGAGAAGAGATGGGTCTTCGGCTGGGCAGGGGAGGTGGTGGAGAAGATTGCAGATAGGAAGTGAGAGACTGGCAGGGCGGGGACCCAGGCCACCCCAGAGTGGTAGGAAGAACAGTCTGGGGTGCTGCACAGTCTGGTCTGAAGCACAAAGTCATGGGCACTGCTAGGGAGAGATCTGTTGGAAACACGGAGGGCCCACTGAAGAGGTGGCTTTCCGTGTCAGGATCGGCTCCGAGGAGTGACTCACATGGAGGAATGCAGGGCCATCTCAGGTGGGAGGAAACGGAGAAAGGTAAGGACCCAACCGAGGGTAGAGAAACAGTTAAACTGGCGAGCAAGCCCCTGGTGGGCACACTCAGCGCGTACAGGGGCCGGGTTCAATCCAAACACCAAAAATCACAAAGCCCTGCACTTACTAAGCGACTAAACGGAGGGGACGAGAGGGAAACAGGGTGAGCTGGGAACAAACGAGAGAGCAGCAGACAGCTTCGCCACGCTCTCCTCCCCTGCAGCCTCCCTGACCTCCAGGGCTCAGGGAGTAGTGCTGTCTACACTGACCAGAAGTCCATCACACCTTCCCCCCTGGCCTCCCCCGGGTTGGTGGCATGACGGGCGGCCCCTGCAGCAGCCTCAGAAGCACCCGTTGTCACCTGGGACCCCGTGCAGGACAGGACCCGCCTCCACCTGCTCCCCATGGACTGAGCTTCATCACCTCCGTCCGCCAGACACCCGGGGCCCTGCGCGGCACAGCAGCGGCCGTCTAACTGGGCAGGACGGCTGGTCACACGCGGAGCTCAGCTCCCTTCGCCCCCACCGGCCACACTGCTTGTCGCTTGCCCGAGAGAACACGAAATGTGTTCCGAGGCCAGCATAATCTCTCCTGGAGTGTGACGGGCCATGCCCATTTGCTCACAATCACGGGGAAGGAGGTGACCTGGGCCTGGACACTGTGGGCGACCCTTGCCGTCCCCCAGATGCCAGAGGCATGGACAGCGGCACCAGGCAGCCTCTCCTCGAAGCTCAGGACGCCGCCCCCGCAGCCTGGACGTGCCTCCTGCTCTGAGCTGAGCGGCCCTTGCACAAAAGGCACAAAACGTTGTCCTGCCATCATTGGTGCCAGCCAGGAAAAGCCGCCAAATGCCTCACCAGGAAGCCACAGTGCCTGCCCTGCGGCCCACGAAGGAAGGCTGCACTGGGGACCTGCCTCCTGGGCATGATCATACGATCATGTCCTCGTATGATTGCCCCGCTCCGATCCCGGCAAAAGTGCGTGTCACCCCTGGGTCTCTGCTGAGGTCCTGCATGCCGGACAGAACTTCTCTCTGGGACCTGAGCGCTCAACACCCAAGCTGCAGTAGGGTGAGTGGGAAGGCTGCCCTGTCTACCTCCCTTATGGCGCTGGAGTGTTTGTCTGCAAAGCTTCCAGATGCAGCAGGGGGTCGTAGACGCTTCTGAGAATTTGGGGAAACGCTGACACAAGACAGACGTCAGCAGGGCCCAGGGCCCGCCCGACATCCATTGGGCTCACAGGGAGGACAGGGACCAGCAGGCCTGTCCCGCAAAGGCGAAAGAGGCATCAGCTGGGCTGCGGGCTGTGGGCACCCCTGCCACCACCCACCTCCCCGCTGGGCAGCGCCACCCCGGAGTGGCCACGGGCTCTAAGTAAATAAGCGCCACGGGCCAACGGAGTTGTATTTACGGACACTGACATCTGAATGGCTTATTTTCCCGTGTCACACGTGTAGTGTGTCCGTCTCTCATCTTTCCGTAACTATTTCAGTCAAATGCGTGCCGCGGCAGCAGCCTCCCTTACCAGCGCGTTCACGTCCTCGGTTTTGTGAATGAGCACCCGGATCTCCTCGGGGTCACCACTGAAGATCGCCTGGACCAGCGGGGGCTGTGAACACAGAGAAGGGGCCACTTAGCATGGTGATGAAACGCATGGCTGCGCTCAGACATGGACGGCGAGGACGTGGTCAACAGACCGACCCACCCGCGCTACCTGGGGGGATGCAAGTAAAGAAATAGCCAGAGCACGGGTGAGAGCCCCTCCGCCCGGGCTGGGAACGGCTGTGAGTGCCACAGGAAAACCGTCACAGCTCCGGCAGCCCTGACACGGGAGACGGGCTTTGCGCATCTAGCCCACCCGGACTGACCCACGCCCCCGAGTCAATACGTGAAGCTGTACCCACAATGTGTCTCTATTCGGAATCAGCCCTTCAGGGAGACAGTCAAGGTCAACTGAGATCATCTGGTATGGCCCTAAGCCAGGGGGACCGGCAGCCCCAGAAGCTCTGCACCCAGAGGCACTGTCGTGTGTACACAAGCACGTGGCTGTGGGGGGGGTGGGGGAGAAGGGCACGAACACCAGCCCGATGGCCCTGTATCTTGCACTTCCAGACCCCAGGACTGTGTGAAAATCACAGTCCGCTGTTTACAGCGCCCAGACTCTGGCCTTCTGTCATGGGTGCCAAGTAGACTGAGTCCCCATGATTCCAAAACTTCTTCCCCCCAGTCCTGCAGCCTGGACCAAAACTTCACCCTTGTTAAGCAAGTGCTCTACCACTGTGTTACAGTTCAAGTCCTTTTCACAAAATATGTTTGAGACAGGATCTTGCTAAATTGGCCGGGATGACCCAGAATCTGTGATCCTCCAGCCACTGCTTCCCAAGTAGCTGGGATTATGGGTGTGCACCAAACATGATTACATCCCCTGCTGGTTTCAAGTAAATGGGAGGGTGTGGGTTAGGGGGCTGGTGCTGGGCTCACCCCACTTTACAAGATCCTGCAGCACTGAGCCCATTTCCGGTGAGCACCCATAACTTGACTGTTACAGGATCAAGTAAGAGAACACACAGGAAAACCTCCCATAACCGAACACTCACACACAGTCCGTGGACATTTACATCAAAAAAAAGTTCAACACTGGGTATGGAATACATCACCATCTTTTCCCTAAACTTTAAAACCCTTGACAATTGCACACACATACTTATATACACGCATGTGCACTGCCAGCTTTTGCAAACATGTTAGTCTGGTAGGCAAATCTGGTGATTCCCGAATTGTCTCATCCTGGAGTTGGCAGGGATGCCCAGGGCCGAGGCTCCAGGTCTTCACCAGGTCTCCACCTACTTCTGAGCAGCCGCCAGCAAGCAGGGGCCCAGGTGGGTTGTCAGCACCATCGCAAGCCCTCTCCCCATGCTGTCTGCTCAGGAACCCGGACCTCATCCACCATAAACCATCTTCTCTCTCCTCTGCCCTCCATCGCTTCTCCCTTCTGAAGGTGTCCACTGCTAGCATGGGGACCACTCAGACACCGGAAGAGCCCTTGCAGAAACGCTGCATACAGCGTGTCAAACCAGAGGCGTCCACAGCCACATTCCGGGAATTCATCCATGGCTTTCCCTTCACGAACGCTCCTGGCCCGTGGACAGATGGATCTCTCTGCTTTGTTCCCAAAATAATCCCCATCCTACCACTCACCAGGCACAGGGACAGTTTCTCCAACTGCCAGCAACAAAGCAAGAAAGATGTCCTGGAATGAGCTCGAGGTTTCTACCGGCCAAGCAGTGGCTGGCTGCTCTGCTCCGACCCTCACGCTGCTGTGGGCGTGTAACCAGCACAACCGCTGTGGGTGTCAACGTGAGGAGCCAAGCAGCACTAAAATGAGAGATTTGATCCAGCCATTCCCCTCCTGGGCATCTTTCCCAGTGAGTTAAAGACATCGTATTACAGCAGGCTGTGCGCACCCGTGTCTGCAGCCCAAAGCTCATCAGAGCTGAACCTCGGGAGCGGCCTGTTCGTCCCTCAGCAGGTGAGGATACAGAATGCGGTTTACACACCGTGGGGCAGCGCTCTGTTACAAAGAAGGATAAACTTGAGTCATTTGTAGGCAAATGGATGCACCTTGAGACCATAATGTTATGTGAAATAAATTATACACACAAGCTTAAATGTTACGTAGTGTGTTACATACGTATTAAATATTACATTCTCTTATATGAGAAACCCAAAGTATAAAGAGCAAAGAAAAATACAGATGATAGGAAATAAGGAGACAGATCTTTTGCAGAAGAGAAGGGGACCAAGAGATGGAGGAAGGGCCAGGCAGGAAAAGGGAAAGGGATGTAAAAAGCATTAAGCAGTGCTACGTCCACGGACCAAGTCCACAGGAGGAATGTGATGATGTACCACACACACGTGCTAATAAAAATAGAAATTGAAGAGAAAAAATAAAGATGAGCCGATGCTTCCGAGTTCGTGCTGACCCTGGCAGAACCCTGCTTCTGTGCCAATTCTCTGCCAAGCGCCCCTGGCCGAGCGCTCCTGTGTGCCCTCCACTCTGAACTTTAAGAGAAAAACAGCTAACCCAGCGAAGGCTGCCTCGCTAGACAGCGGTGGGGTGCGGGGTGCAGGAGCCACCACTGCCAGGCCCATCCGGGTCGTGGGCTGCGTGTGAGGGACGCAGAGGCGGCCCTGCAGGCCCCCAGGTCCCCACGCCTGTCGGGAAGGCGCCCCAGCCCAACCGGGCAGGAGGGGGCGGGGGTGCTTGGGACCCCCGGCCCAGCCCGGCCAGGGCGCAGAGACCACTCTGAGTCCGCACAGGGCAGCACCCTCCCCACCGCGAATCCCAGCACTGTTCCACTCAGAATCTCATGCAGATAAAGGTGCCCACTGCCTGGGTGATTCTGGAACTAAATTACTGTGATTTTTGAGCAGGTAGCTTTTTTTTTTTTTTTTTTTTTTACATTATGGGTGTTTCTTTTTTATTTTTCTCTGCACTCCCAAATAAACATGCCCATAGAGCACTTTGACATTTCTCTGTCATTGGGATTTTAACTCAATCCTGCTATTTTATTTTTCCCCAGGTAAGCACTTCACCTGAAATAAGAATCTGGAAAAGGCCTATCTCAATGGTGTCTCTATGACATGACTGTAAGAAGGGGGACATCACGGCCATGCTCCTAAGTACCAAGGACCCATGAGTTTGGCAACCGCTGGCGGCTCTTGCCTTGACGTTGATGAGGCGTGGAAACAAAGCCTCATCTGAGAGCCCTCCACCTTGGGTGCCCAGGGCCTGCCCTCCCTGGCAGGGGTCTCCATGTCCATGGGTATCGGTGAGCGCCGGGCAGCTACAGCCCAAAACACAGAACGGGAAATGCCAGGAGCAGCCCCTCCACCACGGAACCCTGTCTCATCCGCTGCACCCCACCAGGGATGTGACTGATCCTTTTGTGTGGTTTGTCCACAGTGTCTACACTGCCTGCCTGTAAGTCACGGAGTAGCCCTGTCAGCCAGCAGATCGACCGCACTGGCGTCACTGTGCTGCATTCAAGAGACGCTGGCTTGACACACAAAGCTGGCAGTGCTGGGCGTGTGTTACAGTGAATTATCATAATTACTTTCTTTTCTCATTAGTGGTTGCTAACCTCTTATTGTGCCTAATTTATAGGCTACATGTTATCGTGTACAGGACAAAACATGGTGCCAGTGACACAGGGTTTGTCCTCTGGTGACTGGATGCGTCCTTCCAGAGGGGAGCATACTGCTCCTCTCCAAAGCCTCGTGCTCCAGCTTGGGCACACGTGATACAGGGGTGCTCTGCATGTAACAAAGTGCAAAGCTTGGGAAACACGAAATCCCAAGGGTCAAAACTGTGAGAAACAATTGTGGCAGGAAAGGAGACTGAAGAGTAGCAGCCCTTCCTCGGCAGTTCTTCTGGGCGTCGTGCCAGGTGCTGTGGACGTGGGCACAGACTCCTGGGCGGGGGGGCACAAGGTACCCCCTGGGCCCAGCACCACAGCAACCTGGGATTTACCCAGGAGGCCTGGCCCAGCCCCTCCCACCACCCTGTGTCGCCAGGGACTAGGGGCCCTGTGAGGACCAGGTGCACAGCAGGAGGCGCCACCCTGGGCCCGCTGTGAGCTGTCAGCTGACTACCAGGGCTGCGAAATGAAACGCTACCCGCAGAAAGCTACTCTTTCTACCCACTTCCCTTTTCAGCCCTTCCAGTGCAGTATCTTTCCTTTTTATTTTCACTTGAAAACAAACTGGGAAAACACTTGGTTTCCAAAACAAAGGCATGAAATCAAACAAGTGTGTGTGTGTGAGTGATAACTTTCTCTCAAACTTCCACACAGACTCAGTTCCACTAGGGGAGCAGGAAAGTAACTGTTACCTGGGAGATAATGCATACGTAGGGGAAGCAAGGTAGCTGAAGGCTCCTCGTCAATCAAAAGGTAAGGAACTCAAGCTGCCAGAACAGTGACTAGTAATAAGTAAAAACACACAGACGCACTAGTCCCAAACAAACAAACAAAAAAATAAATAAAAACATCGACTCTCCTACTGACCTCTGAGGATCAGTATTATTTTGGGAAATAAGAACAAAGCTATTTAAATTGATAACATATCACTTTTTATCACTTGTAAAACACAATTCAATCAGTCCCTCGATTCCACCAAAATATGCTGCTGGAGACATGGGAGGGCCGTCCCGGTAAAAAGTGAGTCCAGAGAAGGGTTCTGTGGGGAAAGCTCGGCTCGGTGAGGTCCTGCTCTGGCCCGCACCAAGACCGTCCCTCCAAAACCCCCCAGCAAAGCCACCAATTTGGTTTTTGCTAAAACCGCTGTTGCACACATGACCTCCCTCTGTTCTCTACCAGTATACTGGCTGCAGAAGATCAGCAGAGAGCTGCCAGGGAGTCCAGAAGACGCACTCCAAACCCCTGCTATGTGGCTGATCGTTTTCTGGTTAGCCTGGGCAATGAAAGACTCCAAATCTGAGAGGAAGCCTCTTGCATTCCAATCAGGAGTGAATGCTGGGACTCAGTCAGTAGCCAAAAGCGGGGAAATGATGCTCATCAGCATCTGTCCGCGCTCCGGCACTCTCGGCACAGCGTGTCACTGGAGCAAGATGTTATCAGTGGCCGATCGCTGACACCACAGTGACCCTGCCACACCAAACCATCGACTCACGTGACAAGCCGAAACGCGTCACTAGGTCACAGAGGGGCTTTGTATGAGGCAGCGCTTGCGTTTCTGCCAAGGGAGAATAAAAATGTCTTCGAGTCCCTAGATTTAATGAACAGAGCTTGCTGGCTCTATCCGCTCGGGTCCTGCTGTGCGCTGTGCATCCTGAACATGAATCACTCTTCACCGGGGAGAAGCCCGTGCCGCACAGGAAGACGATGATGACCATAAAATCACAGGCGGCTCCCCTGTGTGAAACGCACTGACTCCTCATCGACTTCTTCCTTAAAAATTACAGGGTGATACAAGACCGAGTGAAAATGTTTCACAAAGGCTGTGTTGCACAGTAAATGTTTATAATATTTCCAATTATTAATAAAAACAGAGAGGCTGGGGATTTAGCTCAGTGGTGCCGCCACCTGCCTCACAAGTGCAAGGACCAGAGTTCGATCCCTGGTGCCAAAAACAAACAAACAAAAGCAAGGAAAAAACAAGGAAGGCCTTCTAAATAGATGCTTATCAACTCTATACTTAAACATGATGTAAAATAAAAAGCATTTAATCTGAAAATGGAAAAGTTCATTTATTACTTAACCTTTTCCAAAATGAAAGCACTATGCAGGCACTGACTAGGACGGCTGAGAGGGACCAGTGACCAGTTTGGGGACACTGCACGTGCTCTCGTCTTTGCCGCTCTGAGACCCCACGCCATTTCTCTGCTCTCTAACAGCTACTCCCTCACCCAGGCATGAGCCAAAAAGTGAGGCCCATGCTAGGCGCCTTCACTGCCAGTCCCTCACGGAGGCCAGGCACAAGGACGTGACGAGACGGTGGGATGGGTGAAAGGCAAAGTCCAGAGGCAGGAAGCCTTCTTCTGATCCGTGACCTCTCTCTTCCTCGTGGTAGGGAGACCCAAACTACGCCATCTGACTGACCTGCGATCAAACCCCAGCCATGGTTTCCCCATCTACAGAATGGGACCGTGAGAGTCATTTTGCAAGAGGTGCTGAAGAGACTGCGCACACAGGCGCACACGGGGCAGCTGCCTGGCTCGCGCTCTGCAAACTGTGACCACTGTTGACTGGGAGGGCACGGACAAGGGCACTGACATCCGTCCTATGAGTACGATAAATACAGGACCTTTAAAGATGTCCTTTAAAATAGCAGAGCAAGGAAATCCTACTGGGATCATAGTCCACCACACCCGTAAGGTGAAGGGCCCATCGCACTGACAGAGACAAATACACAGAAAGGGCACCAAAAGCAAAGCAGGCCTGACTTGGCGTGTGACATTGGGCAATCCCAATAGCATCCCACATCTCTGCACTCAGAAACGTAATTCAGGAAACCAAATAACAACTCCCAGAAACAACACATCACCCCGGGCTGATCGGTGTGGGACTCTCCACACTTCCGGGTGCAGTATAAGGTCCTAACTGTACTGTCTCGGGTGTGTTCACACCCTAGGGAGCCGTGCTCTGCCCTAAAGAAGAGAAACCCGAGTTATTCATGGGAAAATGGGTGCACCCTGAGATCACACGGCCGAGTGAGGCAAATCAGACACACAGCTTATGTACCACATGGTTTGTCTTGTATGAAAAACCACAGTGTAAACAAACAGCAAGAAGCGGAAGGGGACCTTTCTCAAATGGGAAGGGGCCCAAGAGATGGGGGAAGGAGGAGGGAGGTGCGGGAGAGGGTGAAAACCAGCCCCGCCACAGAGTGTGAAAAGTGTGCACGTCACAGCCACTTGAGGCTACCCCTTTCCCTGATGATCCTGTGGTGGTCACAAAGGAGAGAAATACCTCTCTGTGGCTGTCAGGAGGTCAAGTGATTTGCCTGTTAGTGGCAAAACTGAGGCCAAGGACTTCGTCTCCCTGATTGCCCCCACTCGGCACTTTTCCTCGTGTGCAGTGCTTGCAATGTACGATCAGCAATTCTGCCTCGGTTTCTCCCCGTGGAGAAATGTTACATACTTTATGGCCCTCTAAGGATAAAAGCTGGACAGGACACAGAGCACACATTCTCCACACGTGTGGACATGTACACTGTACAGTGGCTACACACATGTATATATTTATTTACACTTAACAAAACAGCTAACGGAAAGGCAGATGTTATCAAAAGTCAGAGCGCAAAGGGCCACAGTCTTTGACAGTGGGTCACTGGCATGGGTCTGTGCTCCAGAAAAGTGGAGCAGCAGACGCTGAGCTGCCCGAAGGAGGAGAAGGCCACCCGGGGGCAGGCTGTGCACACCGGGAGCTTTAACCTGACCTGGTGCGTGGGCAGGAAGTGGGGTCTTGAGCAAGACAAAGACAAACATCTTATGTGGCTACAGAGTGCCCTGCAGGGAGGAGGGGCTGGAGTCGGCCCAGGGAGAAGTGGGGGCCGCAATCGAGTGTCCCTGGCACAGGTGCCCCAAGGATGAGGGGCGCAGAGGGGACCGCAGCCAGTTTCCTGTTCTCTGCGGCTGGCTCTGTCCCTGGATGTGCATCTGTTAAGCTCCTGGGCTACCTCCCAGTCCCCAGTGGGATGCAGGGGCTCCCTCGGCTCCCAGTGTACCCTCCTCCCCATGGGACCTCTGAGGATGGAAGCTCTGTGTTGCCTTCCTGTCACTTCAAGGCTGGATTTAAATCATAACATGTCAGAAAAACCGGCCACCTCCACAAAGGGAAAGCAGAGTGCAGCAAGACAGGCACACTGGGCGGGGCGCTGTGTTTTCACCCGGTCTCCCGCCACAGCTGCTGGCCTCCCTGCCCCTCTGTCCAGTTTCAAATCTAAACCTCAGCAAGCTCACTGCACAGAGCTAGGGAGGTAGATTTTAAAGAAAGCTAACTTAAGAGCACAATGGACACAGGAAGTCAATTCATACAGAATATTTAAATCAACACAATTTTGGTGAAACACACAAAGAAACAATGCATCCCCCCGTATGTTTCTCATTTTGAAAAGCTGCCAGAGAAGTTTTATCTCCTATCGTCTTCTTCGTTGCTTTCTCTGTACAGCTGTATCTTACACATGTGCGATGCATATGGTTTCAAATACAAGAGGGCATTTAATAACGTAATCCATATAAATAAAGCATTTCAGTATTTCTGCCGGGGGGAAATCACATAGCCCGAAGACAGCTTTCAGGGTCGGAGGTGTATTCGGTCTAACTTCTCTGCCTGTTCAGATAAGAAAGTAGCCTTTGGATACTGTAAAATATGACTTTTTATTAATACCTAATGTATACATATGTTATCATAAAAAGGACAATGATTTAAAAAGGGTACTTTAAAAATATGTCAGAACATGATCTGTTACTACAGAACAACCCTCTCGTTGCCTCGAGTAATTATAAATTTTGAAAATCTCTGAAACTGGAAGAGTTTTTAAAAAGCAACTTAAGTGTCCTTTAAGAACAGTGAGCTTGACATGGTAGCACACACCTGTAATTCCAGCTGCTCAGGAGGCTGAGGCAGGAGGGTTATAAGTTTAAGGCCTACCTGGGCAACTTAATGAGGCTCTGTGTCAAAATGAAAATTTTAGAAGGACTGGGGGTGTAACTCAGGGTTCCCTGGTTTCAGTCTCTAGTACAGGGTAGGGGGCCAAAATCAAGGTACAGAGACACAAGACATTCACTGGCAATCTCTGGCTATTTTGAGAAGGCTGGAACTACTGTATCTGAGATGTAAGGATGGACTTAGTCCTATTAATTGTTTGTGATTCAGGCAGACTCCATACTGAGTCTCTCTCAAAGCTGTCACTGCACCGATAAGCCACTTTTTTCACACATAGCCATCTTCCCAGAGTCCCAGCAGTGTCCCTAAGCCCTCTCCTTCCTTCCTGTGTGCAGTTCCCAGAAAGGGACAGGGACGGGCACAAAACCAAGTCACTTCCTCGCCTCAGCTTCCCAACCACAGTCAGTTGGAGGCTGTGAGCTGCCTGGGATCTGATCGGCCTCTGCCGGAGGTGACAGAAGGGTCCCTGCTGTCCATGCAACGGCACCCACAGCACGTGAAGCTGGCAGAGGCATCGCCTGGCAGGCTTTCCAGAGCACCTTCAGTCTGGGATCACGCCAGGCCCTCCAGGACAAATGTCACAAGGAAACGATTGCACAGCAGGAAGAGAGAGGAGCCTGAGAGGCTGACAAACATTTGATAACATGAAATGGGAATCTTACAAAAAGTACAGGCTGTCATAGTTCCCTGTGGAGACAGCAACCCGGTTCATATTTCCTGTATTTCTCTACTGACTTGACAAGAGATGGAGATCCGTGTTCTAGAAATCAGTCTGGTGCATTTCCAATAACCACGACCAACTAAATCCAACAGAGATACATTAAGCATAAGAAATGTACCAAGCAAGTCAGGTTTCATGGTGTGTACCTGTAATCCCAGCACTCAGGAAGCTGAGGCAGGAAGATCGCCAGCCTGGCCTACATAGTGAATTCAAGGCCAATCTGAACTGCATAGAGAGTGAGGTCCTGCCTCAAAAAAAAAAAAAAAAGTTTACCAGGATGTGGCAGAAGCTGTGTGAGTGTCCACAGCACAGGTGCCAGGCAGAACCCAGGAGAAGATGCACAGAGGGACAGGAGCCTCATGTGGCCTCCTGAAAGACACAGCCTTTGGAGTGGATGCCAGGTTGAAGGGCACTTACAGGATGTGAAGGGACCGTCCCTGCTCACTTCCGGGGATGAGCAGAAGCTGGGAAGATGAGAGCTCAGGGACAGTTTGGCTCAGCTGGAGCAGGAGGTTTCGCAAAAGCTGAGAAGTGGACATGGATCCCAACACCGAAGGCTCTGAGTGCCAGGACGGACCTCTTCTGCAGAAGTGGGGAGCCACAGATGGCTGTGAGGGTGGACAGGAGCCTCGTGGAGGAGGCACAGCATGGGTCCGGGCCAGAGGGGCAGATCTGAGGGGCAGATGGCCTGTCCCCTTACAGCAGCCCCGGGTGGCTGCCTGGACTGTCGTTGGCTTCCTGTGCAGGACGCTGGGCTCCTGGCACCACTGCCCCTCAATGAGGGCCCCCGGAAGGAAGTGCTACAATGGGGCGGTCGCCCTGGGGCCCTGCTGTGAGCCCCATGCTGCTCCAGGACGGAAGCCCCGCTCTGCAGGCGGCCGCATCCCGCATCCGCATCCGGGGTTATGCAGCCTGCTGCTCCTTTCCACCCTGGCCAGAACCGGGCCTGAGGCTCTTGTTCCGGTGGCCACCTCCCGGGCTGGGCTTTGCTCGTGCTCCTGTCTGGAGCTGAGGGAACAAAGAGTCAGAAGCCAGCCTCGCCACACCTGCCTGCTACGTCACCTCTTCATCTTTATTCCCAGGGTTGCGATTTAGAAGACAAAACTCATTTTTTTTAGTCATGTAAAGTTTCAAAACTAGGAAGAAGTGGGATGGGAAAGGGACTTTCAAAGATATCAAAATCCCCGTGCATTTTCTCTTGTCCTGCGTTCACCAGGTTAGTATTTTCCTGCTTCAACAATAAGCAGCCCACTCAGAAGAGAGTCGTAACCTTTCCCAGAGCCCACACTAACAGGCTAATGTGTACACTCTGACATCCTCCCCAAGCTCCTGTTGTGCCTACAAATACAGACCCTGATGTGGGAAATTATCCCTGTTCTTATCGCTGAACTGGGATTTTACTACTTCCCTCTTTTGCGCTTTATGAGAATGATGATAATAATAATAATAATAATAATAATAATAATAATAATAATAATAATAATAATAAAACCTGGAGGACGCCCCCAGGCCAGCGATAGGATTTGTCTGTCTCTCCTTAGAGCCACATAATCGGATACCTCACATCCAATTACCCACATTCCACACGAGGATACATTTCGACACTCACCCCTTCCCCTGTGATGGGCCTTCAGGTGGCTTCTGGTTTGTGTCACAGGCAAACAAGCTCTGCCACAACCTCTTCTGGCCACGCACGGCACAAAGAAGGGCTACCTGAGCTGAAGGCATTTTCTGAGTACCTACGACCTGCTGTTTTTAGGAAATGCACAAAAGAAATGTGACAGGGTCCCCTTCCCCAGAGAGTGCCAGCCACAGCTGGGGAAGCAGGTCCAAGCCTCACAGAACTATGAGCTGGTACAGCGACAGCAGGGAAAGTTTCCCTTCTGCACAGCAGCAGGTGGGAGAGCACAGAGAGGGTCCTACGGACTCCCTGAGTCAGAAAGTGGGCAAGGCGAGAGCCAAGAGGCCCTGATGGAGCCCACTCAGGAGGGGGGACCTGAATGTTGCGCTCTGGATGACAAATGAGCCGAGGTGCTGCACAGACGTTCTCGTGTGTCTCTCAGAGCAGTGGCAATGAGCACCTCAGCGGCACCGCTCACCCACCCAGCCTCTTAAAGACGTAAAAGACTCTCTGGCTTAGCTGTCTTAAAGCGCTGCACTAGCAGCGACTTAAAACCACCCACTCCATCCTGCAGAAGCTTGGAAGCGCCTCCAACCCTCTTCCTCCCACCGCTGCCCTGCCCAGCCCAGTGCATTGTGCACACACACACGCACTCACATACACACTCACACTCTTCACCTTGTTGTGTACCCTTCAAACAATACTGTCCATTTAAACTGTTCCTGTCCATCTGGAAAAATAACACAAACATCCTGCACAAAAGCAATGCTGAAGTGTAGGCGATCATAATTTAACCCTCAGACCTGATTTCTTTGGATAGAAACTGTGATAAGATGTGGCCACTGGCATTGCTACAGGGTTGGTCTCTCACCCTGAGCTGTGATACTATGTTTGCAACCCGCCCAAATTCGTGGCAGGACAGAACATACTCAGTAATGTTTTAAGTGGATCCTATTTGGGAGAAATGTAATTTGAGAGCTCAGTGAGTGTGCCAGGTAAATATCACGGCTTGATACTGAATATCTGTATCTCTGCAGATGCGATAGACGCCAGAGAATTAAAGTGCTTTTTATCTCAAGACCGAGGGGCGCCGAGAACTCTCCATGAATGTCTCCACTACCGCTCCCGATCTAAAATTAGCTCCCAACATGTTTCTTAAACATTAGAGAAACAAGATTCCCTCCCCGGATGGTAACATGCATGCCAATTTTGAAGCCATAATTCTGACAGTCATGTTGCAGAAAACAAGGGATTTTAATAAGGAGAGTGTGATTGAGATGAAATAAAACCTAATGTGCTGTGGGCACCAACCTTGCAATGGAAATAAAAGTGCCCCAACGTCTGTCCTGTCGAACTAGGCCATTGGCAAAGGGGAGTCTGATACAGCACCAGACAGGAAGGGCACTGAGACCTCCTGTGATCTCACCGACTGTAAATGGGGTCGGGGCATCTCCTGGGGACTCCACCCCCTTCTCACCAGCACACCCGACACGCTGTGCAGACCCCAGTAGTGTCCTGGCTCGTGAGCTGTAGATTTAGGAGTCTGCATTATACACCTAGCATCAAAGCCCGGCAACTGTCACATGGCCATGCAGTGCTCCCATGTCTCTTGGCTGCCCCTCCTTGCATCCAGGGACAGGATGGGGCCTGGCCGAGGACAGTGGCACTGTGTGCTGCAGACGGCTGCCCGGACGTGCCAGGGCCTGCCCTGTGGTACACAGCACCCTGAGGATGTCTGGCATTGTGGGACATCTGCCTCCTTAGCCATGACCATGCAGGAAAACCGAAACAAGGCTGCAGGGAAGTGGGAGGAAACGAGCGAAGAACCAGGAGACCTGGCGGAGTCCAACCTTGTCACAGGCATTACATGACCCAGGGCGAGTCCCATAGCTACCAGGAACTGCTGTCTCATCAGAAAGGGGGCTCCATGTGACAGTCCCCCAGGACTGAGAGATCAGATGTGAAGAGGGAAATGGGTGATAGGAGGCTCCCTTTCCAGGACAGCAGGAGCACCAAGCATGTGGCCCACAGCAGGAAGGAGAAGGATTGGAGCTGCGCTGTGTGCAGCGTGGAGTAGTACAGAGACCTGGCTCGCACAGTTCTTCCTGAAGCACATCACAGCCCCTGAGAAACCGGTCCTGCCCCATTGAGGCCGGTGTAGGGACGCAGATCTAACACAGGTGCTTGGTAAGGCTTCCCACACCCGCACTCTGGAAGCTGATCCTTTCCATCAACACCTTAGTGATGTCAGGGCTTGGACCCTGCAGTCCCACTTAAGGAAAGCCATCTTACAGCAGTAATGAGATCCTCAAACAATTCTTGAGTATGAAAAGGGAACTGATGTCTAAGTAGGAAAATTCCACACAAAACCCCCTCAGAAAGATACACCGGTGGCCCCAAGCACAAGAAAAGATATGTAACATAGTCAGTCATTAGAAAATGCAAATCAAATCACAATGAGATGCCACTTCTTATACCTGAGAAGGCAACATAAAGCAAAAAAGAAAACAAGAAGGGAAAAACAGAAAGTAAGTATTGGTGAGAATAAGAAATTGGAACTTTGTTGATTGGATGAAAAATGGTGCAACTATTATGGGAAATAGTTTGGTGGTTTCTCAGTAAATTAAACACAGAATTACTGTGTGACCCAGAAATTCCACTCCTAGGTGCAGACTCCAAAGGACTGAAAGTGAAAACCTAATCACAAACATTCACAGCAACACTAGTCACAGGCATGACGGCAGAAACAACCCAATGCCCATCAGCTAACACCAGGGGCAGAATGAGTAAACAAGTGCAGCACAGCCAGCCACACAGTGTTAGCCAGGAGAGGGAATCGTGTGTGAACAAGGCGCGACAACGTGGAGGAACCTGGAGGACACTACGCTGAGTGAAAAAGCCAGATGCAAGAGGCTACACATTATGTGAGTCCACTTCTATGAAATAACCCAACTAGGCAAACCCACAGCCACAGGAAGCAGATTCGTGGGAGGAGGAGGGAAGGGGAAGTGACGACATAACGAATTCAGGTTTCCTTCAGGTGACAGAACATTCTAGAACTAGATATAGCAATGGCATCTCAACACTGTGAGTGAACCAAACACCACTGAGCTGTAGTTTAAAATGGCTAAAATGGAAGACTTCATGTACATGTACTTTTGCCATACTAAAAAGTTTCTGTGCATCAAGATGAATATTTCAGTCATTAACATTGACTTTTTGAGGAACTTTAATGAGATTTGGAAAATGTGAGGAGAAAGCAGACTATGAAACTACTCATAGTATAATCTCCACTTTCTAGTACAAATATGCACAGAAAAATCAAGACTAGAAGAAAGTTTATGAAAATGTTAACCAGGGTTATTGGCAGGTACATTCTCTTTTATTCCTCTGTAACTCCACACGCACTATAATATTTTTGTTAGATTATTATCAAACATTATTCTTGTAATATAAAAAGAGCTTTTTAAAAAGATGACATTTTTGAGCAGAGAGGAAAAGATAACGAGTATTATGAGGGGTCTGAAAACACCTGACATCGTGGCTTTAGAGGAGGTGAGGGTGGACACGCTATGGGGGCCCCAGCAATGTGGCAAGCAGGGCCCTGTCCACCCCGGAACTGGGGGTCCAGACCTGGAGTTTCCAAGAGATGTCAGGGCTGCTGACTTTTGGTGAAATACCACGATTTTCAAACACTGGCAATTTGCTCGCTATTTTTCAAGCACCACAGACCAAGTTAAACACATCTTCAGATCAAATACAGCCCACAGACGCCAGCTGGTAGGTTCTGGTTTATAGAAACAGCAGTATTTAGCTGAGGGAAAGAAAAGGCCTTTGGAAAGACAGAGTAGTAATCTGAATATGGGAAAGTGACTGTGGGGGCTGAGTCCTGCGGCTCTGGAAGGGGAGCCCAAGTGGGTGAGGGTGAACAGCTCGGTTTCCACGACGAGTGCAGTTCTCCAGCTCTGTGTGCGTGTGTGCGTGCCTGTGTGTTGGGGGGCACAGGAGTTGCCAGCCCAAAAATGTCCCTGACATCTACAGAGCCAGGGTTCCTCTTCCAGGTCACTTCGGGTCAGAGGGTGGCTGGGTCAACACTCCCAACTGTGGCTGAGCATCAGACACTTAGACAAAGATTCAGACTCCTGAACCCCATCCCAGAACAACAGGGTGAGGCCCGGGGTGTCTGAAAAGCATCATAGCTGCCTGACAGATGTTCCGAAAGGCAGCCTCCATCTCCACTAGCAGCATGAGGGCTCTGCGGTTGTGACCGCAGCTTCACCAGCCAGCTGGCAGAGGGCAGGAGACAGCAGAGCTGCTGAGGTCCAGCGTGGAGCCCTCCGCCTGCCGCACGAGAGAGGAACCAGGCCAGGAGTCCAAGGATGGCCAGGGTCCCAGCAAATGCTGGGTCTTCCGGGCTGTGTCCCATGCGGCCCGCCCTCTCCCCACCCGTTCCACTCAGGAGGAGGAGGGGCCCGGGCGAGGGACAGTTCACAGCGCCCACCTCACCTTGAGAACTGTGGAGTCCAGGGAGAGGTAAGACACCACCGCCATGGAAGGAGGAGGTTTCCGGGAAGGGCTGACTTGAAGCTGGGGCCCAGGTGACAAGAGAAAAGGAACAACAGGATGAGGGAGCCAGGGTCTGAAGGGTCCCAGTCAGGGGAGGCACTGTGAGCCATTCGGGGCACGCAGGTTGAAGAACAGAGGGCCGGACCAGGACGGCCGGGCAGAGCCACACCAGAACCATTTTTCTCCTCCAGGGACCAGAAGAGACAGGCTTCTGCGAGAGAGCATGACACTCAGACTCCCGCTGAGCAGGTGGACATCGGGCCTGCAGGCCAGACAGCAAGGAGGCCACGTGGGTGGCTGTGGCGGTCACTCACAAGAAGTTGGGGACGGTCCTCACAAAGGCGGTACACCAGGTGCCAGGCAACACAGCCATGTGTCCACCCACTGATCATACCTTGGGTGCCAGCACCTTAGAGCCCGGTGATGTGCTGGCCCCTTGAACGGGTGGGACACAGAGGACAGATGGATATAAACACTGTCCTTGAGCCCTCCACAGGAGACCCTGTGGACAGTTCTGCATGAACACGGGGGTTCAGAAAAGAACTTCAGGGATGTTGAAAATACACACGGAGCACGTTGGCTGGTCACACCACCCTTGATGACACGGTGGAGAGATGATGTCACGGGGCCTCCTCTCAGTGATTGCCGGGTCTGCACCCCACTCTCCAGAGCCAGCTGGGAAGCTCTTTCCAGAGCGGGCGCTGCTCTCCCCATTCCTCTGCTCCGCCTGTGTGTCAAGCACCCCGAACTCAGCATCTCTGTCTGGCCGGCCTCCTGGGGCCTCTCGCGGTGATTGATTTTTGTGACTTCTCTGCTTGCAATTCCACTCTTTCATCATTCCGGCAGCTCAGTGGCTGGCAGGTGACAAGGTGCATTCCCGCTTGACACACCTGTCCCCCCGCCTGCCCAGAGCTCACCACAGGGCAGCAGCACCAGGCCAGCCTCCAGCGGCACGGTCCCCAGGGCACCTCTCACAAGGACAGCACAGACCTATCCCCAGGCCACATACTGAAGGGTGGCACTGAGTCCAAAACATTACAGAAAGAAAGCAATCGGTCCTATATGGTTCAATAATCCGCTTACATTCAGCACATCGAAGGAAGAGAGAAATAAGGAAGATACAGATGAGTTCTCAGAAGCCAGCCTTCCCCAGAATACATCAGATTCCTGAAAGGAAGTGTTTAAAGCCCACCTACCCCGTTTACAAGTTGTGCTGCTGCTCTTTGGGTTATCGGTTCGGCAGTGTCAGGGACAATACTGAGGAGCTTTTAAGCATGGCTTTCTCAATACATCATTTCACTCTTAGTGCACTGACAGATTCACCATGGTTCCCATGTCTCCTCTCTAGCGACCTTGCGGACCTCAGCTGCTCCCCTCGCCAGGTGCCCGGTAGCGCGTGGCTGTCACCTTCGTTCTTAGACGCAGCTCGTGCTCCACCCCACCTCTTACCATCCTGGGGAAGAACTGGGACCAACTAGCACCACAAAGAGCTGTCAGCCTTCCACTTTCAGTGTCCAAAGACGAGTTCGGTCAGGAGCAATGTGCAGACAAAGCTAACCTGTGTGGTTGACCAGGTGCCTTACTTTTCAAAAAGAGCTTGCGCTGAATGCTTTCAAATAGATTCCAAGGATCATTCCGGAGAGTAACGGCACCCGTCCTCTGGGCTGGCTCAGACCCTCTGACCACGGCCTTAGGACAAGCCAGAGGCACCCAAGCAGCTCTCTGCTTCGGCTGCTCCAGGGACAAGAACGTCACGCGCTCGAGGACTCCCTTCCAGTGCACCATGCCTCGACCCCTTAGGGCTCTCACATTTCAAAACCATGACACATTAACGCTCTTCTTAAAATTCTTTAAATCTGTATTAGTCTGTGTTTGCAGTACAGTGATCACATTCTTGGTGGGGAGTTGGTACAGGTCCACAACGAGTCTTAATTCTCTTTACTTCCCTTCTTCTCTTCTCCCTCACCCCTCCCTCCACCCCCTTCCCAAACATCTCTTAGACACTCGTATGCCAGTAAGAGGACAGACATGAAACCCACAGATAACCTGAGGCAACCAGTCTAGTTGGTCTCATGCTTCAGCCTCGCTGAATCATTAACCGGAGTCAGCCGGGCTGGAACACCTCGGCGGATTCCCCGCCGCTCTCAAGGGGCAGAGCAAACGAACAGGAGTCCTAGCACGACAAATATGTAGCTGGGATGGCCACATCCCTTCCCACACCACCTGCAGACACCGCAAGGAGAAGCAGCCCCAGAGTCCTGGTTGGTGCCTGGGTACAGGGGGTACCGAGTGGCAGACACCCCATCAACAGCACCGGCCCATCTGTCACTCTAACCAGGAGACACCGTGAGGACCCAGCAGTGATGTCCCAAAATGAAGCTGGTTGACTGGTCTTTCTTCTGCCCTGAGAACTAGAGCCATTTCTGGAGAGCTCCAGGAAAAGCTCAAGCATGTTGCTTTCCATTTCTGTACGATGCCTGTGAATCAGGAGAACCAAGAGTCCAGGCAAGGAGAGAGCGACAACCCAGAAGGGCCAGGTGACCAGGGCCGGGGGGGGCAGAGGGACATGGGGGCAAAGTGAGACTGCTGAGAGGGGGCAGGGTGCCCTTCTCCCCCAGACTTCTCGTGAACAGAAGCTCCCAGTCCATGCACCCCCCCACCATGTGGCAGAAGGCTCTTGGTCAGACACAACTCCCAGGGAAGGTGGAACACAGCACAGGGCACTGCCCAAATCAGGGGGAGCAGGGCAAGGAGAACTTCCTGAGGGTGTGCCTTCAAGGCTGACCACACGAGATCGCTGCTGTGCGCTGCTCTCTGGGGCGCAGGTCAAGTTTCAGCACATCGCCTTCCAACCACTTGTCTGGTTCTTCTCAACTCAGCCAAATATTACCTGTGAGGTGATTCAAGGTGCCTGCCTGGACTTTCTCTGCTTTTTTCCTGATTGTTTCCGACACATATTATTCCAAGATCTCTATGAAATAATATTAAGCACATTCAGCCTTAGTTAAAAGGAACCCAGCTAATTAGATGGTCTAAAGAGCAGGTGTTGGTCAGTATTTTATCTATTCCAGCTTAGCTCTGCTTCCTGTACCTGGGGTTTGGGGCGTCTGTCCACGCTCTGCCCAGCAGCTGCCTGCACACCACGTTGGGCATGAAGTCACCCCCAGGTGAGCAGCAGACCTGGGCCTGCGCAGTCGGACCTCGGGAGACTGGCCACACAGTCTGCCAGCTTACACGGCCAATTCCAGCCAGCTGTGTGTTCTCACCACTAGGGCAGTCGAACACTGTTAAAGGCCCAGTTGGTTAGCATTTTTAAGGAAACAAGCCTAGAACTCGCTCCCTCTTTAGAACAGTATACATTTCCACCACAACTTTAAGATGTGAACATACACAGATTTTGTATCACTGGGAGTAAAGAACATTTTCTTGTACTTTAGGCTTCTTTGATGCTCTGTGGGTATTAGGGTCACTTAAGGGCAATTAAGTCATTTTGGGGAATCAAACCATAAGACAGAGGTAACCATTTCCGTGCCCTCAAATGAGTTATGCCTACCTTCCAGTTCCTTCCCGACTCGTGTGGGAAATTACCATAAAGGGAAAGACGTGATGGGAGCACAAAGTTTGACGTTCAAGGTGTCTGTGGGGTTGCTGGTTACTACAGAAAAAAGTAGAAGCTTCTAACTGTCCAGTGTTAGAGATGAAATGAACTCAAACGGCACACCGAAATAATGAAATACTAAGGACTTAGTAACACGTTATTTCAACAAATTTTTAACGACTTGAACATATATCTGTCAAATACTACTAAGTGATCAAAATAATGTGAAAACCACATTCGAGGCCAAGGCGTAGGACAGACACACAGGGAAAATGTTATATTAAGTAGGGAGTCTGTATGTCAAGTAAATACACATCTACATACAAACAAGTATAAATAGTAGAGTACCAGGAAAAACACCAAGTGGGTAGTATTTGTGTGTTACCAGTTGGACTACAGGTAAATTTTTTGTTTTTCTTTTTCTTATCTGTATAGCGCACATTTTACAGTTAATGTCCACCACTGATACAGCAGGGGGAGAAGAGACGCTTTATCAAGTCAAATCAAAGAGCACATGTTAGGTGAAATTGCATTTTAAATGACTTTTTAAGGAATAATTAGAACACAGAGCCCTAAGGGTATCACCAGCCACAGCAGAAAAGAAACCTGGGACCAGAGTCACGCCCCTGCTTCTCTGGGGACCCCAGCTCCAGCGGACCCGAGCTCCCGAGCTCCGGAACTGGGAGAGAGAACAGCTGCCCTAGAAAGCAAGTTCGTGCTTCATCTTTGGTCTGCATCAGAGTTTTATTAAATCTAAGTCCAAAGAAAAGGTGGCGTTAGTTTGCGCTAGTTTTCTCTGTGTTCGCACCGCAACATTCAGAAGCAACCAGCCAGCCCCAGTTCCTCAAATGCAGCCTCTTCTCGCTTCTGACAGAGAAAGGATTACTTTGTATGACCCTGGCTGGGCTTCAGAAAGTGAAGGTTCTGCCGCTGAAATCCTCTGTGAAGGGGACGGACAGGACCAGGACCTCAGCTTACCTTAGAAAGAGCAGAGCGTGAAGCAGGAAGTCTGTGCGTTTCCAGTCTGCCCACCCTGGAAACCACAGAGAAAGGAAACCTCCCCACGCTGATGGGGCCCCAGAGAGCTTCAGTGAATGCTCATGCACTTCGCTAGCTGACCGCCACATCGGTGGCAAGGAGGAGACGCATTCCTGGGGGACCAAGGATCTGACGGGTGTGTCTGGTACCCTAAAGGACATATATTCCCACCCTGTCAATGAGTGGCCATTTAATTAAAGGAGATGTCTCAGCATAAATCCTGCGATGTGGGGCCCTGGCCATTTTAGAATCGACCTGCAATTAAGGCTTGGGGCCTAATTACACGGCAACGGAGAGCCTAAGAGCTACAGCATATTGAAGATCTTTAAATGCTTTCGACTTTTATGTCAGATTTACGATGCTGTTTCCTCTTTGTTCCTTTCTCATTCGCATTCAGCTTCGTGACCTTGATTAACAGCTGCTTCTGGCAGCTCTCTGCCAAGCAGCTGTGGTACAAACGACACAAAATTTAACTCAGAGAGACCTGAGGTCAAGGATTTGCTCTGCCTCTGCAGGGACCTGGCTTGGTAAAATCAAGAAGAGGAAACTGTCCACCCCTCCGGAGGCCTTGAAGACCAAGGGTCTGCTCGGGTGATGTGAAGATCCGAGGTACAAGATCATCACAAGAGACAGAGAGGATCTGGAAGAATCCCCAAGAAGGATCAGCCTAATCTACAAACAGTTCTTATGGCTTGGATCTAAAATGACCCCCAAAAGTCTCCTGTGGTCAGAGGCGGGGCTTTAGGGAGGTGACAGACCATACGACGCTGTGCTTTTTAGTGGACTCACCCACGGGTGTTCGGGGCTGAGTGTGCTGTTAGGCGGTGCGGCCTGGCTGGAAGTGGTCAGTGGGCTGTGCCCCCAAAGGTGGCGATCTTGTCCTCGGCTCCTCCTTTTCTCTCCACTTCTGGGCTGCTCTGCCTTGGAGCCAGCAGACCATGGACTAAAGCCACTTGTAGGCCTCAGACATCTTGTCCCAGCGATGAGAAAGCGAGCGCATGGTGGTACGAGACTGAACATCCGTCCAGCAGAGGAAATGAGCTGTTACTTCACCCAAAAGCTCTCCCACTGGGAAAAGCAGCAATGTTTCCTGCAGGGTTCATTCTGGGAAATTTCTCTAGAGTCCCTGTGTGATCTAATTAATGCACGCTGTGCTGAGGACCAACATCACTGCAGGGAAGATCTGTGGCTTTTTTTTAAATTAAGGATAGAACCCAGGTCCTTCTCACTGAGCCACGGCCCCCCTGTTTTTTTGTTTTGTTTTGTTTGCTGGTTGGTTTTTTTTGAGGGGGGACAAGGTTGTGCTAAGTCACTAAGTTGCCCAAGCTGGATTCAAACTTGCGGTCCTCCCAACTCAGCTCCCCAGAGTGCGGGGATTATAAGCATGAGCCACCAACCTGTGACTGTGTCACTGCCCCACCTCCTTCTGTCTTAGAAGCCATCCTTCTGAAGCCCTGTGGTTCAGAGTTCACGCGGACGTTGGCTCAGGTGCCCCCGATACCCACGGGCCTGCCCAGGACCAGCTGCCCAGGCGGAACTCTTTCTGATGGGTTACTGGGTCTTCCGCTCGCCCTTCCATGCCTGGGGACAGCAGACATCCCCTTCTGCACCGACTCTGTCCACGTGGCACCACCTTCCCTGGCCTTTGTCCAGCGGCAAACATCTGCACCCTTACAGCATCAGCTCAGAGGCTGCCCACAAAGGACACAGCCCCCTCGGCAGGGCAGATGGCCTGGAACCAAGCACACTGACAGGGACAGAGCGCAGTGACTCCATCACCATCCAAATCGAAAGGCAGAGCCCTGGTGCCCAAAATGTCCCAGCAGAATTCCTAGCACTTCAAGAGGCCAAGATGGGGAAATTTTTCCCATTTTCTCTTCACTATTTGCCTGGCGAGTCTGCTTTTGTGGGTGAACACAGAACATTTCATTTGCTGTCCACTCTTTTCATAATCCAATGATCTTCCACATTCTTTGAGTATCTGTAAGTCATAAATATTTTGTACGTGCTGACTGGCTTTTGGATGTTTTCAGTCAGGCAAAACCCATAAAGGAGCAAAGAAAGGCCCAGTGTGTCACATACAACACAAACACCCCCAGGCAGTATTCGAGCTGGCATCCCTTTCTGAGGCTCAAAAGCCACCCAGGCATTAACTTTTTAAGACAGGACCTCGTCACGGAGCCCAGGCTGGCCTCAAACTTGCAGTGCTCTTCCTGCTTCAGCCTCACAAGTGCCGAGATCACAGGTGTGCACCACCAGGCCCAGCCATTCAACTTTGCACCGAGGCCAGAGAGCTCCGAGAGAGACTGTGGCATGAACGCATTGGTGCTTCTCAGCACAGAAGACGTTGGTGCCAGGCTCTTCCCCCCAAATGCAAGTGCTGAACCAGGAAGAAGCCAGTGTTTGCTCATGTGACACAATCGCCTCTCCAGTGGGGAGGCAGCAAAAGCAGCACCTTCGATTCCGCAGACGAAAGACCCTTTCCACACACTGGTGGAAATCACCTCTGTTGGACTTGTTACCCAGCCGTTTTCCTATTGCTTAATTTCTCAGCCATTTTACCAGCTATCAGCAGGACGGGGCACTCCCCAGCCCACGTGGTTACTCCTGGATCCCCACCATGGCACCTTGGCTCCAGCCTTTGGCTTTACTTCCAGAGCTCTTCTGTTACGTTGTTTAGCTTTCACTTCTATTAGTCGGCGCTTGCAGTGCACAACGCTTACTTTCACCTCGGGGAGCTGGTGCGTGCACACAGCACATCTCACTTCTTATACCCCCTCTCCTTCCTCCCTTCCTGTCTTCTCCCTCCATCTGGTGGCCTCCTTCCAATCTGCAGAAGATCTTTTCATTCTTCCCCGGCCAAACGCCATGGCGGAAGAGCCAGCTTTTCAGGAAACCTCCCGGGACAACCTCACGGCCAGGCCCTGCTCCCACACACCTGCTGTGGGCCAGAAGAAACCCGCGCGTCCACAGCTCGAGGAAGGAACAGTGAGGAGCTAAATACTGGCTGTCCGAGGGACAGAGAAAACGGGGTTCCCCGAGGCCTTCAGGCTCCTCAGGATGGCCTGAGCCCCCAGGGCCATGCGACCACCTCACCCAAGTCCAGGGCCCGAAGTCACTTTGGCCTGAGTGTGTGTGGAACTTATCACTTGTGTCTGTAAAACTCCTGACTAATAAATGAGTGCACCATATGGCTCAATAAATACAAGAGATTCATAAATAACATGAGGACTGCTTCCAAAGTGACACATGAAGCAAAACTTCCGGGCAC
Organism: Fukomys damarensis; assembly: GCF_012274545.1. Taxonomy (NCBI): domain Eukaryota; kingdom Metazoa; phylum Chordata; class Mammalia; order Rodentia; family Bathyergidae; genus Fukomys; species Fukomys damarensis. Next base: position 3,132,218 of record NW_022900938.1, on the reverse strand, counting down.
CATGAAAGCAATCCTGATGTGACATTCTCGAATGGGAAGAATTCTCTTCCCAGATCTGGGAAGAGCAGGAAAAGGTAATCAACAAATGGACTGTGTGTGTAAGTTTCTGAAAAAAGAATCCTTTATTCTTATGTTCGTAATAGGAGCAAGAAGCAATACCCAAAGGAGGCCCAGCTTTCACCTCCCAAGGAGGAAGATCTTCAGAGGAAATCAGAAGCATCCCAACGACAGGTCCCGGAGAGGCAAGGAAGCAACCAGACAGCGCAGGAAGCGTCCCCTTGAATGTGCGTTAGCGAAGGGCTCTGTGCTATCCCAACCAACAAACACTATGCTTTAAAAGCTGAACCGAGGTTCTGCAGCGGAGCGCTTGCCTCGCATTCGTCAGGCCCAGGACTCAACCCCAGCACCACACACACACACACACACACACACACACACCTGAAGAACATTCCAGGGTCACTCCTTCCACATCGGCGGGAAAATCTGTACAATATGTTACCTGGAAGTCGCCCAGAAGACTTACCTGAGAATGAAAGCAGACGCTGTCTCTAAACTCAGGCGCCGAGATGGCCGCCAAGACAGCCTCACTGGGGGAGCAGCCGAGTTCCCTCATAACTTCTTTTCCTCTTACCACATATTCACACTTGAATAATACATATGCTCCCATTTTCTCCAGGAATGAAATGCTCTGCCACTGACACCCCTAAATATTTAATTACAAATTCTACATCGTTCGGTCCCGATTAGCAGTTAGGTTAGCCACCCTTGTGCTCTTGGCTTGTTTGTTAGCCTAGGAAATGGATTCTCTATATAGTGGGAAAGGTTTTATTTTTCCCATTGTTGCCTTTTTCTTCACTCAACCAACATATTGTCAGTGTGCATTTTGAGACGAAATTATGACCTTGAGAAAGGAACGGGAGGGAGGGTTCTCCCCGGGGGACAATGGTGACCACCCGTGGCGGACCCAGTCCCAGCGCCTTCCCCTTGGTGTGGACATGCACAGCTGGGAGGTGATTCTCAGGAGGACGAATGGCAGTCAGCGTGAGACCCTCAGGCACCCCTCACAGCCTGTTGGACACGCACACCAGGACCCCCTCTCCGGGGTTCTGAGACAGCTCACAGGGCAGGAAAGAAGCCCCGGGACCGCCTGGGGGGCACTGATTCCTAAATTAACTGATTTGCACTGCGCCACAGCCTCCGTCAGCCCTGAAGAGCGGGGGAACTGAGCTCCCGCCTGGCCAGGGCTGTGGCAAAGCCCCTGCTGGTGACAGGGGACCCTGGGTGACCGAGCCCTGGGCCTCTATGGGGCAGAGTTCCCCAGGTGGGAATGCAGCGTCTTCCCTGGCCAGCCCCGGCGCTTTTGGACGACAGCTGGTAACTGAACAACATGGGTCCTAGTCTGCCTCCTTCCATCACCGCATCCCCGACTGAGGCTGGAGACAGGCAGTGCTGGGACAGCACGGGCAGCAGCAGCGAGCTGGGACAACGCTGTCCCCCTCCTCCCTGGGCAGCTCCCCCTGTGCCCCAGCCCACCTTCGGCCCCTGTCAGACATAGCCAGCAGCCAGGCCACGCTCTTCCTTCACACAAATCTTGGCTCCTTCACGCTGAGGTGCTGGGGACGGAGCCCCTGCTCTGTAATGCAGCCTCAGCAGCACCTGCAGGAGGCGGGAGGCCGGAGACACCTCCCCAGGGCACGGCGCCCTCGGGACCTGCACTAATCTCTTATTGCTGTTGACCCCTCTGAAAATACCTCCTGGTGCCCAGACACACGACACAGGAAGGAGAGGAAGATGGCAGGGAAGAGGGCTGCCAGAAGGCATTCAGACACAGACAGACACACACCATGAAGAATGCGAAGTGGCCAGAACCAAATATGCCCTGAGGTAGCTCGTGCGGGGGTCAAAGGGCACCCACCCTCCCTTCTTCCACAGAGACCCAGATCTGACCCTCTCCGGCCCCCGTCTCCAGCAGGAGGCACAGTCACAAGCAGGGACGGAAGCAAGGGGAACATGGACAAAGGGACCGTGCTCCAGCCTGCGCCTGTGGCTTCGGGGGGTTTTTCTCCCCCGACCCCTAAGAAAACTCACTGCTTCCTGCTGCCTTGGTCTTGTTGGGTTTGGGTTTTGTTGCCGTCGTTTTACTACAACAGGATTTCAAGAGTCTCCTCATTCACCATTACTATGGAATACTTGAGGCGCACAAACTTTGTAGGGAATAACATCACAGACAGCGGCTGCCTGCAGCTCCAGGTATGAGTGAGACATTATAGATTGGAAGCCACAGCCCCACACCCGTCTTCTGCCCCGTGGGAAAGTCCTGCCTGACACCCATGGCTGTCAATCCCATATGTGTTTTTAAATATTACCGGACATATTTATAACCATAAGCAATGTGTTTTAAAGGTTTATGTAAATGGAAACATAGTGTACATACCCTCTTGGGACTTGCCTTTCCCACTCAACATTATGTTTGATTTATTCGCGTTAACACGGGCAATCTGAGTTTATCCATTTTCACTCCTGTATAGTATTCTCCTGCATCAAAAAGTCACCATTTTTTATTCTGTTTTAGGTTTGTTTCCAGATAGTTTGTTTTCATTAAAAATGATGCTATGGTGAACACTCTTGCACTTGTATACACACACGGAAGGTGTATAAACCCAGGAGCACAATCACAGCCTAGGGGTTCATGGAGTGCACAGCTTCGACTCATCTATAGCCAAATTACACTCCAAATGGTTTTAACAACCTACACTTCCTACAGGTCCACATTCTGAGATACGAAGCACTGAGAAGCAGCTTGTGAGTGCAGCCTTAAGACTCCAGGCTCGGCTCAGCCAGCTCTGCCCCAGACTAACCATGACCCTGGTAGATGGCTTAGCACCTTCTCACCCACACGGCGGTGGAGAAGGGGATGTAACAGCACCCTCCAAGTCTAAGGAACAAGGCGACGTCCTCTCTCCCTTATAATAGTTGTTGTTGCAGAATCAGCATACAGTATGTGGCCAAAGTATTTGTTATAATCTAGTCTCATTTTTTTAAAAAAAATTAAATTTGCTACTAAAACACACGGAGGAGGAGTATCCAGTGGCCTTTTGGACGTTCGAATTTCTAATTTTACCAGATTATCTGGGTGACCGATTTGGTCATTTTGTTTTCTTCGTTAAAGTTTTCTGCACTTAAAAACTAACACAAATGTGACAGCCCCCCAGGGTGTTTAAGTACAAATCCACATGTTGGGGGTGAAGGGCTGGCGGTTATTATAACACTGGCCTCAAAGTGCCTCTTTCCCGACTGCACCTGTTTATTCCTGGCACGGCACCAGCCTGCTCACATCCTGCCGGGGCAGAATCGCTCGAGATGTGCTCTGCCGCTCTTTTTGGACACAGGCTCACGTCCCGTGCGGAAGAACACAGCAGCCTCGAGTCCCGTCTGAATTCTGCGGCACGAGAGGATGAGGTAGCCAGAGCTTCGCGCGTGTGCACCAGGGAGGGTGAGAAGAGGGGAAGGAGGTGGCTGTGGCCTTGGGTTTACAGACCACTTCCGGTCAGATGACCACACCCTGCGGCCCGGACCAAGGGGCCACGGATCTGGACTGAAAAACCCTGCGTGAAAACCTCAGGTTCTGTGCCCCATGTCTCCATTTCTCTTTGATATTCAAGTATAATCTACAAAATAATTCAGCTAAATTCCTGTATGATTAATCATCGGAAACTAAGTAAATAAAAAGAAAACATTAAATTAACCTTATTTTAAAATGCATTGCACTGAATTTCCCAAGGAAAAGTAATTTACTTTGGCAAGGACTGGAACTGTAACCCAGGAACAGACAACTAACTTGGCATTTGTCAAAATACTACTTTCTCTCTTTAAATAAGGACTTCAAAGGTGGTACAGGCTAAAAATTATTGTGCTTACCTTAAAAATAGTTTGTAGCCCAGTCATTCTCTTCTGGGCCTATGAAAACGTCCCCTTGTATAAACATCTCAGGAAAAAACTCAATAATCTATAACAGTCGCCCTTCCTGGCCCTATTAAACTCCATGCATCTTTCTCCATCCTCAATGTCTCCAGGAGAAACCTTTTATGGCTTTGCCTGCAGAATTATGCTACAAATCAACGACACAGCTCCAATAACTCTAACTTTTCTGTGCTTTCCAAGACAAAAATGATTAGTATTCTTCATTACAGTGAGCCCATTTACAAGCTGTCGTGCCATTTACAACTCCCTCGGGGACAGGTCAGTGATGCGTGTTTCTAGCTAACGTGCAAGAGCCAAGGATGTGACAGAGTTGATCTCACACAGGCAGCAGCACCCTCGGGTCCCGGCAGAGTCTTTAAAACCACAATGCTGGGCACACTACACACCAACGAAATCAAGACTGATCAATCACCAATGAAATAAAAATATTTCACACCAATGACCAGGTCCAGCCCCTCTTGCAGAGGCAGTGGAGGCCCTGGCCGTCACATGACATTTCTAGTCACACAGCTGCATCAGGACCCCCCTCTCCAGGCTCCTCTTCCCCTGCATCCCTTTCTTTCAGAACTCTGTTTCTCCTTACAAACTTCGACCTGGGACATTGGTTCCAGAAAGGGACCGCAGTGTGGACCCAATTCCCAGAGACTCCCTCAGACCAGCTACAGACAATCCGCGTGCCAACTGCGAGCCAAGATGCTGGCTGTGGTGACAGCCGGGCCACTGCGGGACACAGTGCAACACCACCCTCTCCAGGAAGCAGCAGCCTGACTTCCAGCTACAGAGACCGTTTCCATGACTGTGCCCACCAGCTCATGTCCTGAGTCTCCTCTAAAAAGAAGTCATGGGCGGGAGATTGGATTTCTAGGGCAGGATGAACTGAAAGCCTTCAGGACAGAAACAATTTCGGTCCCTTCAGACAGAGGAATGGGCTGCTGTGGTGGCCTGAAACTTCGCGTCCGAGGACGGCAGAGTCTGCACAGCCCGGGAGCAGGTTGGGCCTCCAGGTCCTGGGGTCACGTTGCGCCTTCCTGGCTCTGGAGAGGGAGAAGCACAGGGAACTGTCTGAGACGCGGCATCAGTATCTGGGTAAACACAACGCAAGGTACAAACGCTCCAGCTGCCTGGGCGACCGGCCTAATCCCGTGTTCCTGTCCTGCTGAATTATTAAACACAACCAGGAAAACGGCTTGCTGCAAAACGACCCTCTGGGGGCAGGAAGAGGAAGACACGAGCCTGTGAGAGAGGCTGGGGCCATGCACCGTGGACCAGGCACCGTGGCCACCACACTCCTCCACCATCAGCCACAGGTTCACAGAACCCCTCCCAGGGCCGCCCACAGAGATGCAGGACAGGGCACGATCTGCACGACAACTCTCTTGAAGCCACTCAGAGGGAAAGGAAAGGGACAAGGGGGAGCCTCGTCTCACCCTGCGAAAGGCGAACACCCAGCACTGAACACTGGACAGAGCCCAGTCACAGAGCGTCCAAACACTGCTTCCAGCTGAGGACCCACTCGGCGAACACAGACCTGGGTCCCAGTTGGCCGTGCGCCTCTCTGAGCCTCGGCTTTCCTCCGTACTGTGGGTCAGGGAGGTGGGCACCCTGGGGGCGGGATGAGTTGGCATGAGTCACGTGAGACCCCGGAGGGCGCGACAGACGGCCGCGCTGGTCACTATGGAGCGGAACCGTACGGAGGGGGCAGCCCTGCCCTGGTGACCAGTGTGGGCCCACTGACGTGTTCATTTCAGCAAAGAAAACGAGGCGAACAGAACCTAGGCAGACACGGCCATGTGACGTGGCCCTTCCCACAGACCACTCGCAAACGTGACACGGACAGCATTCTCTTCAGAAATGTCAGCTACGGTAGCCAAGCTCTTTATGCTGTGGGAGGAAAACCCTCTAGTACTACAGGCTCCAGTGTAGGGACTTAGGTAGCGCAAGTGAGAAAAATGAAAACGCATCAAGATTATCTGTAACCAAGCTTCTCACTCCCAGGCTCCACGCTATTAACCTTTGGCTATGTTTTCTTTCATTCTCTTTCCTGTCGGTGTGTGTTTAAAAATAGGCAATTTCCAGGCCGGGGATTTAGCTGAGTGGTTCCGCCTGCCTTGAAAGTGCAAGGACCCAAGTTCAATCCCTGGTACCAAAAACAAAACAAAATGAAAATTTCCCTCCAAAAGGAATTACAATAACTCTAAGCCCTAGAAAACCACAGAGGAGGAAAAGCACCTAATGGATTAAACAGTGATAACCAGGTTCTCCTTGATTACTATGCAATCAGAATATATGAAAACTCAAGCCTTGCTTCTTGGGGATACTGAGGGGTGCCATTTACAAGGCACCTACACTTGTGTGGGACCGATCCCCATGACCAGATCTTGCCATGGCCCTGCAAGGGGACTGTTACGGCCCCAGCCCCAGGCCCCGTGAGGCCAAGTGCCTGAGCCAGAGTCACACAGCAGGAGTCTGCCCCAGGGCAGGCAGGGGCTCTGGGCCCAGGCCCTCAAGTTCTGGGCTTCAATGCCTCTCAGCAGAAGCCCAAAGTCACCACTGCAGAACTGGGAACGAGACAGCCTGGTGTTTATGTACCCATGGGCAGCATGTCATGCACAGCATTGTACTCACCCACGCATCAGCTAGGAACAAAGACTGATTTAAAGAAGCTAAAAGGGAGCAGGTGTGGTGATTCACACCCGTAATGCCAGCTACCTGGGAGGCTGAGGCAGGAGGATCCCAAGTCTGAGACCAGCCTGGGCAATCTAGGGAGACTGGTTCTCAAAACAAAAGTAAAAAGAGCTGGGCGTGTAGCTCAGGACTCCACGGGCTCAGTCCTCAGTACTGGAAAGAAAGGAAGGCAAGAGGGAGAGGAAGGGAGAAAGGAAAGTGGAAGGGGAGAGAGAAAAGCACAAAAAGAAAAGGGAGGGAGGGAAAGGAAAAGAAGCAAAGCCCAGTGTGGTGACCGGGTGGCTATCAGCGTGACGTGTGGCCACACGAGTGTGTCTGCAGAGCGACTGTCTGAGTTCAGCTTCGGACCTCAAGGTTAGACTGCCAAGAATTTCTAAAAGGCTGCTACCTCTGTGGCTGCTTTCCCCCAAGCACTGCAAGCCACAGCCTTGCCAAAGCTCAAGTGACAGCGGCTGCCCGCCACCGTCAGAACATCGCCCGCTAAATCAGGGGGAATGGAGCTACTCAGCTCCGAATCCAGGGGCCATTTCCTGCTTGGACTGGAGGCAGAGCGCCTTCCCGCAGCCCTCGCCTCCTGAGGAAGGCTCTGAAAGGGACGCGAGCAGGTGGGGAGGCACCGAGCAGGACGGCGCTTCCGAGGCAGGGTACAGCCACTGCGGAGCCACAGCCGCCAGAGTGCAGAAACGCGAAGTGCTGTTAGGACCCGTGGTGGGCGCCTGGGAGCACGAAGGGGGGTTCACTGAGCAGGAGAGGCGACCGCTGGCCCATCACCGGTACCCCTAAGGCACACGGGAAAGGACTGGACGGGGAGGCTGCACAGGCCCAGAAGGTGGCCGCCCACAGGGAGGGGCCAGCGGAAGGAAAAGGAGCATCACTGCTGCCACAGACGGGGTAGGAAAGCAGCTCGTATTTTTCAAAAACAGAGGCGTCCTCCCTGCGTCAGGGCCAGGGGCCGTTCTTCCGGGGACAAGTCGAGCCAACGCTGAATTGTGGCCCATCGAGAATGCCCTGCTGGATGTGCCCTTGCCAGGCCCAGCAACACCAGGCATGGTCCCCTGTGCTCCACACCGAGTCCGGTCCGCCTGGCCAGGCTACGGCCTTACCGGAGGGATTTCTGACCGTCACAGCTGGGGAGAGGGCACGACAGCAAGCCGGCAGGACTCGGCGGCTGACACTCCCTGCCCAGACACCAGCCACCAGCAGGAGGGGCCACACCTGGGCCCCGGATGGGCCTCGGTCACAGGTCAGAACCACACTGCCACCCCCGGGACACCACCACAGGCAGCTGCTTCCACGCTGTCCCATCCTGGGCACTCAGAATCTCAGAGCGTCATTCCCGGGCTAAGTGATCTTCATCACAATAAAAATAAATAAACGAAATAAAAATTTCAAAGTTTCAAACTCTACAGAAACATACAGAGCAACCAGAAGGCCTGCAGACCCCCAACCCTCCCCTCTGGGCCCTGAGCCCCAGTGCACATCTGCACCAAAGCTGAAGTCTGCAGAACTCTCCCTTCCTGACACCATTGGAACTGCACCTGCCCAAGCGTTGTGCAGCCCAGCCGTGCAGTGGCACATACCCTATGGTCTCAGCACTTGGGGAGGCTGAGGCGGAAGGGTCTCAAGTCTAGTGACTTAACAAGACCCTGCCTCAAAATTGAAGGGGCTGGGCGGGCAGCTCAGCGTGATGTCCAGGGTCCAGTCCCCTCACAGCCAAAAACATCGTTCTGCAGCTGCTTTGCTTACTTCGTCCACAGCTGCACGTTGGGCCTCACTGAACCCCTCAGTTCTGTTGAGAGCACGAGGCATCCGTTGGGCAGATCTCCGGACCCCGCCTCATACCGGGGAGGGCCAGGCCTGCTCCCCATCTTCACAGACTGGAAGCTGAGCTGTGACGGGCTCCACCCGTCTGCCTCTCTCCAAATTCCACCCAAAAGCGGCTCCAGCCACGTCCCGGCCAGTGTCCCCTCAGACAGCTGACAGCATGGCAGGGAGGGCCGGGCAGGCTCAGCAGGAGCTGTGTTCATACAGCCTAGCATGGTACCGGCTAATTGTAGGAATTCAGTCCATTTGCTGAATGAATACACAAATCACATCCTGACACCTTCCCGTAATACATGGTCACGCCAGTTAAAAAGTCTGTTCTGAAAATGACCTGGTCCACTCCCTCATCATAGTTCTAGCATGCAGGTTCTGAGCAGTGAGATTGATTTTATCTGGATCTGTGCAAGGGTGATGATTCCGACAATCAGTTTAGTCTTAGGAACAGCAAACACGATAGAAGTATTATGTACATCAACATGTTACAGAAAACCTACCCGTGCTTATTTCTTCCTCACTGTCAACAGATATGGAGGAAGTCATCAGTATTGTTCTGTTCATTCTCAGTGATAAGGGCTCAAATTTCATTTGTCTTTTTGCTCCAGTTTCCTCAGCATCCACTTTTACTCACAACCCACAGTGGCTGCTCAAGTCCAGCCATCCACCCATTTCCTGACACCAGGAAGAAAGAAAGGGTGATAAAGAAGGGAATGTTCACTCTTTTTTTGAAAATCTCTCCCAGAAATCCTTTAGCAAGAACATAATTCTTTAGTCATAATTCATGATGGGGAGGGGAAGCTAGGAAAAGTGGTTTTTAATCTAGGAGAACTTTACATTACTTCTATGGAAGGGAGCTTGGGTATTGGGGGACAGTTAGCCCTTTCTACGCCAGATTGCTCCATGCTAAGGCATGAACGGTCCTCATTGGATGACTACAAACGGCTTCGGTTTTACTTTTATTTTCTGTCTTCATAAACATTTTGCAACGCTCACACTGCCCCAGAAGGCTGGATATTACACACCGCCAGCTCTAACGCAGTCCTCCTTGTTTCCTTGCTGGTCTTTGGGAGTTTCACTATCACAGTAAATTTCAGACCCTGAAATAGAGATGCAAATGGGAGCAGCAGTCATTGCCGAGTGTGACCAGCCTCGGGGCAGTCCGGTCAGGCAGGGATCCTCACCCCTCCGCAAGACGCTCAGCCCACGCCTCCCAGTACTGCCCCTGAGGTCACATAACTCATACAGGAGAGACTTTTGTGGGAAAAAAAACAGAACTACTTCAAGAGATGGGTCAAGCCGGAGCCCTGCCTCCTTACAATTAAAAGAGAGTTGTTTAAGCCTCTACCACTCATTTTCCAGCACTGCACAAACTCAGAGGGAGAGCTGGGTAGAAGCAAGAAGGACCTCTAAAACCTGCAAGAAGACCAGTCTAGAGGGGCAGGTGACCACAGCCACCACTAGAAGCCTCCCCGCTTTGTGGCCAGTCCTTCTGGGTGGACAGAGCCTCCCACCCCCCGCAGGCTCGAAGCCTGGCCTTGCTTCACCACAGCAGCCTGTGGTACCTCTCTGCCGGGGATAGAAGTCACTGGGGAAGCTGACCCAGAACGGACCCCACAATTCCGCGCCTGTCCCCCAAGCACCACCCGCTACTGCTGTCAGGGCTAACCAGAGGCCGCTCCCTCCTTCCCTCGCTCCTAGTGCTTTGCCCACCTGGGGAGAGCTCAAAGGCATCTACGGCCAGAAATCACGGGATTTGGGGTGGAGCCCTGCACAGTCTCACTTCCGGGGTGTCCTCCACTCCCCAGGGCCAAGTCCCGCCCCGGACCCGGATCCTCTTTCTAAGACCGAGAGGTCAGGTAGGGAAGGAAAGGGAATTTCCTACCACCAGAGCAGATGCCCAGAAAGACTGATGTCTTGAAAGAAGACAAGGAGAACGGAATTCGGCTTGTCAGAAATTGTCAGTCCGAGGATGCTAATAAGCACCACACACACACACACACACACACACACACACACACACACACACACCG